>NC_045478.1:76830537-77138662 GCF_009650955.1 Corvus moneduloides
AATGGGTTTCCTGATAGAAAATGTTGATGAGGCCAGTAGGGGGGAGAGTATGAGGAAAA
This sequence comes from Corvus moneduloides, assembly GCF_009650955.1. NCBI lineage: Eukaryota > Metazoa > Chordata > Aves > Passeriformes > Corvidae > Corvus > Corvus moneduloides. The sequence goes on from NC_045478.1 coordinate 76,830,597, forward strand.
TGTATGCATGTGGAAACTGAGTTTTATTTTGGCAGTGACTGAAAATAACCATGAAGCCTGGCGCTTGTAAGCCTGGGAATCCTGAAATTAATAATTTTCAGAGTTAACTGTTGGAGAGTGACAGCCCCATGAGGACCATTTTCTTTTCAGGTCTTGCATATCCTTGCCTATTTTAAGTCCCCAGACTCACTGCTGGCCACATAACAGCTTGTGAACCAGTAGTTAGCCAAGAGAGCAGCCTTCATTTCAACAGCAGCCACGGAGGCTGCAGAAAGTGCTGAGGGCAATGGGCTGTGTGGTTAAGGGCTCTGCTTTGGGCAGGTTTTACATTGCACACACCTCTGTAGTACCTGACTGATGCCTTCCTTAGGTGAGTTATATACCACCTCTATCTGTCCTGTGCTGTTCTGTTCTAGTCCTCTCTCCACGGGGAGGAGGATGTCCCACATGGTGCTCCGTTTCCATGGAGCTTCTTGCTTAAGTCTACACTGTGGAACACACGGAAGCTTTGGAGGTCTCTTGTCCAAACTCCTGCTCAGAGCTTCACAGGGAGATCAGGTTTTTCAGGGCCTTGCTCAGGCACATTCTGCATGTCTCCAAGGATGGAGATTTCACAACTTCCCTGGGCTGTAGGCCTGCTTCATCAAGTAGGATGATCCTTCTTTATGAGTTTAAGTGATTGGTGCTGATCCAGGTTTTAGGCCTTTACAACAGAGGATGCTGCTATTCGTTGCCTTTGGGACGGGTTTGGGCTGCTTGAGTAGAGGCAGATGAAGGAAGATTTTCTTGGCCTGACAGCAAACCTCAGTATCAGCCCCAAGAAACTGGATCTAAAGAAGTTTCCACAAAGGCAAGCCTTAGGCTACCTGGCAGAGAGAAAGAGGATCCTGCAGGGAATAGTTCAGAGCACCTCTGTGAAGCTTCTCTTTTGAAATGCCCTCAAGAAGTGCTGGCCTATCTTCACTGATAACGGCAGGCATGTAGGAAGATTAGTTTCCCCCTTGCTTCCTATATGCATCTGCTGTGCACGAGCCTTTTTACAATCAAGCCTGGAACCCTTTTTTCTTTGTCTGGACAGAAAACTAAAGAGGTCTGAAAAGCCAGAGGGGAGAAAGGTGCTGCTGAAGGGCATTGATTCAACAGCTTGGTTTTGTATACAAGTAATGATAATGCTGATGATTCATCACCCCTTCACCTCCTTACCCTGTGCATAGGTTGCAACTGCCCTTCAACTGACTTGGGAATTTCTTGTAATAGAGAAGTATTTGTGATCAATCACTATTTTCATCACCTGGGAGCTGGAAAGTCTTGTTCTTATAAAGGATCTTGTGGCCAAAGTCCCAAACTAAATCTACTGCCTTTGAACCTGGTGGCTCTCCTCTACAAATACAAAGGTATTGGTGGTTAAGATCTCAAAACAGCCCATCAAATACATCCGCACATGTTTAGGGAAAAGCAGACTGGTGATCAGTTAATAGACTTGCTACACTGTGCCCCCAGTCCCCATATAGTCAGACCCTGGCAGGTAGCAGAGGAAAAGTGTTCTCCGTGGGTAGGCTCCTAAACTCTTCCTCAGTGCCAGGAGCTGTAGTCTGAACAGTCAAACAACAATTACATTAGATAGGGAAAACCAAAAACGTTAACAATTGTCTAGACCAAGCACAGCTCCATCAATTCTACGCCATGGCATGAAAAAAAAATGCCAGAAGCTTTCTCAGAATTTTGCTTTCATATGCAAGCATGATTCTCTGCTTGAGGATTGCCATTGGCCGAGGAGACGTGTGGTGCAGTGATCCCCATGGTGTGCTGCCCAGCTGTGGTTCAGGCCTCTCCATCCTGGGCAAGCTTGTGGCTGGGAGGATGCTGCAGAAGTGTTTGCTACGTCCTCTTTAAACTTCATCTGTGCTTAGTTTTCCTGGCAGATAGGGCTGAACCTCCTAACTATTCATCTTGAAGGAAAAATATAAATAGTGTGCAATGGCAAGATACTGCCACAGGATGTTTCATTTTGTGTGCAATTCTTGCTTTGGTCCTTTGCTCCACGTTGGGATTTGATGAGGTAATGAAAAACCACAATGTGCTGCCACGTTATTGGAAAACAGTGCAGGTCACCCAAAGATGGTGGGCTACAGGTTACTCCTAAAATTCCACACATGCCTACAGGTTGCTGGGTGACTGGTGAGCCTCTCTCAGACTGCCAGTGCAGCAGCATTCCCCTTGGAATAGTGCTTCCCTTCTGCTGCACTTACAGTCTGGCTTCTCAAGAGAGCAAGGCTCATGGGGTCTTGCTTCACATATGTGTGAAAGAAAGTCCCTGACAATATCTTTCAGTATTTGGCAGATTTCAATCAAATTCGTCAGGAGAGTGGAGACCTCAGCAACTTTATGCTCTCTTAGCAAGTTTTGTGAAAATAAACAGCCAGGTAAAGAGGAGACAAGTCCTCATGGGTATTCCTATTGTGGGAAAGGCTGAAGTATGAGCTTGTATCTCCTTACAGCATCTGGATGGGAGACACAAAGCTCCAGGGTTTTCCCTGGTTATGAAGCTATGTTTTCATTTCCTCACCCCAAGCCCAGGCGAAGCACTGCATTGCGAGAGGCGGGGCTGGGGCTGGTTTCCCATCTGCAGTAAAGATGGAAGTGCTGCAACCTCTGCACTTTGGGCTCAGTCAAGAGACAGCCTCTTCCTGGGCCCCTTTGGATCACTGTCCACTGTGGCAAAGGCCGGTGTGTGAAATGTGTGCACGTCTCCTTCTGGCTGCTGGACATTTTTTTTACAACGGAGCACAAATGCTTACCCAGAGTCAACTGTCTCTGGCCTCCTGTCTGCAGAATCTCTTTTATGAAGTAAATGTTTATGCTTTCAGACTGCCTCTAGGCCTCTATACTCATTCAGCACATGGCTGCAGTATAAATCTGTTCTTGTAGTTAGCAAAGGAGTAAATGCATTCTCCAAAATCCTCAGTGAAACCATGAGAATTGGAGGGACACCAAACCCAAACATTCTTCTCATTTATGCTGTTAGAGCTGCTGGGAAACTGGATATTTTGCAAAGGAACTGGCTTTTCTCCCTGCCTTCACTGCTCTTTTTCCTTGAAGTCTGCAGCAATGGAATGAGTGAATTATTTCCTGGGGCAGCTGCTGTGTAACATCCAATACTTTATTCTTTGAGCTCATAAAAATAAGCGCATCAAGAAGAAGGAAGTGGCAAGTTGCTCAGTGTTCCAGAGGATAGGGCGGCTCCAGAGATTTCATGTTTGTTTTCTTGACATGTGCTAGATATGTCCATCTTTTCTCTTTCAGCTTCTGCAGGCACCACCTGCCCCTTGTTCTTCTTCAAAAATAGATGAAATAAATCTGAGACACAGGGCCTCGAGGGAGTGCCTAGGGAAGGAGAATAGAAAGTAGGAAGAGAGAGGCTTGCATCTCTCTTGAAGGGATGGAGATGATAGATTTAAAAAAGCCTTAAATATCTGAACAGTTGTTGGTGAAAACTGTCAGCCATCACGCCTTACTTGCATACTTACATACCTCTACAGGCAAATTTCCATCCACAAATTAAAGGAACTGACATTATATAAATGTATGGCCTTGGCCCCTCTTACGGCTCCGTTCCTCTCCAAGCCATGCAAGGTGTCACAGTCCCATAGCAATGGCCAAAGCTTATGGCAAACAACTGGCCGTTCCAAATTGCTTTGCTCATCTTACAGGATCCCTAATCCAAGCTGCTGGGGTGGAAAATGCAACTTCTTTCCCCTGGAAACAAAGGTTGAGCAGGCAGTAGCCAAGGTCTTTGCTGTGGGATCTGAAACATCCAGGCTCATCGGAAGGAGAAATCTCTCCCTGGCTTCTGCCTGCAAGGCAGGCTGGAGGGAAGGGGAAAGTGTAACCAGCCAGCTGGGGAGATCAGTTAAGATGTGTAGAAAAGGAAACCAAAGCCTGTGTGAACCGTGCACATCAAAGTTATCAAGGCATAAGCTCATAAGCTTCCTTTCATCCGAGGCACGCTTCTCAACCGGCTTCCTATCATAAATGTTATTGCAACATGCCTATCCAAACAAATAGCAGAGGAAAGAGCAAAGCAGCTCTTGGCTCAAGGGTCACTTTTTAAGGAGCTTGCACCCAAGAGGCACCCAGCACCACTGGGGTCCCACCCGTGGTGTTGCCTGAAGTGCCGAAGACAGGGGATCCACATGCAGCACCTGCCCAGGGCAGCATCCTTCACCTCCTCCCCTCCCTCTCTGCAAGCAGACACAGCATCAGCTGAGGCAAAGCTGTGCAACTTGTGAAAGTCCACATTGCTATGCTGATTCACACTCTCCAAGGATGTGGCCTGTCCTCACTGCCTTGCTAGCTGGTCTCCAGATCGATATTATCCTAGGGATTTTGGACACTCGTGCACAGGAAGCGGCTACGTGCTGCAGCTGATTGCACTTCAGAGGAACACTTGCAGGCCATATTTCTCTGCTCCTTGAAATACTGGAGTGGCTTCCACTATTTCATACATTTTACAGCAAAAAAAATCGTTCCCTCCTGCTTCATCTTAGATGCAGGAGTGGCAGAACACACCCTTGGAACATGCTTTAGGCAGTTGAGAAGGGAACAAACTGTACGGGGATCTCTTTCATCCATCCTGTGCCGTTCTTTAGGCCTTGATACACCCTGATCTCACTGGGACCTTCTTGGGCATAGAGAAGGGTGAGTGTGAGACCCCATGAGTGTGTTGAGCAGCAGCAGGGTGTGCTACCCTGCAATTCTCACAGAGAATTTGGGCCCTCACCCCTCCCCAATCTCTCTGCTCCTCATCTTCCCTTCTGTGAAATGAGACATCTCTTTGCCTTTGGAGAAGGCTCTGAGATACTTGGAGGAGTTGTGCTTTTTTCATTGCTATGTATTTCTGTTTATGGGGTCTTCGGGGTTTAACGGTGTCAAACGGTATTTAGTATTGTCCTAGTTATCTGTGGAGGTTGGGAAGAATGAGAAGGACATTATTTGAGGTGAAGAAAGTCTGTCTGTGACCTTCTAAGGCCATAGCTCAGAGCACATTAAGAAAATGTACAGACAGAAACTTTCTGGCTAATATATTTTCTTCCTTATAACAATATATGTGAAGTGTTTTGAAGTAGGAAAAATACACACATGACAAAAGTGATGAAATCAATAAATTAGTATCATATTAATGAAAAACCACTTCATCCACAGAATGAAGGTTTAAACAAACATTAAATAGGAAAGAAAGTTGCCTGGGAGGAAACCAGTGCTGGAATTAACTGTAACCAGATGCAAACTACCATTATCTTTCTGAACAATGTGAATTTATCTCCAGCAACAGTCCAAAGTGCTGCCACTTACTACAATGCTAGCACAATTGTTGGGGAGTCTGCTTTGGCAAGCTATAGGCTTTTTTAGTTATAAAAGGACAAATTCTTACATTATGGGAGGGATATGCAATGAGACATACGTATTTTTTAAATTACGAAAGTCCTTTCTTCTCTTCGTGTGGAATTAACAAAAAAAAAAGACAAACATGGAAACTTTCTTGCAATGCAAAGTCCTGAAAAGCCATGTAGAGGAATTCAGAATGTCCCAGTTCCTCACCATGGGTCTGCCACTGCTTTACTGAACAACCTTGAACTAGTCATCTGCCAACACTGTCCTTTTACTTCCTCTGCAGAAGGGATAAACTATCCTGAAGCAGATGTTAGTATGTTAAAAGTGGGATCCAGAACTGGCTACAGCAAGGAAAGTACCATGTTATTACAAGAGGGTGACCTCCTCCAGGACAGAAGCATTAGTGATGGTCTGTGTAATGAAGAGGAGGTGAAATAATTAAGAGGGAGACCAAAGCCTTACCAAGGACACTGTCAGTGAATTTGCATGGGCAACTGTCAACTGAGACTGATTTGAAGATAAAGTTCACTGGTTCAGCATCCTGGTAGACTTCCTAATCACGGTTTGAGTCTCCCTCTGCTATTTAGTTGTCCTCCACAAGTAGTCCCATGAACACTGCTAGTGCTCCTGGAGCACAGCACCACTCCAGATGTGCTAGGTTGTAAGAGTCTCCTCCTAAATCAATCTTCAAAACAGGGATAATATGCCAGAGACTTTTAGTGTATTCACTAAAAGTAATAGTTTTCAAATGCTTCCATAAAGTGGCACAGCTGGAGTTTGAGAAGGCTTTTTATGGCTTGGTGTTTTGCTTTATAAGTAAAGAGCAGGAAGGAATACACGCTATGTATGGCTGTGTTTATAGGAGTGGAGAGATCTGGGTGTGTAGATTGAAATCCTGTGTGGAAGTGTGTGAAGCAAACCAAGTATGTCCTTGGGAATTAAAATAAAAATAACCCGTGACCTTTCCCTAATGAGCTGTGTGAAAGGTTGGTAGTGATGGCCAATAGACTGCACTTGTCATAACAGCATCTCATCTGCTGTTTCACAGTGGGAGTCACAGCAAGAGCTCACTACTCCTGATTTCTCCATCCATTTCCAGCATAGCATCCACTCTGTGCCAAGTCCTTTAACTACACTCATCCTTGCAGCTACAGATTGCTTTATGTGATATACGAGTGCTCATGGTATGCTCAGATCCATTTTCTTTCAGTGTGTAGTTTGTCCCATCTGGTTTCCTTTCCCTATCCTGCATTTTTACATGGAGATGTACGTGCCATCATGAGCCTTCTATTCATGGAGCAGTTCATTCTGTGCTGCCAGAGGGGCTGGAGTTTTAGGAAACATTGTGTGGTTGTCCACTAGCTTCCAATTCCCAATAAGGGAACACTGCGAAGTCTGTCCTTGTGCATCTAATTTAGGTTAGAGATGAGTCTTTGACCCACTTTCAGACGTCAAGCAAATCACCTCCAGTGTTTCAGACCAGTGTTAAGTGAAGGAAATCCATGCAGTCCTTATGAAGGTAATATACTGGCACAGCATCATTAATAACAGACTTTTACCTAAACTGCCAACGTGTACTTGGTTTTCATTCTTGATAGTAATTCTTTCTCTCTCCACTCCAACATGGTAGTATTTCATAACTGTGAGAGCAGTAGTAACTCCGGGGCCTTCTGGCTTTAAAGTAAATGCTTTCCTCAGTGGGAAAATGCCCTCTGGTTCCACAAGAGCATGCCTACCAGACTGAAAACCAAAACAAGCACTCATCAGATCTTCCTGCAGAAATTTGGGAACTTGGGTTCTCATGTTTGTGTGCGTGTGTGTGTCTCTTTCTTTTTAAAGACTGATGAGGTTTAGTAGGGAGGAAAATGGCCAGTGTGAGGGATTTTGCTGTTTGCTCAGTGTGCCTGTGGGAGGGTGTGAGAAGAGGAAGGAAGAGTCTCCGGGCACAAGCACCAAGTCTGACCTCACCCCACACCATTGGAGGTGGATGGGGTGCCTGTTGTAGGAGCAGAGCAGGGTGGCTGTGCTGGCAGCACCAGTGACAGCAGCAGGTTTGCTGGAAGCAGCGGCAAGCAAGGTGGCTTTAAACAAACTGAGCAAAGAAGTCTGTCGGAGCAAATGCAGCTCTTTTGCTGTGTAAGGAACTGCGGTCCATCCTTGTGCCTCTTTGTTTTTCTTAGTGCCTGTTGAGTATATTTGCACTGGTGGCACCTAAATATGTCCAATTCAGAAGGCAGTGTGATCTTTTGTCAGATGAGCCAGGGGCACCGTGCTGCCTCATGCAACCTCTACATTCACCCTCTCCCTAGCTCCCTCTGATCCCCAAATCCAGTGTGTTTTGCTCTTCCTGAGGTCCTGGGGCTGGTGAGGAAGGGGCCTGTGACCAGGCAGCCTGGCTAGGGCTGGCTCCTGCTGGCATCCTTGGATGCTCAAGGCTGCCCTAAGTTGTCTGAATCCTAGCCTTTGATGTGGGAGTCTCTCTGGTCCCCTCGGAAAAGTTTCAGGACTTGGGTTTTCAGCCTGGTGTCCACAGTATGGACCCTGGTGCCACCAAGTCCCATCTCCTCTGTGGATGTGCTTTTGGAGTTCTCTGCATGAACAAGCTATGTTTGACCAACATGGCCCAGTTGTTCCTACTTATCCAAATAACAGGATTTCAGTGTTTCAGCAGTGGCTGTGTCTAGACAGTCAATTACTCTCTGCTCTCATGTCTCTTAAGAAACTTCAGTGCAAATGTCTTCTTAGACCTTGCATGTATAATTATTTGTCTCCCCTATAAATAATGGATTTATTTGTTGCTGGTTGGTACCAATTCATTAATATTTTGTTACCTTCTTGAGTTTCAAACACACTTAGCATCTTTCCAATCTACTCTTGCACCAAAGCCTGGTCTTTTGCATGGTTCCTAGCCCTTCTCCCAGATGCTACTTCCAAGTTTTCTATAATCCCATTCAGTTTAACAGTAGATCTTCCACTGATGTGTGCTATGACATCATCCTATCTTAGCTTTTTTCATGCAGAATGGGATGATGTTTCCCTCTGCTCATGTATTCAGACTCAGAGTATCTCCTCTTCATTTTTATCATCTCCATATCAAACCCAGGAATCTCAGTTTTGCCCAGTGAGGGAGAAGGAAAGATATGGGGCAAAGTGGGACCAAACCTTGGGGGAGTGCACTATACATAATACGGAGTAATTTCCCAAGGCATTTAGTAGCAAAGCCCCACGGAGGGCAAACCCAAAATGAACCTGATGAGCATGTGGAAAGTAAATTCCTAGAAGGGTTGCAATGACACTGGCTTTGCTTCCCAGGTGATAGCTGGCAGTCACGGTTCTTCAATTTTCCCTTTTGAAAACCAAGCCAGGTCAGGTTAGCGCTTCTGGGGGCAGGAACAGCACACACGAAGCTTGGCGCGGCAGAGCTCCAGCTTTGGTTAAGGCCCCCTCGGGCGCTCCTCTAATTGAGATGCTTAGCATGGATAATTAGTAAGGGCGCTAATTGTCCGTTTTTAAGATCTCATCTTTCTCGCAATGCGATTTGGCTGGTAGAGAGGAGAAAAGGCACAGGAACTGTCAGTACCTCTCTGCAGCCAGCTCACTGCACTTAAGGAAATAGTCTTTGAGAAGTGCAGTGAGTTTACTGTAATCTGCCCAAAGGCTCTGTTGCTAAGTCAGCACCTTGTGAAAACGATAGCAAACCACCCTTTTCTCAGGCGGGATAGGAATTCACAGTGAGCTTATCGAGAGGAACTACAAACCTGACAAGGGCTATACCGCTCGGACGGGATCAAAAGGGCACGGGAAGGGGGATCAGGGCGGGCAAGCGGGGCCGTGTGCTCTCAGATCTCTTGGAAAGATCTCTTGGAAAGAGCACCAAGACTGTGCTGTTAGGATGCAACTCACTCATGCAGAGCGAGACGTCCTAGCCCCACGTTTGCTTTGAGTCCGCTGCTCCACTCCCCCTCCCTGCATTTGGAAGAAGAGCTAGGTGACTGCGTGGTAAGTGGCAGTGAAGGAACCCGCATGCTCAGGTTGCCTTCCCAGGGTGAGGGACCCAGGTGTGGTGTGTGCGAGCAGCCAGTCTGTGTACACAGCTGACAACATTCAGGATGGCCCAGGCTCCCCACCCTTTCTGTCCCGGGTGCCTTACCCTTGGCGATGAGCCATCCATCCCTGCTTGCCTGGGGGCATAGGGGCAGCACTGCAGCACCGGGCAAAAAAGGGCAGAATTGGGTTAAAGTGGTTGGGGCAGGGATCTCACTGGCTCTGCACGCTGGTACCTGCTTACCACAGCGAGTGTGATGCACCCCAGTGCCTGTAGTGGTTCATACTTGCTCCCACCCTCCTCGCACTGCAGAAACCAGGAAATCGGCTCTTTGTGGCTGTTGGTGGGGGTGCTGGAGTGTTCCTCCCACTGAGTTTTGCAAAATCACACAGCACTCCCACTGCTTCCCTGGGAGTTAAAAGAAGCTGAAATCTGAGATTACTGAGATCAGCAGGAGACCAATACACAGAGCATCAGCGATGCCTACCCTGCGATGCCAATGAGTTCGGTAGCAAGGAGAGCTGTGTCAGTGGCAGTCATGTGCTAATCATGTGTACTCCCATCAAGATATGGAATTTCCTCCCACCTGCATCTTGCTGCTTACTTGGGCTCTCCAAAGCTGTTGCTGTTTCCCACACTGTGTGTGCAGCCCCGATCTTATAAACTGTCCAGCTTGCAAATATCAAAACTAACAACGGTGGGGAGCAGTGAGTACTTGGTTCTGAGCACTGCTCACTGGGTCCACATCCCTGATGAGGCTGCTGGACTAGCTGGTGGCTGGTTCCCTTCTTCTCCAGGGATGGTAGGAATAATTAATTTTTCCTGCTTCTCCTTATGCTGAGGTGTTGGTAGGCTGATGGGGGGTGAACAGTGCATCACTCTCTGTTTGACATGAGCTGTGTGAGAATGTAGCCCACTGGCAGACAAGTAGTCTGATGTCTTGGGAAATAGTCTTCATTTGGCTCCTGCAGCTGGCTGGCTAGTCTGAAATGCTGATGTTTGCATTGCTTACAGGAGGCCCCAGCTGCAGACTACAATTTCCCAAGATTCAGGGTATTCTAGATTTGTGGGTTTGGTTTGGACTCTTGTTGAGAGGCAGTGACCAGTTGTTTTAAGTGGAGAGCTGACTTCACATGATGAATCCGCTTCCTGCAGTTTTGGGCAGTAGCTGGATTCATCCAGTGCATTTGTGTACGAAAACCTAGATTTCAGAAGTCTACCAGCTATGGAATTTAAAACCCCCTTTTTGTTACACATTTGTGTCCTTGGTGTTCTGCACCCCCACTGAAATATATTTGCTCTGCCATATCCCCCGTGGCTTTCTCCACCATTTAGTATTGTCAGCTCCTTCCCATGTCTCTGTCTCCCTCTAACTTTTAGTTGTCTTCTACCTTATAACTGCTGTCACCTCAGCTCTGTTCCATGCTCCCATGTCCCTGTTCCCAACATCCCCTGGCACCTCTCACGACCTATTCCCTTGGGAAATCTGTCTGAAAAGCAGATCAAGGCTAAGCACTTTAACTGGATCAAAATTGTATTTTTACATTTTCTGCAGCTGTGGCAGTGTGGATTTTACTGGGAACTAAGCATGCTTCATAAGTCTTTGCAAGGCCACGCACCACCCGGATCTGGTGCTGCACCACTGCAGCAGGGACAGGGCATCCTTTCCCATGTGCAGGCCTCAGGCTGCAGTGTTGGGCTACAATCAAGCTCACTTAAAACCATGCTGCCATCACCAGAGGGTCTTTCTGCATTTTCCCTGGTTCACGTGCCACAGAGTGTGGGTGAGCACTCCTGCAGCCACACCATGTGTTGGAACAGTTTGTTGTTCCAGGTGGAAATGAGTGACTTAGTGGGGCAGTACTCAGTCTCCAGAGGGTGGGTGAGCAGAGGCAATTCACCCCACAGCTTCAGGAGCTCTTGGTCTGACACCAGGCAGGTGGCAGGAAGGTAGAAGCAGGGATGAGAGGCAGGATAAGACCATAAGCTTTCAGCAGTGATGCTGTATTAGGTCAGTGTTGGGTTAACCATGACAGAACACACCCTTCATTCCAGCAAATGTGGGAATGACAAGTGCTGAATGCAGTAGGCTAACATGAGCTTAATGCTTGTGGGGGGAGGAGGAATAGGACAGGAGGTCCCTGTTTGGGGGCCTGTTCAGGCAGCGTAAACTCCCTCCTCAGAGCAGGGGGAGCCACCACACTGTAGATAAGCTACTGCATCCTTTTAGACCCATGCAGTGCCAGGAGATATGTGCCCTTCACTGTTAATACTCTCTTTGTTCCAGAGCAGATTTCATCAGTGCCACTGGATGCCTCTTTTCTCTTTCAACAGAAGACACCCAAGTAAACCCAAACCCCCAAAACTTTCATTGAGCAATGGTATCATATTAAAAGAAAACAAACCAGGGTGAAGAAAAGCCCAGTTATGGCAGTTTACATCAAGATATGAAGACATATCTCCAGAAGGTTGTGTGCACAGGGATTGCAGAGTGATTTGGTGAGCAAGCCAGTGCTGTCAAAATGGGAGGCAACGGTGTCAAAACTATTGATGACAGGAGCTGTGCTCACACAAGGGAGCAAATCCTTCCTAGTGCAAGTCCAGGTGCCTCAGAAATGTTCTCAGCCTATACCTCTTTTCCTCCACCTTGGACCAACTTGTTTTTTCTTTTCTACTTCTACAAACCACAGAGAGCTCATCCAAAAACCTGTCATCCTTTTTAACAAAAGGGTGAAATAAACATCCCAGCATCATCCTCGGCAGCCTGCCACAGAGAAACTGCTGCAAGATATGACAAGATGAATACTGCCTTTAAATGTGATATGGAGAGGAAATGAATGACACCCACTTGGAAGAAGCAACACTGAAGCCCTGCAGAGCTGATCCGATGGTGGCAGGATGGGATGCCAGGGTCTCCTCCCTAGCACAGCATGTGGTCCTCATGACCGAAAGAGTCCACTGGTCACACCTAGGGCCCTGTCTTGGCTGTCCCCATCAAATCAGGATGGATTTATATTGGCCTGGGCAGATAGCACTGCCAGGGCTCTCCCAAATGGTGTGGAGACAACATCAGGGCAGCTGCACCTTGTTTTGCTAAGTTGGCTGTAAAAAAGCAATGCCCAAGGCAAGCTGATTTTTTTTTTTTTTAAGAAAAAGGTAACGCTTGTGGATCCAGACTGAGGCAAAAGGAAAAGGCTAACTTTAAGCTTGCTAAAGAAAACTCCTAGAAGAAAGGGAGCCACTAGGGAAATAAGTGCAGTAGCAGGGAATGAGAAGAAAAGGTGTGCAGGGCTGCCAGTCTGGAGGCCTTTGAGCCTCCCAAGGGCTGTACAGGTGCTCTGCACCCAGGCACTTGGCCTGCAGGAATTTGGTGCAGAGCTGTACCCACACATCAGCAGCAGGAGACACTTGCTCCCAGAGATGGGTTTAGGGGTGATCTGACTGCTGAGCTCTCTGCCAGCAGTTACCCTGCTTGTGTCTGTGTTCTGTGCAGTGCAGCTCCTTCTAAGGCAACAGAACAGCAAGTGTAATGCACCAAAATGTAGCCATTTAAAGGTGATCTATGGCTTGTCCTTCTAGTTCTTTGCTTTTAAAGCTTCTCGCTGCCAGGGACCCACCATAAAACACAAAAATGTAGCATGCTCTTCATGGACAGACTTGAGTTATTTTGACTCAGTCTCTCTAATCTCAAAAGCACATCAGACAAATGTATAAAGGATGTAGTCTTTGCCCCAGAGATATGATCTAAACATAGATAAAGCATAAGTAGAAAGATGACATAAGAGGAGACTAGAGGGAAAGGCACTGAGATGTTGTATCTGGGGTATTGCAGCCTTTGCTAAGCTTATGGAGACCAGCAATGCAATTCTGTGTGTGTCTATGCATATATACACACATGTGCATATGTGTATTTGCAACCACTACTTTAGCTCTAGTTGCTAAACATTTATCCCATAAATGATTTGAAGTAAAAAAGTCCTTAGTGATGCATGGTGGTCAAAGGGGATGAAGACAAAAAGAGGTTAGAAGTGTAAGAGTTTTCCATGGCCACCTTGTTTTCCCTCTGAACCCTCCAAATGCTGCTGAGCTCTGTGTACTGAAATTGCAACTCCCACATACTCTTACATGTCTTCCAGGAGCTCAAGTCCCTATCTCTACCAGTTTGTTAGAGGGCATTAGTTGCAGTGATGGTAAAAATTCTGCCTGGAACATGTAAATCTTTGGCTTTCACAATGTCTGTGCTCTGGTTCACTAACTCAGAGCAAACCTTGGGCAGCTCTTGTAACCATGTCTTGTTACAAAAATATTTCTGTTGTCTGGAGAATGGGGATAATGCCTGGCTATATTTCTGCCAGGAGTTCTGATAATTATTTAATCTTTCTAGAGCACTTAGATACATGGATACCTCTTGATAGAATCACATATTCCCTTAGCTGTCAAACCACAATAGCACCTTTTCAGCCCTACTGGTGATGCAGAGAGAGATAGTAAAACATCCCAAATGCCTGAACACACCGAGTGACTGGCTCTACCTTTATCAAAGTAAACCACAACAGGTTTCACTACTTGAATGAAATAAAGACTGAAAGGAGATATGAGAAAGAGACAGTGAGGAGATTAATGCTAGTCTTGATGGAAGATTTCCTGGCTGGCTGCAGTTGCCCAGGAAGTCCCTTAGAGAATATAATTAGTGGGTTTCATGCACACATTAGCAACATTTCTTTGTCCAATGCCGTTCATGTTCTCTGTGCTCGATTCCTCTCTTGTGGCTCTGCGTGCTTCGTGTTCATAGTTTTGTAGCCTGGGTCACCCTTTCTTTTGTGTCTGTGTGGATGGGCTCATCTGCAATGTACTGCAAAGGTAGAGCAAGGTGGGGGAAGCACATGATACCCAAATGTCACTGCTGTCTGGATGGGTGTTGGTCTGTTGGAAGGCTTATAGGCTGCATGAGAACCTGCAGTGCTCAGAAATCCGGTTTGGTGGCACCGAGGGACATCCCGCGGGCACTGCTGCCATGTGCGCCCGGGCAGCGGGTCCAGGCTCGGGTCAGCCGGGTGGTGAAGCAGCCAACTGGGTCACTTGCTCAATAATTTCTAGTCCTTGTTAGCAAATGGTGATGGTGCAGTGTTCCTCCTGGCTGTGAGCTGTGTCAGTACAGTGCCACCACAGGTGACCTCCACCTTGTGCTGCCACGCAGAACTTGGAGCAAGGCAGGCTGTTTTTTCTCTTAGAACAGGCACAAAATGGCAGATCTCAGCACTTTGAAGCAAAGCTGGATTTTAGTGCAAGTCAGACTTTGCAAACTTCAGCAGATCTGAGTTTGATTTAGTATCTCAAATTCAGGCATGGATCTGTTCTGGATCTTAGAACAGTCTCTGTTTACTCTTTGGATGGATTAGATAAACTGAGATCATTGTGATTTTACCACTAGAAAGAGTCACAAAATCTACGATTTTCATCCAGACCATGCAGAACAGACCTTGATGACTTCAGATATATTGAAACCCAGCTTTAATCTGTTTATGGTTTTTCAGAATTATAATACAGGTTAACTAAACCTGCATGAACTCAATACACAAACTCTTCATCTCATCTTGGTTTCTGTTACCTATCTTAAAAGTGGGATTTTTTAAAAAGTCACATTGAAGTACAGCTTCAATTACATCCTATTAATAACTAATAATTTAATTGCTACTTAGTGCAAGATCCCACCCCACCAAGGATTGGCATTTAAAGGATTATGCCTGCAGGGTTGAGGACAGTTTGGTTTCAGAGTTGTATCTCCTTGGTGTGACTGATCCTGATGGATTGTGAACAAAATTGTATTGTGAAATACATGTCCTTATTGGAATTGCTGTTAACTTCATAATTGCTCTGTAATTACTAAAGAGAGAGTATCTTACACTTCTGACAGCCAGGTGCATGTATTGCTTAATCTGTCTCCATTATTGACTTGGCTCAGTTCCTGGGGGTGCTTTCCTATTCTCTTTCAGTTGTGCAATATCAAAACTGACTAAATGGTTTGTCTGCTGTTTTGTTCCTGCTTTGGAGCTAACAACAGGAGCAGAGATGAACTTTGAAGAAGCTGAAGCGTCTGGCCAGTCCCGAGCTGCCACTGCTGCCGTGAGCTCCTTCCCTGGCTGGAGGCCGTGCTGCTGGCCCCGTGGCAGGCTCCACACAGGGCAGTGGGGAGCAGAGCCTGGCTCAGCCCCATTGCTCCTCCTGCCCTGTAAGCAAGGAGCAATACTGCAGCATCTGACAGGCAGCTTTGCCAGCAGCTGAGAAGGCTACCAGGAGGGAGGTCAAGGGTCTTTCTTCTGGAGATCTTCAAGCTGGAATCTGGGTTAGAAAAAGTTTCATCTCAAACAGTGATTAAGAGTGGGACTGAAACGAGATAAACAGCGAGTTGTCAGCAGCTTCAGAAGTTATTCCTGCCCTAGGGGAAGTGCCATTCATCTGTTTTGCTGTGTACTGGGTCAGAGCTTATGCTAAAATATTGCAGATTGTCAGCTTTGTCTGTGGCTTTGGGAATATTTCAGTGGCCCTCGCTGCATGCACTGGCATTCTAATGGAGCTTTATGAAAGGGCTTTTTTTGGTGTAATCCGTCAACAGATAAGCCCAGGGAGAAGGAGAAGGAGAATTCAGTGCCTCTCCCAAGAGAGGCAGCAATGAAGATGCATGCATTAAGCATCCTCCTCTCCCTTTGGTACACCCCACATAGCAGGGCCTCCAAGGATCTCGTCAAGCACAGTGCTAGCTGAGTGGGTGTCCTGCCTGACAAAAGCTTTTCTTAATAACCTTTTTCACTTACATGTAGAGAATAAAGTTCTTGACTTTTCTTTCCCGGGGAAAGAAATGTTTCAGGTATACATGACCAAAAAACAACAACCCCATGGGGGTATTGTCAATTTTTATTGACTTTCCAGTAGAGCAGAAATCAATGAAACAGGTTACTACAGATAAAACTTGCTTGTTACGCATGTGACAGCCATGCAAAGCTCTGACCAGGCAATAATTTCTCCCAACACTGATGTTATACCTCCAAGGCCACTAGTAGTGTTCAGTTCCCAGGCAGCAGGAGCCCATGGCAGGCTGCAGAACACCTCAGTCCATCTGTGGGTCTACCCTCTCTCTCCTGACAGGCCCATGAGCCTGCAGGGCTCAGAATGTGCTTTTGTTGGCATCTAGCTCCAAGCAGCTGCTCCTCAGGGGGCTGCTTATGCCCAACACCTTTGTTGCCCACAGCCCAGGCTGCCTGTGGCCTGTTTTCTGGGCTCGTTACTGGAAACCTTTTGCATCTCAGGCTGACAAACTGGCTTTGTGCTCTCCTCTGCCAGGAAGATGGAGGTCCCCTTGGGCTATGGAGGCAAAAACTGCCTCTTTTTGAAGATGTTACGAGTGTCATATTTCTCTTCAGTCATTGTTTCAAGGTCAGATGATGCCAGTGTTTCTTTCTTACCCTCAGTGGACTGAAAGCATATGAAGCATCTGGCTTCCCCTGCCCTTTTTTCAGTTGTCTGCTTATCCACATAGAGTAGAAGTTGTCTTTCTAGGAGCAAAGAGTGCACTTTGTGTTATAATAGATGAACTTTTCAGCTGCCACAGCTCCCCTTTTCCCATTTCCTCTGTTGTTAGTATCCCTTTTCTGCTGAGAAACTTTTTAGACACGAGACACCCAGCAAAATACTGACGTTTCAGGAGGTGCTGCAAAAAGAAAAAGGAATTTTTAATTTCAGAAAACAGTTGTGTCTTCAAGGCCTCACAGTCGGTGCAGTTCTAGGAAACACTTCGAACTAGAGAAGGATATGAGATTTTTTTGGAGTGACTCATACTTTTTATAGATTACCAGTTTCACAGCCTTGGAGGCTGATAAGTCTGTCCACAGAGCAGGTGCAGCAAGCACCCTGTGGAGGCCTTACCGTGCGTGCAGGGGGGTTGTGCCAGTGTTGCTGCAGGGAGATATGGTTGTGTGGATACCCTTGACTTCTCAACCCCGTTGTGTGCTTGCTGTGGGGGCTCCCAGGGCTTTAGGATGCACAGCCATCTATACAGGCACTGCAGGAGACTGGAGAGGATGGATGCATGTCTCATGCTGCAAAGTTGCACTCTTTGAGGGTGCAGGGAAGAGAAAGTCGATGTGGGGAGTTTTGAGGAGAGACCTGCACAGAAGGAGCTGCTTGCCATGACATGGCAAAATGAATTCCAAGCGTCCACAGGTGCATCGTGGCAGTGGCCAGAGTGTGTCTGAGTGGGCACTGAGCTCTGCCCCTCAGCATCCCAGGGTCTGAAGGGAAGCTTGAATGGGCTTTACATACAGCCCACCTTGTTCATGGTGTGTTGTTATTGCTGCTGTACCTTCCTTTCCAGCAAATTTACAGCTCCTTTTAAGACTTTTGCCAGTAAATGGAAGTTGAGGAGAGATGTAAATGCTGCATGACTGTGCTTTATTGGATACAGGCACTAAACAGTTACTGGTGCAGCTTGGGGTTAAGGCCTGAATCTAAATGTGAATTTGCAGTAATTCACAACACACTAGCTTTTGGAGCTGCAACACTTTGTTGTCTTTTCCTCTGGCTGTGGCATGTTCCTAAATGTCCTCCCTCCAAATACTGTGTCCAGGTGCTTTCTACACATATGCAGAGCAAATGCAATGTCTGTTTTATTTCCAGGAAGGCATCTTGGACCTTTGATTCTGTCATCAGTCAGATGAGAGTCAGCTGCTCTAGGCCTGCTCCTATTCCCAATCTGCTCTGGAATTCATACTCTCCCAGATGTTTGGTTCTCACTGGAAACAAATTTTACATAGAAGCATTTTGTAATAAGGTCCTGCCAAAATTTGGTCCCACAGGTGGGCTAAGTGATGGCACGAGGTCTCCTTCTCCCTGAGTGCTGTGTCCTGTGCTGCATGGCTCTGTGGGGCGTTGTTGGCTCAGCATTACCCAGCAGTGATGCAACTCCTGGTATCAGGATGCACCTTGGCCCCGGCAAATACAAAAGGCCCCATCCTGCTGGCCTTGGGATGAGTTACTGGCAGGTAACTCTGTCTTTATAACTTTCTTTATAATGTTTGGAGGCAGTGGCTTGTGTGGAGGTGGGAGGATGGCACACATTTGTCACTGCCTCTCAATTATCTTGAGGCAGGTTAGCCAGGTTGTAGATTAACTGTACACAAAAGCCTGGAAAATACAGAGCCATTATAGATACGCCATTATGTATATCTTTATGTTTATGACTTCATTCTTTCTTAACCCTGTTTCTCAAAGACAAATACATTGAACGTGTGGTGTTTTCTCAGCCTGGGCTGACGCAGTCTTTGTGTGTCCTGCCTTACTTCTGAACGAGATGTGCACTCCTGCCTGCCCTGCCTGCTATCTGCTGATCCACCCTGGGCCTCAGCAGGATGACTGGGACTGAGAGAGATCAAGGATATGCCCATCAGAGCTGCTGGGCATGGGCTGTGGAAGCAGAGGGCCTTGTTTGTGCTGCCTGCAAGCACCACATGCTTCCATGCGCCCTGTGAGCTCAGCTGAGAGCTGCCTGCCCTGCTATGGTCACAGGGGCTCAGCCCCACTGGGGCTTGTTGAAACCAAAACACAGCTTGGTGTCAGGAAGGAAGGCACAAGAATAGACACTGTCTTGAAACTGCTGAGCACTGGCTGCGGAGGAAGAAGGGAGTAAACAAACCCTGGGCAGAGGGAGAGCAGGGTGAAGCCTGGATCCTTGCATCCTCCCCATGGAGGTCCCCTGCACAAAAGGCAGGCAGAGTGTGGTGTGGGGATCTGCAGGCACACCATGGAGGTATTTAGATTCCCCTTTGTCTGTGAGCTGGCAGGCTGTGTGCATGAGATTCATCTTGGCTTGACAAGGGGAATAGCCACCTCTCCTCCCTGCTCTCTGGCTACCATGCCTACTTTTGCTGGGCCTGGCTTGCTGCAGGCAGCTGGGAGCAGGGGCAGACTCTGGCCTCACAGGGGGGGCACGGGTGTCCTGGTGTGTGGGGTCACTCCTCTTGGCTGTCAGGGAAACCAGCGCACTTCAGCCAGCAGAGCTGCTTCCAGTGCCTTCTCATTAGCTGACTGATTTCTCTCTTAATGCACACATTATATTGGCATGGCTGTTGAATGAATGCAGAAAGTGCTGGGAAATGCATTTTGACTTATAGACAGCTGGAGATTTAGTGATTCACAGAAACACCCATGGCTGAGAAAATACTCATAAAAGCAACCAGCCACTTACTCTAGCTTAACGCTTCCACTTCTGGCTGGGACGAGGAAGTGCCAGCTCCTCAGGAAAGCAGTGGGCAGGCTCATTCAGGTGTGTCTGAACTGAGGGAGGAATTTGTCTTGAAAACACTTCTGATTCAGCCTCATAAACCTAGTCCCTCAGCCCTTGTGCTGGCTCAAGTGGCCCAGGTCAAACCCATTGATGACATCAGGCAAGGGACTTTTGGCATGCTTGGGAGAGTAGTAAGAACAAAAGGGGAAAGACAAATCCAGACCTAGATTTTGCAACACTTTTGAAAAACCCCACCAAACCCCAGAGCCAAACATGGCTAAGCTGGGGAATACCGTGAGCACAGTTTGCCTTTTGGGCCTGTCTCCCATGTTCTTCTTTCTCTCCAAAGGTTTGCCACTGAACTTGCAAACAGAAAATAAACTCAATGTCATTGACTTCAGCAAGTCTCTGTGGATGTGGCAACGGTCCCATGTGTATCAGCAGGACTGCAGTGCTCAGTAAAAGTGGCTCTGACATACGCTGAGGCTGGGAGGCACTAGTGAGCCCTGGGCAGGGTAACCTCCTGGCTGTCTTTAGTGCCAAGCTCAACCCATGGCTGCCCATTAGAGTGGTAGACAGGGCAGGGCAAGGGGGGCTTCAGAAAAAATAGCTTTGTGGGAAATCCTCTGTTCTTCTCCCTGGTGTTGTGCACTGCAGTGGGGGCAGGCTAGCAGATGTTTCACTGATGATAGCCTTCCACGGTTTCAAATTGCCAAGTTCTGCCCTTCTTTCTCCCTTCTCCCCTTCAAAACTAAAAAAAAAAAAGTTCACCTACTTCCTAAAGTTTAGAGATTTTTGAGAGGTGCAGAGTTAACAGGGGGGATTTTGAAATAAGATGGATTTTAAGCTTGAAAAAAAGCAGAAAACACAGGACTGAATACTGAGTGCAGCCTTTCTGTGGCCCATCCTCACCTGCATCAGGGCACCCTGCTGTTAGAAGGAAACACTCCTGCGCAAAGCATACACTGACACCCTCTACCTTTGCAAGCAGAATTAATCATACTTATGTGCCATATTCCGTTTTAATTTTTATTGCACAGTCCAAGATTAAAGGTTAATGTAGTACATCTCCCCATCTCCACTCCCATTACAATGGAGTGCTTTGAATAACTATTAACTTCTCGGTTAACCGAAAGAAAATTGTTAATCATCTACAAGCTTATGTTGCATAAAAATCGTTCTCTCCAACTTTCTCCTGACTGTGGGAGAGCCCTTTCCTCAACTCTGACCTTCAACGACACCTGGTACCTGCAGCCTGCAAAGCAGAGGAAATCATGCTGCATGGGCTTATCTGCCAGCCAAGGTCATAAACTGCATGAATCAGTGGAGTGTAACTTATGTTTCTTGGTGTTGATGTTGATCCAATATCCAGTTCTTCTGCCAGGAAAGATACAGCTCTCCAGGTCTTCAGAAAGCACCTAAAGAGTTGCTTTGTTTTGTTTTGTTTTTAATTTAGCAAATTAAGGCTAATCTGCGGAGTGCTGGGTGTTTCTGGGACACACACAGGGACAGTACAGGCTGTCCTTGCTGCTGCACGGGACGTGTGCAGGTCGGCAGGCGTGTGCACTCTGCATCCCCCCGCCAGAGGAGCCTGTTGGCACCGCAGGCAGGGGGTGGTGGCTTCTGCTCCTTTCTGCCTCCTCGTGCAGCTCCTGCAAGTGGCCAAGTTTGGCTGCAGAGGTGCAGCCTCCCTGTTGAGCGATTACATGGAGGAGGCTTGAGTCCAGCCATTTGGGAAATAAATCACCCGCTGTTTGTGAAGTAGGAGGGAAGCACTTGGGACGGTGAAAGATTAGACTGTAAGCCTCACAGAACTCCCCTTCTGGCTGTAAAGATGGGCTGTGGATGTTGTGTTTTTCAGCTCTTTAAATGATTATTTCTGTGCCAGACTTATTAGGCAAGATATTGTTGGGATCTTGGCAAAGAGATAAATACGGCTGCAGGCTCCGCAGTTGCTCCTCTCCACATCTGGTCACTGTCAGGCCTTCAGCTAATAGGCTGAAGACTGTGTGCTACAGTAAACAGCCTCTGCAGCTGCTAGGGGCTAAATGTAACTATATATTGCTCCAAACACAAACATTTCCACATTAGGCATTGCATGTCCTCCCCCGGCATAGAGCTGCAGCCACTGACCTTGGGAGCCTGCACTGCATCAGCTTGCCCTGGCTTCGCCTTGGCCAGCAAATTCCGTCTCTTTTTATGGCTGTGGCTCATGAAAGTGAGAGCAACAGCCCCTGCTCGGGTCAAGCTGAATGTGGCCAAGCATTGTGCAACCTCCTGCAGATGGTCTCAGTGCTGAACAGCCAGGAGCTTGGCTAGGAGAGACTTGCTGGGGACAGAGGGAAAGATGGGGAGAAATGGGTAGTCCCAGCATCAGGGAGCTACAGAGGGAAGGGTTTGGAGGAAGGCACAGATAGCTCCAAGATCTCCTGGGACTTTCTAGGCATCTCTGACTGGGTGTCCCCCCTGCTCCCAAGCCCTGCCGAGAACTGGGAGCTGCTCTTGGCTGGACTTCAGACAAGTGGCCTTGCATGCAAACATGAGGTTTCTGTGTACAGTGGCCGGCTCCCCCAGTAGTGTGCTTCCTCCCCTCTTCCTCCTCCTCTGTACTTTTCTGTCCAAGGCTGGGAGCAATTTGGTCAAGACTGCTTTCAGCAAGGTGTTTGCGACACTTGTCTCGTGAGAAAGACAAACATGTCTCATCAGCTGGAGCCTTTGTTCACCCCTATGATAAAAATAAAATCCACTTCCATCCAGTATCTGCAGGAGAGCTCACTCACACGTGAGGGAATCTGTGAGTGGAGGGGGTTTGGTGTTGCTGTTTTCAGGTCTGGCCGGTTCCCAAGTTGTTGCAGAGTTCAGTCCCTCAGTGCCTGCTCTGGTGAACTGGATAGATGACAGGGCTCAGGGAGGCTTTGCCCTAGTGCAGCAGTTGGGTGTCTAAAGCAATCTTTCCAGAGAAGACTTTTCCAAGACCCGGCATCCAACACAGCAGGTGCATCCCAGGCACCAGCCCCCAGTCTGGAAATTCAGCATTGCTGAATTTCAGTGCTGACCAGGCCCTGCTTAAAAACCCTCTGATTAATTAAGTGTTAGCCTATTTACAGCAGCCCTCCAGCCTGCTTGTCCACTGCACAGCACTGCTTGGTGCTGCCGGGAAGAAAGACGCCTTTCGCTGTTTGGTTGACTCCAGGCTGGATCAGCTGGCCAGGTGCACAGCCAATTTCCATTGCCACTTTGAAGCTGAGAAGTATTTTGAAAAGAATAGAGCCTTTAGCCTTGTAAGTAAAAGCCATTTATCTTATGATGGAAAAATGCTGGCATGGAAAAATTCCAATGCTATGAAAGTCTCTTTTCCTGAATGTCTTGGATACTTGCTGGATTAGGTTCACTGGTAAGGAGCTCCGAGTTATGAATGTGTCTTTTACAGAAATGAGCTGCAGAAGGAAAAGGCAAGCACTGGCATGTAAGTGGGACAGAGCGAGATTCCCTGTGGACCAGACATTTCTGAGATTGCTTTTAGACGTTCAGTATTGCTGCAGCGAGCTGAGGTGGTAGTAAATCCCCTATTGTAACCAAAGCTGTTACCATTTCCCAAGGGCATAGTATCAGCAGAATACCTTGCATAAACAAAAGCGAAGCACTGTTGGCTTTGCTCTGCGTGGCTGTTTAACAGCGCTTTGTGCTCCATATGGACAGCGTCAGAGTGTTTTACAGACGCTAATGAAATTAGCCTCATGATGCTCTGGCAAGGTGGGGATGTGTTATTAGCCTTTCCCTGGGCTCAGTGTGTGTGTGGTGTAGGATTCCCAGCAGCATGGGGTGCTCACCTCTGTGCCTTCCAGCAGGAAACACCTCGTTTGGATGGGACCTTCTACAGCCCTTGTTCTGCTCCACCACTCCCTCTCCAGATAGTTTCTGACTCCTGGTGCCAAGGGTGAGTGTGAGGGGAGGTGGTGGCAAGTGTGCTGCCATGTCAACCCCTGCTAGGCACAGACTTTCTCCTGGGTCAGAGCAATCTTCCACCACTCAAGGTCTGCTGGCAGGGACAGAAAATTCAGATCTTCCTCTCGAGTCACTCAGTGTGTCTGATACATTTCAGGACCTTATGTCAGTTTGCAGTGGCTGAGCTCCAGGACTTTTCTTACGTGGCCAGTGTGGGATAGTGGAGATGCTGGAGAGGAGCTCTCTTGCTTGCATTGTGCATGGCTCTGACCTCTTTGGGTGGAACGTGGGATGTTGTCTGCAACAGCTTTGCAATGATCCAGCTCTCCTCATATGCAGTAGCCCCAGTTTTGTCACAAACACCAGTGCTGACCCTGGGGTTGTATTGAAGCTACCACTGATGCATTGCTTTAAATAGATCCTAAGCAAACCTCTTTGTTTGTTTTTCTTGACATGGTACTGACTGGTGCTTTCCAAGAAACAAGGAAAAAAAAGCTGGATTCACAGTGGTGACTTTGACTCCATCTGGCAAAAGCAAACTGATCTCCTAAATGAGAAAGGCACAGCCATGAATAGAAAAAGTAAACAGGTCACTGTGAGAAGCAGCTTGTTCCTTTCAACCCAGTGGCTGCCAGTGACAAAATTATACTGGTACTTGGTTCGAAGATCCCCTCACTTTAGGATTTTCTCTGTCACGAGAAAGCCAAAGGTTTTTCCAGATACATGAGATCTGCATATGGAGTTTAGTATTGGATTTCATAAAGCTTGCTGCACTTTACCCTGCTCTGCTAGGTAAATATTTTGCTTCCAAATCATCATTTGCTTTTCTGGGTCCTGTGGCCTGTGAGGCTGGACCAGACTGGGGAACTATCATGCATTCTGCATGGAATAAACTTCTGTGAACCCCTCAGAGCCTTACTCAGACACTCCTTTGCTGTGTTACTGTCTTCTACCTCAATGTTCAGCCTGCAGGAGCTGAGAAACCCCCCTGCCTGTGCAGTAGTAACACACGGGCCACTGAAAGTGGTCCCTGTAACTCAGAGTGGAGGGAAAATGCCGTGTTCAGGCTGTGAAAACACTGTGCTGGAGGTAATTATTTTAATGATGGGCAGAGCCAAACCCCATATTGCAACACAGGCTTAAATATGGATGTACTTGACCACTTTGTCAGGTCTTGAAGACTTTGACAGGTCTGCATCTAAATTTCGTGACTGATTCTGTCTTAATGACTGGCTGGGCCGTGCATTCCTGAAATCCAAACTGATTGTCCACCTTGTAAAGCTCCACTTCTGAAGAGAAGTTGCCAACAGCATTCCCTATACACAGCACATTGGGTGGGCTTCTCGTTGTGGGGGTGGTGGTGAAAAATGCACTTCAGTTTTATTTTATGGCTATGTCCACACATCTTATTAGGTATACTAGCACTGAGAGGGAGAGCTTGGGGCAGGTTTTGTCTTCCATGCCAGCCGGTGAGCTGTGGAGAGAGCGTGAGCACCCTGGAAAGGCTCTGCCCTACTGGCCCTCCCCTTCCCTGCCTGTTGCTAATTAGAGCTCAGCTTAAGCCATGAAGCTTGAGTTTAAGGACCACTTCTACAACACTCTTATCATGACATATAACATTGACACCAGCAGGCAGTCTTGGTGTGTAGGTAGAAATTCCATCCGCGTCCGAGCTGACTGCTGGCCTTTTGCAACTCTGCTTGAAATTTGGGCTCTTTATAATCTGAACGATAAATCTCTGGTGCTTCCCACTTGGGTTTTTTTCTGCTGCCTGTAGTGCCCAGAATATATGTTAACAGTCTACTGATGGAAATGATAATTAGGGGATTTGTCATGAGAAATGTGCATGAACTTTTCAAGCTGTCATTCAAAAAAAGATTTTTTACAGTCAACTCTTGATTATCTGTGGGTGCATTCTCTGAGCTGCAGATTAGATGTGCCATGTTTAAAAAATGCAGAACTCTTTCAGAGCCATTATAAAGTATAATGTACAATGTTTTTTTCTTTTTATTTATAAACTCATGCTGCATCTTTAACTTGTTTTTTCAAAGGTAAAGGTATTAAAGTATTACATTCCTGGGGCCTTATTTACATATATTTTGTATTATTAGTTTTGCTTTTCTTTCTTTGCCCTCATTACCCCGGATACTGAGAGCTGAACATATCAGCTTATAGCATCTGTGGAGGAGGGCATGTGACATGGTAACCTTTCCCCAGCTGTTTTCTTTTCTTCTGGTGCTGCATAAGAGTTTCTGTAGTGTGATGCTGCACAGCCAGATGGGCTGGAGAGGAAGAGGAAGTGCTCTGCTGTGAAAGAAAAAAAAAGGTCTGTACCTGAAGGAACATGAGTGAGTGACAAACAGCTGAAAGAGAAGGGATGTCTTAGAAACCATTTGTCAGGCTGAAGAAGCGTCAGCTTGTTAAAAACATGCCTGTTCAGTTAAAAGGATGAATTGACAGACGAAAGCTCTGTGCAAATTCAGCTGCCATCACTTCAAAAGCCCTCACAGCTGAATCAGCAAATTTCTGTTTCCATACGTAATGGATGCAGCCAGCGTGCCATTATGATGCCCACAAGAAAACTTGTGTTAAGCTCTTTAAATTAGCTGTTTATGATAGTCACACTCTATAGCTGTAGCTTATTTTTTCCTGGGCCTCCTTCTCATCTCATGCCTTTTGTTTTTGAAGCCCTGGGAACAGATGCCTAAGCAAGGGTTTAGGGAAGGGAGTGGTACTGACTCAGTGCTACCATGGCGAGGTTTTCAGCCATGCCTTTCATCTCACTGGCCTGTGCATTGCCTGCACATCCCCCTGACCCCTGCTGGTGCTGCCGGTCCCACCGTGAGCCAGGGACCAGGGTCCAACAGCGCCACTGGACCGACCCGCAGGGAGCTGGCCTGCAGGAGCCTGCAGCTGCAGCACTGGGCACTTTCTCCCGACACTCGTACCCACTCCTTCCTTGGCATCCCTCACTGCCTCTGCTGCCAGAAGCACCTTTCCTCTGCCACCACCTCCTCTCGAGGGTCCCTGTGTCACCCCAGCCTGGAGCTGCTGCCCTGCCCCCCTCCGGCTGGCTGTGGCTTGGGGCGTGTTCCCCTCCTGCCTGGCTGAGCCCTGTCCATGTCAGCATTGGGTACAGCTAGTGCTAGAGGAAGACCCAAATTAACCCTACCCAGACTTTGACAACTTTTGGGTCTGGATCCCTGGTTTGGTTATAGAGTTCTCTAAGGATTGAGACCTGTCTTTTTTCAGTGTTGCTTGAAGAGTTTGAAAGTAGCTCAGGATCTTCACAAAAAATCCTGCTGAGTAAAGTATTATTGAATGATTGTCAACATTAATCCAAAACCTACTGCCCTATGATAGATTTACTCTCCCATTTTTGAGGGTTTTTTTTAAGCTGAAGGAATGAAGAGGAATAAAGAGTAAAAAAAACCCAAAAAACAAAAAAACCCCACTTTTTCTGTGAAAACCTAAAAAAAAAATATCAAGTTAGCACCTTTTTATTCGAATCAGAAGATTTTCTGAAAGCAACTTCTGGCTGAATTTTTTTCTAAAGTGTTGGTTGAGAAATGTCAACCAGCTCTAGTATCTGATGAAAGATGTTGCACTTAATAAAACTGCAGGCAGGGAGGCAGAAACAATATACCCATTCATCTCCCTTAGCCCCTCACTCCCTTCCCCTGCTGCTCCACTCGCTCTGGAACACACGAGCCCTATCAGGTGATGTGAGCCCTTCCAGTGGCTTCGGTGTGATTTCTAGGCTAAGCAGGCATTTTGTAAGCCACAGCTGCAGGGCATCTAAGGGAAGCACACATCCCTGCCCGGGGGGATGCACGGCATCTCTGCCACGGGGCAGTGCGAGCTGTGACACCTCCCGTGGATGTGCTGTGTGGAGGCCAGCAAAGCACAGTGGAGCAAGCAGCTGTGCTGGCTAATCCCCGTTTCCTTACACAGGCTTTTTTCCTTCTCTTGACCCTGGGGAAGTGTGAAAGCTGTGTTGCTGGTGGAGGAAGGATGGAGCAGCGGGAGCTCCATACAGCACCCTTGCAGTGCCAGTAGCAGGGCAAAGCTGCCTCCGGGGGCTTCTCCTTGCTGTCCCTCTCCAGAGGTGGGACCAATGGGGACGGCAAAGTGCTTATGGACCCCGGAGGCACAGACAGTGTTTCTGTTTGCTGTGCTATTTCGGGAAGGTTTCATAAGGTAAACAAGGGCCTCCTCTTGATTCATTGAGGTCATTAGTGAGCCATAGGATGGTATTTACATTGCTAAGGTATTCGCACAGGCTCTGTCCCAGACGGCAAGTTCACTGGGGAGGAGGTGACCTTCAGCATGTCTTGTTTTGCCCTGTATCTGGCATGCAGGGGGCCTGCCTGTTTGACTGGAGTGCCTGGGTATTGTAACCAAAATAAATCATCCTTATCGTGGCTGGTGGCAATACTGCAATGGAAACAGATATAGGCACCTACTTTGCAGTTTGTGAAAATGACATCACTGCGAGGAGTGGGATGGGAGGTTGGGGGATGAACTCCAGGCAGCTGCAGCCACCACCTGTCCTGAGCAGGGCTCTCCTTTTTGGGGCCAGCCTCCCAGCTTGGCATGGATGAAGCACTGTGCATGACAGGGGAACTGATCTGCTGTCCAAATTAAAGCAAATAACAACTGGGGAGTATTTCTAATGAGAGAAAAGGAGAGAGTGTGGTGATGTTCTGGTTCTGTCTATCACAAATTGACAAGGGAACCCCCCCCCAATCCTCTGTCTCCCCCCTCCCTGGGCAAATCACAATACACAACTTTTCATTTTGGTTTCCCAATCCGTTTTGATGAGTAGTGGAACCATTTAAGACTGTTGGGTTTTTTTCTTTGGATTTATATGGTTCTCACAGTGCTGAGAGCTGACTGACTGGACTGTCATAGTACTGAAAAAATGAGTGCTTGGAGAATCTACTCAGAGCAACAGTGCTATGAAAACCATAATCATAGGAAAAAACTTTACAATTTGCATTGCATAGAGTTGCATGCAAACCCAGCAACTCCATATACAAGTAGGCCATGAGCTGAGGACTGAATTCTCTGATGCTTAGTAATGTGTAATAATTCTTTCCCTTTGAAGGAGGATTTGTAGAGACCCTGTCCAGCTGCATATTTTCATGAAGCTTGTAGCAGCAACTTCCTATCTCAGAGGCCAAAATGTTTCAAAGATGATTTTTCCGGTTGGTGTCAAGGAAAACAGATGTGGGAAAGGTGGGGAGATGTGCAGGGAAGAAAGGGTTTGTGCTTGAAGAAATGCCAGGTGAAGCAGGTCCTGCCTCCTACCATGAGCAAGGCACACACTCTGCTTATGCCTCCATCGCCTGGCCACAAGGCAGGATGAGCATGAGTGATGTGGGCATTCAGGCTGTTGAGCACTTTGGTCTCCTTGGGGATGAGATGTCACTCCCTTGCTGCAGGCCCTTCAAACCCCAGGCAAAGGCTCTGGCTCCATCACCTAGGAGATGGAAATCATGGGCATGCCAGCTGCAGGATCAGCCAGGGAAAGTTTCCTCCTTGAGCTATCCCATGTGATATCCCTGGTGATGCTCTGCACCCTGGCAGAACTAGGCAAAGGGCTTTAAGATGAATTGCTTTAACGCTTCCACACTCCTCCTTCTCTCCCTGCCTCAAAGAGACAAACCTTAGCTTTGAAGCCTTTGAAATTACATCAAAGGATGAGATTTCCAGAAGAGCTTAAGTGAGTTGGGTGCATTTGTCCCATTGATGGTCAACAGGAGATGGGGAGATGGGTGCTTAATCCCTGGAGGCGCTTTGAAAATTTTGTCCTATGTGTACATCCTTGCTGGGGAGGAAGTGAGAAGCAGCTGGCAGCTCCTTGGCTTTGTAAAAGGCAAATCTTGCCTTTTTATTTGAAGATAAAACATGATGGATTTGAAAATGATGTCCAAAACTCAAGTTTGCTGTGAAAACTTCCGACTGTTTTTTAAAGAAGAAGGATCTAAAAGCAGCCTGTGATTTTGCCTGATACAAAAGATGGTGTCTGTTGATAACTGAGGTGCTGTTACTTTCTCTCCCTTCGCATCACTGCGGGCGTTGTGTAACCTTGCCGGAATCCTCTCAACATAGAGGCTGTTACCCATGCAGGTAGTGCCACTTCCCTGCCTCTCTTGATGTCATCTTTCAGCAGTACTTTAGTACTGTGTTATTTTTTGATGAGTGTATCACCACCAGTTTGCTTCTGCTGGTGAATATTAAACCTGTGTGGTTTAACTCGTAACACCCTGGAGGGGAAACTGCAGGAGCAGCATGCACTCTTGCGGTCTTCTCACTGCTGCCAGCACCAATGCCAGCTGTAAGTCCTGTTTTGGCCAAGCCAGCTCAGAGTGCTGAGCCACCAGGCAGACATGGGAGGTGTGGGGCTACTGCTGGTGCCTGTCCCTGGGGCTGGTGATGACCAAGAGGAGAGGTGGTGGGAGGAGGCGGTGGCTGGGAGCTGTGGCCAAGGGCTGGTGTTGACAGACTCTTGCAGAAAGGCAAAGGAAACTGGGCTGCAGCCTTGCTGTTGTGCTATTTTTGTTCAAGGTAATAACAGGAACTCCACCGTAAATAAAAATAGACATGTGAAGAATTTCCTGAGTCTGTCTCTGCTCATTTCTTTCCTGATGAGGAATTATCCCACTCCAGAAGAGTAAATCCTTTCTGTCTGCTCCTTGGAAACTGGGACAATAACACTGGAAGTGAAAGAAGAGATTATGGAGTTGTCACGAGGGCAACAGCAACATATTGTACACTGGGTGCCAAAAATGCATTCTTTAAAGCAAATAATAGCCGTGCTCTGTGTGGTTCATCCTGACAGCGTGAGGGCAGGCAGAGCCAGTCTCTGCCGCTCTTGGTGCCAGCCGCCTGCCAAGGCTGGGCTGGGTGAGGGCCCCATCTCTCATCTGCCCGGAGGGGCCCTGCCGTCGGTCACTCTTGGCTTGGCTCCACCACATCCCTCCCCGCCTGCCTGTCACCCACACTTGGTGGCACCTCACCTTTGGAAGCACATAGCATTCCTGCATCAGCTGACAATCAAAGAAGGTGTGGGGGGTGTGACCTTCTTTCCCTGATGATATCAAGTGCCTTTTTCACAAAAGACAACATTTTGCTGCAAAGTCTGAATTTCTGGGGTGCTTTTTTCTTACCATATGATCCTGGGCTCTGAAAGTCTCCCACTCTAAGCCACTGAATGTGTCTTTTGCTTAATCATAAAAGTGCATTAACTGCACTATTCCCACAGAGTCAGGGGACTCTGACAAGGATTGGACTAAGTGACCTTTGTCACAGTCTTCCTGCCCCTTTGATGGTGCTGAATGGTGCTCGCTTGCTCCTTTTAAAGTGTCCTTCGAGTTTGAGGAAATCCCAAGTTGTCAGGAAATGCAAAGGCATTTTAGCAGGAATCCCAGCAGATGCTTTGGGGAACCTGCAGATGTGCTGCAGACCACAGATGGGATACGGCAGAGTCGGAGGCAGTATCACACAACCCTAGGTAAATTCTCCCTGCCGGAGGGCTCTGAGCAAAATGCGTGCTCATGCTTCCCATCCCAGACGGGGTTTGTAGAGAGAGTTAGTGACTCACTAGGAGTGGGAGTCTTGTTAAAGCTGTCATATGGAGGGAGCGTCAGAAGCTCACCCAGTTTCAGATGTTGATTTTTCCATTCTCAGCTATTCATGGCTACAATAACGAGATGGATAAGCCCACTGTTATTGTCTGTACAGAAATTGAAGGACAAATGACATCTACTTTCAGAAGCAAATGCA
The DNA here is from genome assembly GCF_009650955.1 of Corvus moneduloides. Lineage (NCBI taxonomy): Eukaryota > Metazoa > Chordata > Aves > Passeriformes > Corvidae > Corvus > Corvus moneduloides. The sequence continues at coordinate 76,862,045 of NC_045478.1, forward strand.
GGAATGTTGTCGGATTTTTCTCCCCCAGATTGCAAGCAGTGAGATAGTGTTTTCAAACCCCTTATTTTTGAGAAGTTTGATTATGCTTTAACTAAAACCAAAATGTCAAAACATTGAAGGCGCTATGTCTTCTCTGAAAGTGTGTTACCCTTTTTTTTATGAAAACCAGTCACTGATATTGATGGATAGATGCTTTGAAGAGAGGGGAGGTTCTTGTTTCTGCCCCCAAATCTCAGCCATCCTATGATCAAACTTCTGATCAAAGTTTACAAAGTTTGAAACTGCAGAGTAAAGAGAAATGCAAAGCAGCTTGTGAATGGAGAGGTGTGAAACCGAGGGTGTGAAACAGCAGATCTGATCTGCCAGGTTAGCTTTCGCTCTCTACTGAGAAGAAACCCACAAAAGATCAGGCAACTCTGCCGTACAGGATTTGAACTTGAGAAGATTTTTAAAAGGCCTGTATGAGGTGGATACCCAGAGAAAGTGGGATTTGTGTGCGTGTGAAACCCTGCTAGCAGAGATAACTAGTTCTGGGAAGCTGAATACAGCCTGAGAAGCCCAGGTTCTGTCCTTACTTATGAATACACTTTTTGTTGACAGCTGTAGATGTTTGAAGGATGAAGCGCACGGATGGTCTCACCCCCTCTCCACCTCCTGCTGTCTACATGACTGACAGAGCAGATCTGGGGCTAAAGTTTTTTAAGCAAACATGAAGCTCCTCCGTGCCTCTTACCCATGTTGCCTTACTGAGGAGCAGAAGATAATTGAGACTGACAGTAAAAGCTGCAGGAGAAAAAGTGGGTGATGGTTCTAATTTAGGGATGCTCTCTAATTTTACCCTTGCTCTCTAATTTTACCTCTTTTCTCTCTCAGTTAGGGATTCAGTGCACATTGTTTGGCTAAAGCTCAGTAGAGACTATGCAGAAATTTGCTGTATTCATCCACTACCTTGCTGAAGCCTGGATTTTCACAGCAGCCTGCTAGCAGCACTACTGAGGAACAGGATACTTACTCAGAATATTACTTCTGTGCTTGTCAAGAATTTCCAGAAAAAAAAATTTGTATTTTAAGATTTTTTTTCTTTTTTCTTTATGATAAAAAAATATTTTTACTTCAAAGTTTATCCCTCTGATGTTTTTTCATCATGGCATTAGTCTAGCCAAGAACTTACATCCACGCTTAAGTGTAAATGCATAGAGTTAAAAGGAGCTTCAGGAGTGTCCCTTGCTGCCCTGCTGAACAGACATAGGCAATGTGTAAATGTAGGTGTCTTGCTGAATCAGAGCTAAGTGGTAATACGCTCTCACTAGCTGAGACAGACCAGTGAACTGCATGTGTTAACAAGATGAGACTTCGGAGTGGAAGTGACAATAGAGGACAGGGGAACCAGTTTTTAATAGCATCCACTGCACCTTGACATTGCTGCAAGACAAGAGTCTGAGCTGAAACAGTAGGACTTTGAGACATAACTTGGAAGTGGTCTGGACATTTTGCATCTCTGTTGGCTTTCTGTGTGGGCATACAGTGGGGAGGATTTCTTCTGTTCTCATGTGTGGAGTCACACACCTTACTTTCTCATGGTAGGACAAATAGGCCACCAAGAAAGTAGGACACTTGGCCTCTCTCCTCTATGGGAGGTGCAGTGCAGATTGGCTTCTGAGAACTAGGACAGTGCCTCCAAAAGTAGAACAGCTGGTCACCCTGTTCGTGTGTTTGTTGACTTACAAATGTATCCTTTAAAGCTCAAGATTTAAGAGACATTTTTGGCCTACTTAGAGAAATGTTTTCTGAAAATAGGGACAGATACACTGGAACAGACCCAAACCTATGCTTTTCTTCTGGAGCACTGAGCACAGCTAGCAACTGGAGGATCCACATGCTGGGCAAATAAACCCAACAGGTGCTCTGTGTCACTTCTTGCATATCGAGTGATACCACAGTGACAAAGCCGCTCTCCTTGTCTAGGAGGTGTTCACTTTTCAGTAGCTGAACATGGGCAGAAAGACTTGCACTGCAATGTGAGATGATGCTTTGCTGCAAGAAAACTGTTACCAAATCAAACTTGTGTTCGTGTGGATGCTATATATATGTGGTATCTATTAAATCAGAAACAAAAATCTGACTTCCATTCAAGTACATAGAAAGCATCCACAGAGGGTTTCCTTGTCCTGCACTAAGGTCTAAGTGTAATTAGGTCCAGGATGTCCACAGTCCCACTGGAGTTCTAACAATGCCAGTGGGATGGTAGCATGTTGTCCTGGTCAGTAGAATGTGCCCGGGGACCATGCAGCAGCCTGTGTGGGTAAGCAGGAGCAAAGAGTACAAACCAGGTCAGCTGACATGGTTCTTGGAAAGAAGCTGCTGTCCTCACTGGTTGAGAAAACCCCCTCCATGTCTCCTGTAATGATGGCCATTAATATTTCCACCTGGTTGCGACTTGGACTAATCCTGCGTGAGCTTCTCACCTTGAGCCAGAGGTTACTCAAAGTCATTGTGCTGCTCTGAAGTCTGGGTTCACTCTCTTGGGACTCATCATTAGTCAAGTCAGGTATGAGGCTGAATCTTAATAGTTAGAGAGGGAGGCTAATAGAAAGGGAAGCCTTCCATTTTTTTATATCCAGTAAGTGTGCTGTGGTAATGAATTTGGAGCCTAGTGGCTCCAGTTAGAGTGGGAAGCTCACTGCCTTGAGAGCAGGTCTTTAATCCACATAAAGAGGTGTTTCATAAGCCATATGTGATGCCCTGCTTTGAATATTAATACCCAGAGTACTTATTCAGCTCACAGCCATTTCATGGAAATGCCATGCCTCTATGAGGCCAGACAGAGCCCTTGGGTGCTCCAGTTCTGGCTTTTTTTGCAAAGACAGTTTCAGGTTGTTCTGTGCTCTTAATTCAAAATTCTCATTCAGCTTAGAGTCTGTGAAACCACTGCATTTATATTACATAATATTAACTGATTTTAGATTTAATGAAAATGTGAAGGAGACTATAGGACAGCAGGTTTGGTCTACTTAGCCAAGTGACCTGTTAGTTATACTTCATGAAGTTACTTAATCTTCTACTGGGCAGGCTCTTCTAAAGTGAAATAACACAGGAGGCAGGGACTGTTCTGGCAAGCACTCGTGTTTTTAAAGGCCTTCTGCAAAAGCTGGGGAATGAATATTCAGTGTGAACTGAGCTGCATTCTAGCTGTGTCAGCCATGCAGCTTTTGTTTTTTACATTTATACCTGTGGGCAGAGCTGGGGAAATTACAGCTACAGAATCCCTGGTGTAGCACTTGCTGCCACCAAGTGCCACTCATCCAGACCTGGGGGCACTGCACCTATGGCAGTGGCAGGCTCAAAATGAAGTGGAGCTCTTAGAAGTGGACATGGACAACCCTGATTGTTTTTAATAGTAGCATATGCCTGTGCTAATGCCTGGGGAAGATGGTTTGGGCTGCTATGCTGGGCCTTGGTCATACTCCAGCTCAAGCAACCAAGAGTGGAGCCAAGCCAGCTGCCTTGTGGGGGATCCTTCCCACAAAGCCAGACTTAGTGAGCAATGAGGGGGTTGTCACTTCTGTGCATTGATTGTTACAACTGTTTTTCTCTCCCAGTGCTGGAAAGGGAGGATGTAGCACGTATTGCTTTTCTCTGCGGGTGGTTACTGCATTTAAATGTGCTCCCTATTAAAGAGTATCATTGTTATTTGCTAGTTACGGCTGCAAAGCGCTCTTGTTCTCTGGTGACCAGCAGGACACAGCACATACTTGCAGTGCAAGAATCCTGCTCTGAGGCAGGGCATAAACTAATCCCAGTCTTGACATTGATTAAGAAAATAAGTGAGAAATAGTTATGGAAGGGAACATTTGTGTGCAAAGCTCAAGGACATGGACCGTGCAAACTGTGCGCATCAGCAAACCATCTCATCCTCTTTACCGTATTCATTCATGCATGAGGCAAGAGGCTTACTTAATGCTTTGGACCAAATCCTTCTGGATTTCAGTTTTGTAGCCTATGATAGAAGTGGTGTACGTAGGATCACGCAGATCAGGTACCTTCCAGTGACTCTTCCAGATGACTGGGAAGGGCACAGCCACACCACTGGCCTGAAAGACTTGTGCCTGGGTGGGTAAGTGCTTGCAGAGATGGGGGCCTGGAGCTCCTGTGTGAGCAACCACAGCATTACTCTGCTAAGCCTGATAAGAAGTCCTACCTGGACCAAGGACAGCCACATAATACAATAAGGAGAGACAGGAGTAGCCTCCGGGAATTTCTAGGCACACAGCATGGTGTGGAGTTGTCCTGGGTATCTTCATTTCCTAAGCAAGATGAAGCTGTAACTTGCAGAATACTGTATGGGGTGAGAAAGCAGAAAATAAAGAATGAAAATGTGTACCCAAACCATAACTATGTGCTGATGAATTCAAGGAGCATCAAACACCATCCTGAATTTTTAAAGCATGTCAGATAACCCAGGTTGAATTTCAACAGGACAGTAAGTCATTCACAGCAGAGAGGGATGAAAACCTCAGGTGTGCTGCAGGCAGAGGGAGTTTCAATGCCCCTATACCTCAGGGAGGCAGGTGGGAAGGTGAAGTGGGTGCTGCGTGTCATAACCTTTGGAAAATCCCTCTCCCCTACCTGCCACTGCCTTGGATATGATCCTCTGCCCCAGCAAGTCCCTTCTCCTCACCTGGAGGGTGTATTTCAATTCTTTGCTCCTTGGACTTGTCTGGGAGATAGACCAGCGGTGCTCTCAGGAGGCAAGGAGACTGTGCAGAGACAAAAAAGAGGCAACGGAAGTTTGAGGGAGAGGGAACAGTGATCAGAGACAGCTGAAAGGCTGCTGACGCCCTGAGAGGGAGGGTCTGACCTCCTGGGGCTGAGAACTGCTGGAAGGTCAACAGCTGTGTTCTTTCTCCCGGCTCATGTGCTATCAGCTTGAGAAAATAGCCAGGATTGTTTGTCTTATGGCTGTCCCTCATCTGGACATGCAGAGGAAGCCATATCAGGTGGAACAGAGACGTTGCCCCCAGATAACTCCCCCTGCCTGCAGTGGGCCAGTGCCCCTGTGGCTTTGCAGCACCACATGGCATCCAGAAGCTGAGCCTGGGGTGGCTGCAGCATGAGCAGAGTGGCTTCTCTTCTCTGTTACGCCCAACTACAGAACCTGTTCCCCCTTCCCTGTCTGGGGTTATCTGTCTCTGTGAGCTTTTTCTGGGTTTCAGGGGGTTTGCTCAGTTCTGACCACAAAGGTATTAAAAAGAGATGGCTGAAAAGGCTGCTCCTGGTGAAGGAGAGAGTAAGGTGCTGGAGGAACTGATGAGCAAGGAGATTGAACTGGGTGCAACAAACAGGTCTAGGATGGTGAAAGGATCACCTCTTCAGTTAAAGAGAATTTGAGGTCTGGGAGCTCATTTAGAGGGTGTGGGACTGCGACAGGATGGCTGTAAGCCCAGCCTTTAGACTGGAAAGGATTTAGGTCTTTCTCCCTTTACTGCTCCAGGGATTGTGTGCCATGCATAGGGTGGGACTGGCAGTGGGAGCACTGGGCAGGGAGGAGAGAGCATGGATTTCTAGCAACTTGCCTCTGCCTCTGTGAAGGCAGTGATGGAGCTTCCAGGAAAGCAGAGGCTGTGCTCATGGTGGCTGGATGGTGAACTGGGAAGTGTCAGGAGCTTACGAGAAGCAACAAATCTAAGGAGAAGAATTCATTTTTCAAGACTGAAGGAGGCACAGAAAGTGGCACAAGGGTGATTTATGTACTTAAGCAGGGTTTTGGCATTTGTGCCCAGCTTTGTGGTTCATTTCCTCATTCACTCAAATGCATAAAGACTGAACAAATGTTTGGTAAACAGGAACCCAAGGTTTCAGTGATGAAAAGCTTTAACTCTCACCCACAGAGCTGCTTGCAGCATTGGCTTGGAAATGTTTTTGAGAAGATGATGATGATTTCCTCCTCCCCACTCTCATGACTGGGGTAGCTGCAGCTGTGACCCCCCACACTGCCTCACGGCTGTGCCCCACCAAGCTGCCAAGGGCTGCAACGAGCAATAAAAGTGTGTGGTGAGGTGGGGCCCTTCGGGTCAGCCTCCATCGGTGCTGGCAGGGCCAGCTCGGAAACTTGCACAGCTGCTGCCCAGGCTTGATTTGGGCTATGAATAACTGGAGAGCTTTCCATCACCAGGGCTGTCGGTTCAGGTATTTGCAAGCACTTTCTTTGGTGGTTTCTTTTTAGTGTGGTTGCTGGACAGGGAGGACAGGATAGAGAGAGGAACCTTTCATGCTTCAGCTTCTACAGCATCCGGCGTTTTCATGAAACCACAAAGGACGTTAAAGAAAAAAGAACAAGTGCTCTGTTTATAGGGATTTAGACCGTCAAAACAAAGAGGGGGCTGTGTTGTTCAGTGATCACTCGGAGTCAAGGAGCCAGAAGACATAGGTTCACAGGAGATGGGCTTCCAGGCTGAAGCCCACCCTCCCTGGGCCACAGTTTGCTGCCCCTCGCTTGTGCCGCTAGAAAGGTTGGCAGAGCTGGCTGGCACTTCGTATCCACTCTGCTGCCCAGCATTGCCATGCATATTAAAAGGTCTCTCAGGATGATGAGTCTAGCTTTCTGCAGCTGTCTGGGAATTTGTCTTGTGCAGGGCTTTTCCACTCAGAGCCCCTTGCAGGACATGTTGGACGCAAAGGAGGAGTGTGCAGCACTCAAACAAGGAATGCATGGGGAAGGGAGTCAGGCAATATGTAGTCCACACACTGACATCTGCTGCTGCACTGGTTGAGAGCAAATGTTTCTTTTCACCACCTGTGTTCAGTGCAGATTTTTGTGCAATCATGATAGTAGGAGGTAGCACAGAAACAGGTCTGATGGCAGAAGCAGAGAGACTTCTGCTTCCAAAGGTAGTCTGGAAGCTTTTTTTAGGAGCATTGCACCAGGACAATGGCAGTGGGAGGAGAAGGGTGATGACAGCCTGTGATTCTTAATCCCTTGTTCGTCTCTCATCAGTGTCCAAGCTGACTGAAATGCAAAATGAAAGCAATTGTGCAGTATAAATCAGATGCTGGAAGTCCTGTTCGTGATCTACACCCAGTGTCGCCTCCACAGCTCCTGGGCTCTGTGCTGAGGCGGCCAACAGGGTGTGAAGCTGCCCCAGCCCACCACTCACCCACCACTTCAGCCCTTGGAGGAAAAATTTGCAAATCAAGAAATGGCCTGTAAGCATCCCAAGCCACCCTGTGCTCTTTGGTAGGTATTTGTGGAGAAAGGCATTTTGGAGGGATGCAATATGAATGGCTGTAGTGCCATTGCAGACTGAAGGTCTGTCCAGTCAGTCCTGGTGGTGGCTACAGGAGCCTGCCTGCTCCTGCATCCCAGTGGCTGGCATAATTCCCAGAAAAACAGTGGCAACACAAGGGTGGAGCATGAGAGAGGCACAACTCTGCCCAGGCGTGGGTGCCCTGCGCCAAGGAGCATCCACACTCTGCCTCCAGCTTGGTGCGTCAAAACTTTCCATCTGACTAAAAGTTGCTCTGTGTTCCTAGATAAAGAGACCCCTGCACACTGCCAAAATTCCTGGTTTCTCCTCGCTGCTGGAGTGCTGGTATCTCTTAGGAGAAAGAGCTGCAGGAGGCAGAATAAATAAGTAAGTTCTCACGCATATTTTTTAGTCACCTGGTGGCCACTGGCCACCTCGTTTAAGTATATTATTAGCAGCCCAGGCATTTCAAACACAAACAGCAAGCAGGATGGTGTGTGTGTGCTGCCTCCAGACGCTGCTGGCACGTGTCTGATGCATGGGTTCCACTCATCCCAAAAGTGCCTCCCAAGCCAGTGGGCAGGGACAGCCAGGAGGGTGCCATGCAAGAGCCCTCCTCTGCTTTGCAGGGAGGGTGAGCACCCACTTCTGGACTTCCCCAGTGCTCAGCCCCCTTCCAGGGTTCAGACTGCCCTGAGTCAAAGGGTTGGCCATGTGTGCTGCCCTGTTTCAAATGAACTGTGTCCAAATCATCTCCTATTAACCTGCGAGGAAAATATTGGGCTAAGAATATTTTAGAAGCCTTTGGAAGGGCAAGGGCTGACTCAAATGCTTCTGTTTCATTATTCAATTTTCTTTTAACAAGCTGTCCATTCATGGAGTGCCAGTGAAATTTGGAAGTCCTATTTTGGGTGTGGAAGAGACTTCATAATTTCTAGTACTTATGGAACCTGTGAAAGTTATTTTCTTTTTGGGTTTATGTAAAAACATCCCCAGAGTTAAGCATTTGGGGATTTTCTGAGGAAAAGGTGTGGAGATGAAGTATAAGTAGTCTCCATGGTTTTCATCATCTTGGTAGAGAAAAAAATCATGTGTTTTACAAGGGTATTTTTTCCAGAAAGTCTTGATTAGGAGTCTCCACATTACATAAGTGACTTAAAGCTGAAGATTCAAGCCAATTAAACGCATTTTTGGTGTACCATGCTGTCTGTACAGATACTAATTGATCTAGTCTAAGACTTTTCAGCCCCTTTGTAGTCAGGTATTCTTGCCAGGTGATTTTAGCCAATCAGATGTGAATTCTTTTCAGCACTGATTTTGTGAAAAGTTTGAATTTGCTCCTAGAGGTTTCTGTTAACTCATGGACAGTCATGCTGGTCCACAGTACTTCCATGGAGCTATCAGAGTAAATGTGCAAGTGAGTTTTGGATGTGTACCCCACACAATTGTGTCACCTAAGTGCATGACTTGGAAAACACACATAAAGGCAGAATCTTTACCTGAGGTTCCTTTACAGTTAAATTTCCTCATTAAATAGCAGATATTCCTGTCCACCAACAGCACATACCAAATCATCAGCCAAAGGAATTCCTAAAAGGCTGTGGGACTGACCACAAGGTAGCCAGAAGGTCAGTGAGGTCTCTCAGGTTAACACCAGGATGGGAATGGTAACTCCAAATTCAGCAGCATCATCCCAGACTTACATGCTAGTGAATCCCACCCAACTAGCCAATACTTCCAACAGATTAGTTTTCCAGACTTTCCCACCAACACTTTTCACAGCTAAATTTCTGTGGATCACATCTTTAGTGTTATCTTGAAATATGTTTTGGTGTCATGTAAATGTGTTATCACTCAGAGACAACACAAAGTGCCTTCAGACACTAGGCAGAGAGCCAAAACCTGTCCTTGGGTGACCATTTGCAATTCTTCTTGGCTCCATGTTATCTGAAGGTCAAGTTGGACCCAGACTGAAATGCTAAGTCAAAGCCAAAGAAGTTTTAGGAGGACAAAAGTAGTTATCGGCAGTTTCCACTTGCTTTTTTTCTGGTGATGGGGAGGTAAAACATGAGTAAGAGGAGGCAAAAGGAACATCCCAAATGCATCTTGTAGGATTCTATGACCCCTTGGTTTCTAGCTGTTAAAGTGCAAGGTATTTTGCTCTTACCTTATAATTTGTGCTGAGCTCTTCCATAGCCCTTTTTGCCAACACTGAGCCCAACTGTGTCTTCAACTGAGTGCATATTTTTTGTTTCTTCTACTGACTTTCTCTGTTTGGTCCATCTTGCTGGGTGACACTCCTGTGCCAGGATAAGGGTGCTTGCAAGAGGCATTGAGCTGGGTGCACCTCCTCTCTCCCAGTTTCAGGAAGGCATAGCCAAGTGTAATCCTATGTGCAAACATCAGTGAGGCAGTGGCACTAAATGCTGTCTGCTAAACACCGATGCTGCGCTTGGCCAACATCTTATGGGACTCAATCCTGTGCATGGAGATTACAAACTAGAGAGCTGGGGCTGCCCATGGTTCCCCTTCGTGCAAGCCCTGACAATGTGCCTCTGCCTGGGGCTGTCACAAGGAGAACCCCACTGCTTCTGTCCCCATTCATGGCTGGGCTTGCTCCCGCACCCCATGGCATGCCAGCTGGGGAGGGCCTCTCTCACCGGGAAAACACCTCCCTACCAGTTGCTGGCCTGGGGCCACCAGCATGTTCCTCACTGGTCTTGAAGTCATCACCAAATGGCAGTGACTCCTCTGGAGTGCACTAAATGAATTTGCTCTTTACAGATAACTGGTTAGCACTGGGACCTAGAATATTACCTTGTGGTTGCTAATAACCTGGGTCAGAACTGAGCGGTGATTTATTCAGGAAAGGCTTTATATCTGCCTCCTTAAGTGCCTGCCTTGCTGCTTTGCCTCTCTCCCTGATCTCTCTTCCGATCCCCTTACTCTCACATTCTGGGTATTTCCAGCTACCTCTGAATGAGGCATTAATGCAGATAAATATTACTGCAAGGAAGTAATGGCCAAATACTCTCTGCATCATCTATATGCATTGGTTGGGGAGTGATTTTTCATTTCATACATCATTTGCTATTTCAGCATGTGGCAATTCTGCAAAATAAGGAGGAGAATTAGAGAGCTGAAGAGCCCACCCTTTGTTCTTGCTGTTCCCAGCACTTGCAAGCACAGGCACAGGGTGACTGCTGTGCATTTACTGGCCTGAGATGCCTGGCCTGGCCTGAGATGCGTTTGGATGAGCTCATGTGAAACTTGTCTGGACCTTGTATTAGACACCCTGCACAACTTTATTTTTGTTTTCTTCCCGTCTTTCTGCCTCTCTCTCTCTTCTTTTCTGGGCTTTACCACAGCCATGTAGTTTTAATCTCTTCTCACTCCCTAAACCTCCCCTTCGCTGTATTCTGCATTTTTCAGTGTAATTGGTCCCAGCATATAACACACAACTATCAGCTCTTCCCCCTAACTCCAATAAGAGCTCGTACCCCAGTGAAGTAATCTTTCCCACCTGGGCTGCTCCAGTGGTTTCATATCACTTATTTCTCCCTCATGAGCTGAGGACAAGTTCAGGGTAACATCTGCTCAGCTTTATGTTGGTTGTGTTTATACTGGGGGGTCCGTCGGTTCCCATTGTCAAGCAAGTGAAAGGAATGGCTTTGCTGGAGGCCCACATTTTCTGGGAGCATTTTCTGGAAGATAACCAACTCTGCTGGGCTCACCCTGCTATTAGAGGCCCCATTAAAATCAAGGATGTATGTTCAGTAAATTTATTCTGCTGGACTGCTGTGCTTGTTCCACCTTCCTACTTTCCCCTTGAGTTTCTTTGTGAGTTCATTTCTTGCCCGCTCTGTCCCTGTTGCTGGTGGCACTGGGCTGTGAGACAGGAGCTGAGCTGCCTTGCCCTTGGCAAGCCACAGGCTTTGGTGGCCCTGCACCTTGCTGTGGTCCCGCAGCTGGCAGCATTGGCCTGTCGGCCATGCTATGGAGTCTCATTTCAAGTCCTCTGCTGGAAAGAGATACCAGATTTGCTTTGTGGTGACTGCTCCTCAAAGGCAACGTGCACCCTCACAAAACACTCTGCTGGCAATGTCTGCAGTCCCTGCAAAAGCTGTGGGCAACAGGGTTCTCCTGCAAAGCATTTCAGGTGCCTGTTGATCCTGGGGATGTATCTGAAGGTCATCTCCTCTGCCATATTGCAAGTGTGGTGGGAACTAAGGGGTGTCTATCTGAAGATCTCTCCTCCTCATGGTCTCAGACGCCATGCAGAGCTCATTCATGTCTGCAGTGTGCTACTGAACGCCTTGAAGTGAGCCGTCATTTCATTTTCAGTGACTTCCTAATGTGTTTGTTCCTTTTTTTCTCCAAGCAACAGCAGAGGCATTGCTGCGTTTGGCAAAAGAACAAAGCCTTATTGTTCAAAGCCTGTGCGCTCCAGTATCAGCTGGGACAAACACGCCATTGCACTCTTAGACCTCCATCTCAAAAGCCAGCCGGACAAAGAGTGAAAAGGCTCAAAATCACAAGTTAGAAAAGCCTTTACCTGTATTTTCTCACTAAAGGACTCCGTCAAGTGCAGTCTTATACCTGTGCTTTCTTTTTGTAAGTAATACCTCTCTAGAAACCTGAAAATAGCATCTCTTTCTCTATTGATTTGTCCCCCTGAGCAGCACAGATTTCTCCCCCTCCAATCAACATGGCTCATCATGTTGATTTTCTTATGCAACTCTGTTATCAATGAATGTCAGTGTGGCTCTGGTCACACAAAGTGGACACGTTATCCTTTTCTTTGCAATTGCCTGGCAGCAACAGCCCTTCCCAGGAGTCGCCCCTGCCTCCTGAGGCAGGTGCTGGGGTGATGCCTCAGCTCTCACACAGCTCAGTGCTAACCTGGACCCTGGCAGCCAGTGGTGGACAAGCCCCAGGGGGCTATTGTATAACTCTGTGCCTGCTTTGTGGCCAACCAAAACGTGCAATGCTAGTATAACATATCTTGTATCGATACAGTGCCCAAATTTCCTATCAGGATTATGCCTGGTAAAAAGGGCACCTTTCCTGACATACTTATCTACACCTTAGAAGTGTGAACCTGATGTTGCTTTGCCACAGAGTACCTATATAATTCTCTCTCCATAAGCCAAGCTTCTCAGCTTTCAATTATTTTCGCTGGTTTTCCCAGCTCCTCCCCCAGCCTGGCAGCCACGCTGGTCAGGAGTCACCCAGAAAGAAAGCTTGCACAACAGCGATCAGACGGTTGCTTATCTCTCTGCCCTGGGGTATGTCATGCAGCCCAAAGCCACACTGAGACTTTTTCTGTTGACGTGACAAATTGTAAACTCCTGCTCAATTTCCTGTATGCTAACCCTGCAAAGTGTTTCATTGCATTTGGGTCTCCTTCTCCCATACAGTGTCTTAATTTTGGACTACTTCTTTCCTAGACATATTATTCTGTGTGTCCTTTGAGCTAGGTAATTTTCTCCCCAGGTCACATATCTTTTTTTGTCCTTTTGTGTTATTTTCCACTCCTGGCTGGTGATTGCATCTCCTCCCCACTGTAGTATCAGTTGCAGTTTTAATAAACACACTGTCTAATGCTTTTTCTAGATCATTAATGAAGATGGTAAATAAAACTGGAGTTAACACCAGTTTCTAGTAATAGCCCTACTGGATGCCTCCCCACAAGCTGACAGTTTTGTCGCTGATCACTATTCATCACCAAGCCCGAACGTCAGTGTCCCTGTGTGAGGTAATTTATATTAATTTAACACCATTCATCACAAAATTGGAGAAAAACATGGCTAGAAAGGACCTCATGAGGCTGATTTCAAAAATATTCCAGAAGTTTCCAGCCTGCTTTTAAACACCGGCATGGATAGAGGTTTTATATCCTTGCCAGGCAGGTGGGTTTAGTGTTGGTTCGCCTTCCCCTTTGCCAAGCATCTGACTTTAACCTCTCTCTCTGCAATCCAGGCACGTTGTTTCTTACCACACTCACAATGGATATAGAGAACTGTCTGGAGGACGTTTATTCCCTCCTTCCCTGAAGATAGTATTGTCTCTCCCCTTCTTCCCTTCTTTCTGGAGTAAACAATCCCTGTGAGTAAGTGTTTCTTCCCAATTCCTCTTCTCTAGACCACTCATCCCACTTCCTTCCAGACTTCCCTGAACTGAACAAGGATTGTAGCAGCACTGGGTAAAACAGAGGGCACAGCTGTGTGTTTTACAGACAGATCTTTTCTCCGAGTGCACTGATACGGTGACTGCCTTGCGTATGACAAATGGCACTTTTTATTCATTTCTGGTTCCTGCATTGCTGCACTGCTCCACACCTGCCTAATCATCTGTCTCTCATTTTGTCCCTGTGCAGCTGACTATACCTACCTCTGTGCACAACTTTGCTTCTCTCCTTATTGAATTACACCCTTTTTTTCAGACCTTTTCTCTAACACGCCAAGATGATTTTTGATTCTAATCCTCTTCCAGGTCTTTGCAAATCCTCTCAGTTTGGTGTCATCTGTGTATCTGATAAGGATGCCCACTATCTCATAATCCAGTGGCTGGACCTCTGTTGAACCATACTCAACCCTTTCTTGTATTTTTACGAAGACACTTTCTTTCTGAGCATGTTTTTCCAACCTGTTTCGCACTCCTTACTTAGGGTAATTTCTCTAGGGCATGTTTCCTTAAATTTACCTCTTGTAACATAAAATGAGATGGTACCAGAGATGTACCAAAATCAAGATACAAGAAGTATCCTGCTTTGTCTCTATCCACAAGACCTGTTGCAGGATTAAATTAGGCTGATTTGACATGATTTGCTCCTGGCAAATCAGCACTGGCTGTTCCTCTTCTCCTGGTTGTTTCCTAGGTGCTGATGATTAATTTGTTTAATTATTTGTTCCAGTGCATTTCTAGGAACCGAAATAGAGCTGACTGGCCATAGCTGCCTCACTCCTCTTGTTTCCCCTTTCTGCAGCCAGGCAGGGTGCTGCTCTGCCAGGAGCCTCCCTCCCACACGTTGCTCCTGAGGGTTCACGGAGGGTCCCAACCTGGGCTGACCCCTGTGTGGGGTACTGCTGCAAAGCCATCAGACTGATGCTTTCCTCAGCCTCCCTCTGACCACCAATCTACAGCCAGAATGCTTCCCTGCTCGCCTTCCTGTCCTGGTTACGTTTCCTTTATGTCTGTCTCAGTTTTATCCACCATAGTACATGCTGACCTTTGATGTCAGCCCTGAGCCATTTGCATGTATCTCAGCTTTTCTGTCTGCTTCCTTCTTCCCTGTGAGACCCTTGAAGACTGACTGACACAGCCAGTTGATCTTTCTCTATATCTTAACTTTCAATTTTGCATCAGCCTGACTGAGGTTTGTGCCATTGCAATTTGCTCCTGTAGACAATTCCAACATTCCTGCAAGTCTTTGTCCATATATCCCTGAGTGGTTGCTTATCAGTGCTCTGTGTTGCTGAATATCTGTGGTGCTCAGCACAGCCTCTCAGTGGGGAAATGCAGAAACTCAGACTTTCAATGAAATGATGAACTTCACCCACTTCCAACTGGACTTTCCCAACCTGCACAAGACTTCTTGTTTTCAGTAACTTCCTTATCTCTTAGCAAAACTAAGCACAGTGAGCCAAATTCTGACCTCATTTACACCAGTAAAATCTGGATCTGTGCCAGCAAACTGCTATAGTTGTTTTGGGCTTACAGTGATGAGAATAAAAGCAGCATCTGCCTCATTAATTCCCCCAATCCACAGAAAGTAAATGATTCCAAGAGGAAATAGCTCCACAGAAGGGAGCCCTGGAAAGAATTAGAGACTGACTTAATGGGATTAAGGGGGAAAAATGCTTAAGCAAATTCAAATTGATCCTCTCTTCAAAACATTCAAGGTGCCAAAATAAATACAAACACTATTTTGGGAAGGAAGGGTTAAAAAGCTACAAAAACAAAATATCTCAGCCTCTTCTAATGATGTCCTATAGCAGAATGAGCACAACCCAGAAAGGGATGCTGAATCAGCAATACCTACCTTCTGCTTGGTGCTTATCCATGGGACTCTGAAGATGGAGACTCATTTCCCACTATATCCACGGGGCTCATTCTGCATTTTCATGTTCGATAACATACCCCTGGAAACCAGATGGTGTTACAAGCAGGGTTGGGTGAACAGGCCTGGCAAATGGAAGCCCCTCTCAGATGCCTCACCCACCTGACATCCAGCCCCTAGTGCCATCCTCCAGTTGTTGCTTTGGCTTTTTGTTCTGCATTTAATTACCATCTTTGCACATTTCTTCACCCATTCCACACTGTGCATGGCACTAGGATCAGATGGGCCAAAAAATAAATAAGTATGTGCAAAGACCCTGCTCCTGATGTGTTGCTAGATATACTAAAGGTGCACTCATTCAGCCTGCTTTTGTACAGTGATGTGGAAGGGGAAATATCTTGAGCAACTGGCAAAAGCCAGCATGATTCAGGCAGGCAGGTGGCCCTGCATGCTGGCAGGGAGAAGGGCAAGAAGGAGTGCGAGACTCACGCTGCCTATTAGCAGTAGCTGGAGGCAAGCAGGAGCTGTGACCCATACATGCAAACTGCCTTCTTGCATCTCCTGCCAGCAAGGTGCTGTCCCCATTCACACAGCCACCCTGATCTATTTGCCAGAAGAGCTGAGGGAAAATGATTAGAGAATGGTCAAGACCTCTGAGTGACATGGACATTTCTTCTCCTTTTAGAGATGAGAGCACACCATTGCCAAGGGCAGTCAAGTACCAAGGACACAGACTGTCTGCTCTGACGACTTTTGAGGGAGAACAGGGCTTCATGCAAAGACCCCTTACACTGCAAGGTGAGCTTGGCTAAATGGAAGCACATAGAGAGAATATGTGAGAATGTACAAGGGCCATGAGGCACTCCCTGTGATGGGAGACTACAGAGTGATCTACTTCACATAATTCAAAAATTATAAGGCAACTTGTTAACAGTGCTGCAGTAGTAGGAAAGAGATTTCTGAATGGGGACTCCCATTTAGGGAAGTTTACATTACAGTCCAGTGGCTAGAAGCAGAGTCAAAAAACAGATGCAGAAGAGAAAAAGAGGGTCTAAATGTTATATGAGGGTAACAAAAAAAACTAACAACAACAACAAAAAAGGCTTTTCTAACGTCCTAGTTAACTCTCCAGACCTTTCAGTCTTTATGCCAAGACTAGGTGACATTCTAACAGATGCATCTGCAAATCTGAAAGAAATTGCAGGCAAGCCTCAGAAATGACTGGAGTGGTACCCTGGATCTCTTACGCAATAGGTTACACTTGATGATCATAATGGTCTCTCCTGACCTTAAGCAATGAATCCCTGACATTCAGCTTTATTGTACAGCATGTTCAGATCAAAAATAGCTGTTATCAGTGAAGTAAACAGAAAAATTAACAATGCCGTTGCTCCAGCACCCCTTGTGCTCCTTAATTTGTTGTTTCTTTATTTTATGTTGTCCTTAAATTTTTAGTGTGCTGTAGATCTACGTACTGGATATGCAGAAGCACATTACAGGGGTAATTATAAGGCAGCTGGAGGGTTTTGGCAGCTGGGAAGGGGATAACAAGCACTCTTGGCTCTTTGAGAGGCAGTGTGGGTTTGTGGGAGAGGGATTTTAGCTGAATGATAAGATTGTCAGCAGGGAGAGTCAAAGGGGCTGACAACAGTATTTGTATCATTTTGGAGTTAACCACTTCCAGAAAAGAACATCAGTTTGCAGCGAAATAGAAGCTATTGTTTACCCTGCAGACTGGTAATCTCTTGAATCTTGCAGCAAAGGGCTTTTTTCAGTGCAGCTTTAAACCTGAACTGTAGGGTGTTTACAGAGGTTTAAGGCCAAATGCTTCAGGAAAGCCACTGTCACAACACGCGGCTCTCGGTGCTGTGTGTGCTGTAGGAGTCTGCCCTGGTGCAGAACCAGGGCCCACATCCATAGCAGTGCACAGCTGAGGAAGACCTTGCTTCACTGGCTTCACTTTGCCACAATGACTCTAGCTTGGGGTGTTTGTTCTCCTCCTCAAAGCATAGATACCACTACTCTGCTCCCGTGTTGCCTGTGAAGACTTCAACCTTGCACCTAGGGAAGGGTGGTCCATGTAGAAACCTGGCTTTAGGGAGGGTACAAGCAAAGCTGGGTCCAGGGAGGCAGGACCAGGACACATAAGGTGCCTCTCACTAGCATTTTGATTTGGATGAAAGAAACACATCTCCTGGTCAGGCCACATAACTTTGGTTTGATGATTCATACCATGAACGAGGATTGCAGCAGGCAAGCTGGGCTCTTCTGTGCTGGCAGAGGAGATGCAGGTGTCCACCTGAGGTGTTCCAACCTGCGGCTGCTCAGTCACAGGTAAAAGGGACTGAGAGCACACCAGCACTGCTCTTGTGCTGCTCTGCTTGCTAAGACTCAGAGAGCCCTTACCCTCTGTGACTGTCAGACAAAACACCCTAATGTCTCTTGTTCCCCAAGATCAGAAGTGATTAAGTTAATTTATATTTCAGAAGGACCCATCAAAGGAACAGTCTTGGTCATGATGTGATCATCAGGAAGGCCAGAGTGTCTAGCCTCTCTTCTGTGACTGAGGATGTGAGGTTGGCTTTCTACTGAGAACCAACTCATGCCTCTCTCTCAAGTTTTCCTGCTTAATATCCCTGCCCTAAACCAAGGCTGTGCTAATTTTTCACTAATATCTGAGTAACAATGTACGGGAAATATGAAGTGTTGAGGTTACAGAACAGTCCTGGGCTTGGTTGTCAGAAGCCAGCATAATCTTTCACTCTCCCTGGTCAACACTGCCACGGAGCTGATTTCCAAGGTGTGCCTTAACTTCACCTTTGTAGGACCATTAGCTCCATTTATTTTAGCAAAATCCTCTCTAAGATGATCATACTTCTCCAAACTTAAATTTTCCCTTTGGTTTTATGAGTATAAACTGTTGTTTGAGTTGCTGAATGTTGTTGAAGACTGACCCTCCCAATTCATGACAATGATTGGCAAATCAGACCCTAAATTGTATGTCATTTCTCCACCAGAGAACAAAGTGCTTTGGCAGTCTGGATCAAAGGCACTATGTAAATTCAGGATTACTGTTGTTATAGTGAAATGAGTTCCTGGAAAATCACGTTGACTTCTCTTTTGAGATTGCCTGCAATGTGGAGACGTTGATGTCTAATGGCCTGGCACTGTACCTCTTGTAGGTATAGCCTATAAACAGAAATATATAATGAATAAGTAAATTATTATTGTTTTTAGGACCTCAGAACACAAGCTTATACACATGACACAATGTACATACAGGGCCCAAAGGTGTTAGAAAGAGACTAATAGGTGAGGTGTTCTGTTTAATCCAGCATGGACATCTCTTATATACTCTCCATCCCATTGTAGATGGACATTCAGTCGGGAAGATGAGGTGTTAGTTTGGATGGTACATCTTCAAATTTTTTGTTGTTGGCAAATCAATGTGAGGAAAAATGATGTTCTGTGTGAATTCCACAAAAGGGCTAGGGATTATGGTCGAGGAAGAGTCAGGACTCCATGAAGGCTCTGAGGGAAACTTCCAGACATCCAGTATTTGAAGGGAGGCCACAAGAGAGCTGGAGAGGGACTTTTTACAAGGGCATGTAGTGATAGGACATGGGTAACCACTTAAAACTGAAAGAGGGCAGGGTTAGGTTGGATATTAGGAAGGAATTCTTTACTGTGAGGGTGGTAAGACACTGGAACAAGCTGCCCAGAGAAGCTGTGGATGCAGCATCCCTGGAAGTGTTCAAGACCACATTGTGTGGGGCTTCGAGCAACGTGGTCTAATTGAATGTGTCCCTGCCCATTGCAGGGGGCTTGGAACTAAATGATCTTTCAGTTCCCTTTCAACCCAAACCATTCTACAATTCTGTGAAATTCAGTTAGCACTTTACATTATTCTTTCAGGCCACAGGAAAACTCACGTGAGCTGTGAAATGCCCTTACGTATATTCCTGATTCCTCCTACATCTGTAAAAGACTTGGGGAAAAGAAACTTTTTAAATGGGTTGTTTTTTGTGATCACTCTTCTGTGCAAGGTCCCAGCAATGGTGCTTCTGCCCTGCAGCAGCTCAGCAGCCCCTGGTTCACGGTAACCTGCCACCAAAAGCCATGCTGTGGCTGGCCAGCTGTGGCTCCTACAGGGACAGAGCCAGAAGAAACCTACTTCACCTTCTTGCTTAGTCAGGCTCCCCACCTTGTGACTGTCACAGTGTGCCATGTCCTCACGTTTGTCCTTGTTTTCTGAACCTCTGTGCTCCCCAAATGACTCCAACAGGGATGAGCATATTGCCATGGCAACCAAAATACAGAAGCTGGGCAAGGTTTGTTCTCCTGACCATCCCCAGTCTGTATCTGTGGGAGCATCTCTGGCACTGGTACAGGGAATGGCTCTGGGAGGGGACCTGTATGGGGTTGAGTTTCCCAGCAGGAAGCAGAATGTGCAGTCCTCATGAGGCACCTCTCATTAACTCTCCAGGGTGTACAACAGATGAGAGGATGGAGAGAAGGTTTTTTTCTCTGCCTCTGTACGTGGGCCAGCATGGCACAGGTGCTGCATGCAGGACACAAAGGCTGAGGCCAGCCTTGTGCCTGCCATCAGTACTGGGGCACTGGTGGAAAACACAGCTCAAAGAAGAAAACCAGCACCAGCATGGGGTTCCAGGAGGGAACCAGATACTCTTGCAGGGCAAGTTTCTTAGCCCAGGCTGATGGGGTAGGTTGGATCTCACATCTCATTTGTTTGCTCGCGACATGAGAGACAGTGGAAGGGGCGTCCTCCAGCACTTCTGGAAGCCTCTGCAGACCCTTCATCACCAAGGCTTTGCTAGGAGGTTGATATGCCCCCAAAGGACTAAAATCCAGGCTTGGGATATGGCTGGAGCAGCCCTGACCCTCCCTCTCCAGGACCAGCTGCCACTGCACATATGCACGTCAGGAGAGAGGAAGTTAGCGGGGAAACATCGTGAAACTTCTGAAGGTGCTAATTAAGCAACTTTAAGTTATAAACATTTTTAATTGGACTCATTTTTGGTGTCACATACTATCTCTTGATGAGACAAGTCCTAAAATTAAAGCTGTTTTAATCTCTCTTTCTCTGCTCCTCCTCTCTACCCTGGTTGTCTTTCTGGTTGCAAAGTAGAAAGAAATCACTGAGGCTTCTGGGCTTTGCTGAAGACTGCTATTTTTAAGGTGTTATATTTGATTTACTTTAAATCTGACCAAAAATTCCACCTTGGGATCAGGCCTCCTTTATCAATATTATAGCTAACTTTCAGCTTCTGCATGTAGATTTTTAAGGAGGAAAGACGGAAATTGGGCTTGTAAGAGATGCTAGCTCACCACCTTAGTGATGACAGCATCATCCTTTAGTGTAACCTTTGCCCAGGGATATTGCAGCATACCACTGTCTGCTTTTGATAAATGATGCGTCATCATCTCTTTCTCTTTCTTTATTTTTTCTTTTTTTTTTTAATTATTAAATGTTTCTTAAGTTACATAAATGGGTTTGTATTGAATTACAAGATCCAAACACCATCAGGTTTTCCTGCGTGCTCCTTTGTCACTGTCATGGGCCAACCAAAACTCTCCAGCCTTTAAGAGAGTGGAGACTGTGGTCCAGGCTGTGCAGGTCATACCCTGTTCTGCCCTGGGAATAGCTAAAGACATCAGATTTCAGCCCGTCTCTTATGAGCCCATTGCTGCTTCACATGTGATCTCTATTGTGCAAGACCAATTTTAAACCCAAGGTCTTGAAATTAATGACTCTCTATGAGAACCTTTCTCCAGGGGCTGAGGAGGACAGAGATGGAAGGGGCTGAAGATTTCACTATCAGTCTCACCTTTTCTTTCCTTTCCCTGCAAGTGCTCCTTAATGTGTCACTCTGCTGACAGCAGCGCTATTTTGGTCAATGTGCATGTATAGAGATGTCTGTGCATCTGCTGAGCAGCCACCAGCCAGGGATGTACAGGTCCGAGTGGATCTATACTGGAAGGGTGCTTGAGCATCCCGGTTGGTAGCAGCTGGTGCAGGTCAAGGGCTGTGCTCTCCACTGGGCAGCTCCTGCTTTTTGGGGGAGGTGGGAGGAGTGGACAGAGCTGCCCTAGGACTGCCCTGTGCTCAGGCTCCGCTCTTGCAGCTGAGGTTTGCTACTTTTACTTCCCCACTGATGGGGTCTGTACACTAAACTTCAGGGGGTTTATAACCTGTCCTGCCAAGAAGAGACAGATATTTCTGGAAGCAGCAAGATGTGGTCCTGGCAGCTTCCTCAATTCAGCATTGAGGCTCTTTCATAGCTTGCATAACCCCAATTTGCTTTGGGATTTTTGCTGAGGGGATGTGATGCCAAGGGCTGCACTCTAGAAGTTTTATTTCACTTCCAGGAGGCTGCCTGCCATTTCTATATTATCTCACATGGTCATGGAGCACTGCAGGTAATAGAAACCTTTAGTTTTCATTGGTTATTCATGGCACAGTTTGCTTTGCTAGGCATCCTCATAGGCCACAGAGCCCGCAGCCTCCCAGCATGCATGAGGGGAGACATTTCCTTGCCGCAGACAATTTGGCTTGAAAATATCCTTGAAGTGTTCCCGTTCTGCAGATAATGAACACTTGGGTGACTTTGACTTGGGTCCACTCCTCACCAACCGCTTGTGCCAACTCTGGGCCTCCTGGATTCCCCTGGCCCAGCTGCTGCCCCCTGAGAGGGTTTGGTAGCCCCTTTATGCTGGGACCTTCCCTCCTTACATCCAGCCATGAACTCCATTTACTAATCCTGATCTCTGCCCTGCAGGGAACTGACTTAGGTCCCTGACAGTGTGAGCTGGGACCTAGTGAGGCCAGCAAGGAAATGTTGAAACTCAGACATCTCCATTTCACTTCAAATTTTGGGGGGAAATCCTGAAAAGCTCTTTATGGAGATCGTATTTTTGCAGCAGCCTGTTTCCTCTTTCCCTCTCCTTCTTTGCTTTCCCCACCTCTCTGTCTGCTAAATAAAACAACCTACATTTTTGACCTGAATTACTTTATGTGTCCCTGAAGGCATATGCAGCTCCTAGGACTGTAGGAGGGTTT
The DNA here is from genome assembly GCF_009650955.1 of Corvus moneduloides. NCBI lineage: Eukaryota > Metazoa > Chordata > Aves > Passeriformes > Corvidae > Corvus > Corvus moneduloides. The sequence goes on from NC_045478.1 coordinate 76,884,432, forward strand.
TCTTCTATGGTGTGGTCAGATACCATCATTAGAGATGACAGTCAAGCTGGATCTCTGCCCCCCCCCCCCCCCCCCCCCCCAGTCTGAACACTGCATTTTTATTTTGCAATACAAACAATAACCCCCTGCATTTCTGCACAGCACCAGCTGTCAGGGAGAAGCCTGGGCTGTTTTACAAACAGGTAGGCATCAATCCTGTGGGCAAAATACCTCCCTGTTTCTGCAGGTGAGAACCAGAAAAGTCAAAAAATTGCCAGCATCGCTCAGCAAGGACCTGAATCTGTCTGCACCTGGATTCACTTAAATCAGCAATAACTCCAATGCTGTTAGCAGAGGAACCAGCAGCACACCCAACCCAGGACCACAATGTGAAGATGGTTCCTCCAGCCCCTGTGGCATCTTCCCCTCTGTCCCACTAGTGCCTCTCTCTGGCCACCAAACTTCCCCAGGCTCCCCCCCTTGGAGCAGCAGCAGGAGAATGGGGTGGGGTGTCCTCTCCTTTGCCCTCACCTGTCTGCTGCTGGAGCTGAGGGAGCAGCTAAACTCCTGCAGAGAGCCTGTGGGTCAGGCCTTAGCAAAGCCCCACACAAACCACATGTTCCTAGTGGCGGGTTTTTTGAAAGGACAATGAAATTTCTCATTCTAGCTCGTTTTAACACTCTTCCTATAACATGCATGGCAGACTTGCTGAATTAAACCAGCCATGCTAATTTCTCTTGTTACAACAGCCCTGCGTAACACACAAAATGCTCAGCTTTGGAGGATGATATTATAAAGAAGGACACTGTAATTTAGTGGCTCATTTAATGTGAACCAGGAGAAATATGAGGCATGCCAATGCCGCACTGGGGCTCTATTTATATCCTTTTTGGTGTGCAGTATGATTTATAATAAAGGATCATTTTTATATAGTATTAGCATGGTAATGGAGCTTACTGGGTTACCATGTCTGAAGTTAGAAAATATTGTATTAGAAGAAGCTCTGCAAATGCCGTGTAAGAATAGCCCTTTCTACAATATTAAATCATGATTCCAAGCTTTTAAAAATAAATATTAATGCACTCTATTTACCTAGGAATTCAGGCTTTTATCAATGCAGCAGGAGGATCTACATCTTTGGGCTCAAAAGATGTGTGCAGCCTCACAGAGTTCATCTCGTGGCTCCCAGCCCTGCTGCTCAGCACCCTGTGGCACCCTCTGGCACTTGGGAGCATCCTCCTCTGCCAGGAGCCCATGAGGGGGGCAAAAGGCAGAGAGAGCTGAAAAGCCATGGGGAGCATGGTAGCACAGCTTATGAGAAGTAGATGAAGCCCTTTGTCCCCCCGCAAGTGTTCCCTGCCTTGGGGATATTGGTGGGGAGGAGGAAGGACCAGGATTTAACCCCTCAGAGTTTTTTTGGAGGCCACATAGTAAGTGATGGAGCCAGGATGAGAGCAGAGCCACTCCTGGCACTTTGCCCTCTACATGATTCAGAGCTTGTTTCAGAAGCAAGAGGACTGCATAAAATTTCATTTGTCCATCTAGACAGCAACATGTTCTGCTTCCCATTTAAAGCTCGGGAACCTCATGATGATTCAGAGCACATGCAGGAATGCGCCTCTACGCTGATTTTTAGTGCCAGGTAGCATAATGTGTGCCAGTGATTAGTTCTGCCATGAAGATGGGCAAAAGAACAAAATTTGGTTTAGAAACAAGGGGGGAAATAATCAGCTGGAGGATGCCAGCGAGAAGGAGAGCTCGCACAGGCAGAGCACTGCCTTGGTGAACAACACTTCCACTGGAGCTGAAGTGCAAGGTGGGGAGATGTGGAGGGTTTTCTTTAAAACCTGTAGGTTGCTGGTGTTGTTCACCCCTTGAAGAAAGATGCCCAACCCTTCTTCTCTTCCCTGCTGGGCAGGAAGGGGCTGCAGGAGGCCGAAGTGCCCCTGCTGCCATGTCCCAGTGCCAGAGTGCCTCTGACCAGCTGCACAGCTGAGGCTTGGCTTTTGGGGCACAGGGTGACAGTTTGATTCTTTTCAATGCTGATGAGGCTGATGGCTACCCTGGACATCCTGGACCAACCTGCAGGAAGGGCAGCCACAAGGAAACCACCTTTGGTGCCATTCATAACACTGCATGCAGCTGGCAGACTGGGCAAGCACGTGCTCCCAGTCCTTGCTCCCTCCTGGTTCATGCCAAGATGGATGTCACCCCGCAGCCGCTGGCACATGCTGTCTTGCTGGAGGGAAGTCCTCCTGCTCCCCGTTCTCCCAGCCCTGTGGGGACACAGCCACTGTTGCCAGCCAGGAAGGTGACATGCAGGAGCAGACAAAGCCAGAGCTGACTCTGCTTCCCGCTGAGCCAACCTCAGGGAAATTACCCAGCCACTTTGAATAAAAGTGAATTAAGCAGCCTGGCAGTAGCTCAGACCATATTTTATTAACTTGGACAGAACCAAGTAACATTAATCCACCACCCTGAAATTTCTTTTTTTACAGCCATGTGCTAATATATGAAAATGTGCTGGCAAAATTTTCTGTAGGTTACAACCCTCCAGTTAGCAACAATCCTGCAGTGGGAGAGTTATCCTTTACAGAGGGGCTGAGATGCAGTGTGGAGCCCCACAAAACCCACCTGAGCACCAAAGAAGCAAGTGATAGCTTCCCCCACTGCTTGCTCTGCTACCTTGGGGAAAGCCCTAGTGGCTCATCACTTTTCAGGTGAGGGTTGCCAGGTGTCTGAGGGGCCTTGGTGGCCACTGGTAAACAGTAGGCACTGGCTTCAGCCCACAGGAGTGAACTGCTCTGCAGAGGTGCCTCCCTCCCCCTCTCCCTTGCCTGTGTAGGAAAACAGTTTTTCTTGGCTCAGCAAATGCTATGTCTGAGTTCTGCAAAACTGGGGGTGCATCCACTCAGACTGCTGGGTATGATGCCTCAATGCTGGCCCTTGCTTTAGACAAGGTGCACCCCAGAAAGAAGTCAGGCATTTAACGAAAGTCAAAAATCACCTCCTGCACAGGTTTCCCCCTCAGGGCCACCCACAATACGTGGTGGAGTTCAGGACAGTGCTGCAGAGCAGGCCTCTGCTCGCCAGTGGCCGAGACCTCCTGCCACTGGCCCCACAGGGGCTGCCAGGGGGTCAGCACCCCTGGGGAGATCTCCAGTAGGCTAGTGACCCACCAGGATCCCAGAGGGTTTCTCTCTGTGTTTTACAGATGCTGCCTTTAAGCTTAGCACTGGCGAGGGGGTCACCTCTGGTACAAATTAACATCTTCCCCAGTCTCTGCATTCTTGTTCTCTGTGAAAGCCTACCAAGAAATAAAATTGCCCTGCCTTCCTTATTTATTAGCAATAATAATCCTAATAATACTTCACACATCAGTAGGAGCTTCCATCTGAGGAAATGAATGCACTTTACAGACATTAATGATTTAAGATGCTTAGCCCATCTCTGAGATACAGAAGAAAACCATCCTTTTTTTTTTTTTTTACAAATGGGAAGCTGAAGCAAACCGTAGCTAACTGACTTATTGCCATGCAGGAAGGCAGCAGTGAGGCAGGGTGGGAGCCCAGTCTCCTTCATTACTGCCTGTGACTGCGGCTGCCTTTTTCTGCATTTCAGCCAACCTCTTCCCCATGCCCAGAATGCTGCAGTGGTGCCATCAGAGGAACTGCTGAAGGCTCCTGGGGACCAGACCCAGCTTGCTCACGGTTCTGTTTGGAGGCCGTTTGCCTTCTCAGTGCTTGCTAGCTCAAGGTGGGCTGGTCCTTGAGTGGCTGCAGCTGCTTGGTACTGCTCGGACCAGGTTTGCTCCAGCAGCTCCTACATTTTGGGGATGCCCTCTTAGTGCGGCATCCTACACTCTGTTAATGTCCTTAGGGCAGGTGGGTAGCCTGTCCGAGGGTTTGAAGAGGATGGCACACAAGGAATGGGCTGGGCATTGCATCCCATCCTGGACAGTGTTATCTGCCCTTTCACTGCAGCCTCGCCTGCAAACACACTGCGGCTGTACCGGCTGCTGGGCTGGCTGCAAACACGGCCACCATTGCCCAGCGACTGTCCTGGCGCCTGTAGGGTGGATGTGGGGAGAAGAGACACAATTATAAACAGTCAGATGAACTCCAGCTCACTGGGCAGTGAACTTTTTTGTATGCAGCCGCTTTGTAAAATGAAACTAGCCCATGCTTCTCAGGGTGGAAAAAGAAAGCGAGCAGGGACCACACCTCTTCTATTATATGCGTAGATCTGCCCATCAGGGTCTGGCAGCACTTGCATAGTTATATGAAATGCTTGCTATAAACATGGGACTACTGGGTGGTTGGTTGTTAACTGTTTAGAGCACAGCTTGAAATAATACCATTTGGCCTGAACCAGAGGCTGAAATGGGATTTTCTGCCTTAAGACGCCACCAGATCTGGGCTGTCTGCTTCCCTCTGCTATGCAGAGCTTATAAATAACCCCCTTCTCATCCTCAGAACAGCTTCTTCCTTTTTTTTTTTTTTTTTACACATGAGAAGGAGAGGGGGAAAAAAAAAAAGGCAAGCAGGCAAGCAATAGTGAAAGTGCCACCATGTTGTTCTATTTTAAACCCTGTTTGCCTGCAGTTTCGGATGCAGGCAGGGGAGGAGACCACTGGGTCAGCCCACTGCCGCCTGCCCGGCTGCTGCGGTGTGCCTGTGTGAACTTATTGTTTTATCCTCACGTCACCTTTCAGCCTGTGCCACCCGCCCTCCCTCCGTCCCCGAAATCTTTGATTAATAAGTTTGCTTGCTTTTTATACCCACACATGTGGCGCATCTGGAGCAAGGCGTGCCTCTGCTTCTTGTTGGTTTTTTATCTCCCTCTCTATCTATACGTGTGCATTATTTTTTTATTTTTTTTCCCTACTTTACTTGCGACTGCCATGGCAACTGTTACATGTTTGGCGAAAAGCTTACGGAGAAGAAAAGGGGCTCAGCGCTCAGCTGGCAGATGTCCAGTGTAATCATGCTGCAGCGCCGAAATGAGGCCTTTGGCCGGCTGCCGAGCTGGGGAGAACAAAGATGTCAGTTCCCCGTGTTGGCGGCGGCGCTTGTTTGGCACCCTTCTATGGTTTCCCAGAACTCCTCGCCTTGGCGGCTTTCCATTCCCTTTAGGGCAGCAAACAGGATTAGCACACACAGACTTGTTTTTCTCTTTTCTCCTCCAACTGTTCCAATGACATCATCCCTGCTGCATTCAGCTGCCAGCAGGGTGACTTTGGGGGTGGATTTTTTTCTTTCCCCTCTTAAAAAAACCCACCACCGCGCGCACACAAGCAAGCACGATGATTTAGGTAATGCTTGCACACCTTTCGTGCTAAATTAAAGCCCCCAAAGTGCAGAAATCTCAGGCTAAGCAAGCCAGATGCACTGCATTTTTTTTCCTCCTTTTTTTTTTTTTTTCTGGTCTCATAATTGAATTCCTGCAAGATAAAAATCTCCTTTTCCTCAGTAGGCTGTAATCAGTGCTCGAAGAGCTGTGGTTTCCAACTGCCCTCGTCATGTGCTTCCTTATGAAATTCCACAGAGAAATCTTCTTGGCTTGGGCACCGATTTAAAGGGCCCTGGAGTGGGATACAGCCCCTGTTGGTCCCCCAAAATCATAGGGCTGGGACCACCCAGCTGGGCCAGCAGGGGTACATGGGGGTCCACAGGGCTGCTGTGGGGTAGTGCAGGAGGAAACTCTGCAAAGGAAGGACTTTGCTTAGGAGAGTTTTTAGTTGCTGCTAGCCATGGGGAGTGGGGACAAAGACGTACAGGAGAAATCGTTGAATTTTCTGCCTTTTCCTTCAAAGTCCCGACCCATTCTCAGCTTCTGGACATTTTCTATCTTGGGCATTTTCCTCTTTCCACCTGGTGTCTTTGCCAACCAAACAAAAGAATCATGTCCCGTTCCCAAGGGAGCACCAAGGGGTGCCAGCATCTCCCCCCACCAGGAGGTGGGCAGCCCTTGGCAGGGAGGCTGAGGCCAGCTGGGGCATCAGGGCTGCCTCCCCACTCCCACACCTCCTTCCCTCCCGGCAGCGCTCCTGTTTTCCTTGGCGCAGGCCACAGGATGTGATGCTTGCTTCCTCCTGTTGATGCAGACGCAGGGAAGGGGCCCAAAGGGGATGGTGGGCTTTGCATGAAGTGTTGCTCAGTGATGGAAAAGCTCCCCAGCTCAAGGCTTGCCGCAGACCACTGGATGTTAGTCAGCATGGGAAGAGCTGGCCAGTCCAGTTCCTCATTGGGTCGTTCAGTTTTTCCACTGCAGAGGTGGACAGACAGACAGATGGACAGACAAATGTAGACGGCAGAGCAGGGTTGCTAGGAAAGCTTTATGTAAGCGGCTCTCAGCCGGCAGCTGACAGTGCAGCAAGTGTTCAGCTCCCAGAGCTCCACATCAAACCTGGCAGCACATCAAAACCTCTGTTTCATAACCCACTAGAAATAGGATTTTCTAACAGCGCCAAGAGGACTCTCCTTGTTGTGCAGGGACCTGGGATTTTACCACTTGTTAATGGTTAACTAGTCAATGGCCTAAAAAATTCTGTAGTGCCCTTCTCCATGATGAAGCACATGGGTTTTTTTTACCAGGCGCTGCTGTGCCTGGCATCAGCCATGCCACCCTGGTCCCCCTGTTAATAACATAACTCTGGAATTAATTAGCAATTAACAGCCACCAAATAATTACAGAATCAGTTGTCAGGAGAGAGGCTATGATGCTATGAGTGGCTTTCCCAGGATGGGAACTGCCCTCCATTGGGTGCATAAGCCTGGCTGCGGAGCGACCAAGGCTGAAGGCGGGGCTTCCCCAGGGAAGCACAGATTTCCAGAGGCAGTGATTTCATGGGAAACAGAATGCACCAAGAAACAAAACCGATGTACCTCAATCCTGACAGCTTAACCCCCATGCAGCGGCAACCCTCACCTGCCCACTCCAGCTGAGGAGGCTGGGCTGATATCTGAGCTCCTCTGGCACCCTCCTCTGAGGGAGCAAGGCAAGACTCAGCCACGCTTTACAGTGCAAGACAAAGCTCCTCGAGTGCTTTGCAGAGCAGGGTTGGGGCTTTGGCTGTGGGCAAGGGGCTTGCTGCAATGCTGAAGGGCAGAGAAACCAGAGCGAGGCTTGCATTCCCTGCCTGCCTGCAAGAAGCCCCAACAGCTGCTTACCTCCTCTGCTCCCAGGCACCAAAGGAGATGGTTGTGTGCTCCCACACAGGCCTCTCCCCATCCTGGCTCCATGCTGAGATGTGCTGATGGCCCAGGAAAGGCACTTACATTTTTTTCAGACGTTGAAAAAGCAGTGAGTGCATTAGATACATAGATTCATGGAGATGGAAACCACTCAAGTATTCATCTTATTCACTACTCTCTTCTTGCTGATGAAGAGTTATCCCCTCTTGGACAAGATCCAGTACTTTGTCCAGCCTTGTTTCCAGTGATTCAAGTGATGTGGCTTCCTCTGGGAAACTTCGTCACTGCCTAATGCACTTTGCTGTTAGGAAGCGCATCTTGCCCTGCATTTGGCTTCAGCAGTTTGTCTCTAGGCTCTAGGCTTGCTTCCCAATGTGCCAGCTGCTTGTGGGCTCCTGATTCCTCTAGGCAAACTAGATGTATTGGACTCACTTCACTATCTCCATAGGTCAGTCTTAATCCTTTAATAATTTACTGCTTTCCTCCTCTTTCTGCCATCTGCCCCACATTGGCCTGGTTCTGCCATACATGGGCGAAGTATCTCTGAGTGGAGAAAGCCTCCCTGGTGCTGGACTGAGGCTCTGTGGGCTGTGACGGCGGTGGCTCCCTGACAGCTCTGTGCTTCTCCAGCTCTGGGCCAGGGAGCGTGAGCTCAGTGGCTGGCACAGGAAAACACAGCTGGAGGGATGCTCTATTTAACACCAACTACTAATGGCCTGAAGGGGTTGTTCTGGCCAAGTAGGACTGCTGAGGCATAGAAACACCCTGGCTACACGGAGCCTTTCCCCTGGCCATGCTCCCTGCATAGGAGCAGGCGAGAGGTTTGGGTGAAGGAACTTCTCAGTGCAACTCCAAAAGGGCAAACAGCCAGGTCAGTTTGAGCAGGGCATTCTCAATCCTGTCCCTCCGAGGAGCATCACCAGTGCAGTCACAGGATGCCTTATACCCAGCTGGGTGCCTGAGCTGGATGGAGCAAAAACGTCCTGTGTAGTCAAAATAGCTGGATTGGCCCAAGTTATATCCCTGAGGGTACCTCATGTAAAGCAGTCTCATTTCCTCCATCACATTCACAAAACTGGTGTGAGCACCCCTTGTCTTTCATGGAAGTTATGATCTGCAGCTGATTCTCATGCAAGTGTCCTCCTCTGTTTGGAGGTGCAAGGGTGTCCCTGTTCCTCCCCCACCACCTTGAATTGACCCCAGAGGAATACATTTTTGTGGTCATATTCCAAGTCCCTTTTTGTCCTCTCACCCCATTTCCCTTCTTTTGTGTCCCTTTACTTGCAGCTCTTGATATGGAGCCAAAGAGGCCATGAGTGCCTCCGCCCTGTGCTCCCAACCACAGCAGGGGCGAGTCCCAGTCCCTGGCTCCCCACTGGCTTCTCGAATCCCCTTGCACACTGCACCCCCTCTGCCTCAGGCATTTGTCACAGTGCTCAGCACAGCTTGGCCTGGGTCAGATGCCTGCATTCCTCCTCGCCCTGGGACCCAGCGCTCTTCCTCTCTTTTTGTTTCCTTTTGTTTATGGTACTCAATCCAGCTCTCAGGCCATGCGCAAATGCTCTGCTCTTGGCCAAGTTGAATTTGTTTCAAGGAAGATTGCACAAGAGTTCAGGGCTGGTGCTCGGAGCCAGGCCTGCTGGGCTGGATGTTTTGTTCTCTCGGCCCCGGTCCTGCTGGAGGACCTGCTGGCATGAACTCCCGCCAAAGCGGAGTCAGCAGGATGCCTCACAGGCTGCCTGGCTGGGAGGAGCCAGAGCAGCAGTCCTGCGAGGTCAGGGACAGGCTTTGCAAATCCAGTTTAAAAAAAAATAAAAGAGAGCAAGTTGGTTTGGGATGTTTTGCTCTTTGTTAAGACCATGTGGATTGATGGTAAACCCAGCTTCCTCCAGGTATAAATACTCTTGCTCCAGTCTCGCACTGGGGCCGGGCAGTAAAAGCTGTACTGGCTGTGGTAGAGGAGCCAGGCTCTGAGTGGTGAGGAAGGGTCTGACGAGCTGAAATAGCTCCCTCAAAGTCAAAGGGGGTGAGGTGGGGGGGGCCCGATGGTGCACAGCTGTGGTTGTGTCGAGAGTCTGAACCTCCTTGCCTTGGCTCAGGGCTGGGGTACCTTGCAGAAGCGGCTTGCTGGGTTGCCATTCGCAGTCTGGCTGGCCTTTGGTGAGGGAAAGCACTTACTACCTCTCCTCTCTCCAGCACAGCTTGTATTTCAAGTGATGTGAAAACCTTGCTCCATGGGTTTAAAAAAGCTGCAGATGAGTAGTAAAAAAAATACTTTTTTTTTTTTAATGGTTCCTAACTTTTTTTGAAGGCAGGTTTGTTACGTTTGGTTGCTTGGTCTGTCTTTGTTGACCTTGTCAACAAAGATATCAGCAAAGAGATGATGTGGGAATACTTGGAAAAATCAAACCTATCTGCACGAGCAGGCTGCAGTAGGGTGGACCCTGTGAGAGTTAGCTGACCTGCTGAGCCTCTGTCAATTATTTCTGAAAAATCATGGGGAACGTGAAGCTTGAGGGCACAGAAGGTTCCTCAGCAGCTTGTGCTGAGATGTTGAAGTGCCTCGGGACACCCATTGCCATCACAACTAAGAAATTTTGTTTACTTTCCTGACACAGGACCTCCCCGCTTTGAAGGAATTTGGAGTGACTTAAAATCCCTTGGCAAATCTCTGTCTTTCTCAGAGGTGGGATTCATCTCAGCTGACTGTAGAAGTGTGAAAGTCATGCAGTGATCCAAGCTAATCATCCTTTCTCTTCTCTCACAGCATAAGGAGCAACAGGCTTCTCACACACACATTTATACATATATATATGTTCAGTGGGGCAAATCTCTTGCTGGAAGTGCCCACCTCCTCTATGGAGCATAATGGGAGCCTGGGAGTTTTGGTTAGCCATAGCTGTCCGCTTGAGAGAAGATGAGCACTAAATGGTATGTCCTGCCCAGGAGAACAGGCTTATTCTTGGTCCTTTGGAGCTGCACAGGAGGTGCTCGGTGACTTACAGTGGCTAAGCAGTGACACACAATTCTTTCTCTGGCTCCTAGGTTCTAGCACAGCTTCTTGGCTGTTGGCAATCTCCTCAAAAACCCCAATGAATGCAAAGATGCAGCCCCTGAATTATTCTCAATTCCACCAGTTTCATTTGAGAACGTGGCAATATTCTTCCCATACTTTACAGTTTAATGTAATGCTGATAAATGATATGACAACAATAAATTTTCATTTTATTTAAAGCTGTTTATCATCCATATCTGTTATGGAAAGTCATCAATTATGCAAAAAGCATGAATGTTTAAAAAGCCTCTAAAGTGTCTCTATTTATGGATTGTATGTTGTGTATTCTTTACTCCCTGCTTGTGCACACACTGGAGAGGCTCCTCCATTAAGTATCATTTTTGCACAAAGAGCCTGAAAAATGGAACTTGACAGGGGGATCTTAGACAAGCTGGAGGCTTGTTGCAAAATGTGACAGAGCCATAAAAATTCCACATTCTTGGGAAAATCCCTCAATGCTTGAAGCTGGGTCTAAGTCAGAGGAGCAGTGAGCTAGATGGATGCAGCGTATCTGGGGTCAAAAAGCCATGCTCTGTGGCTTGCCTGAAGTCACCTTCCGTAGCTTCCAGGGCCTCTCAGTGAAGGGGAAATAAATGGGTCCTTCATAAGCTCTCATTAGCAGAGGGGTCCACACTGTTCATAGCCCAGTGATTTTTCTAGTCTGTGGTCCTTCACAAAAGCCACAGGAACTGAATCCCAACTACTGGTGTGTGTGTGGACCTTGTTGCAGAGACTTGTGGCTTGCAGAGGTGTGCTCCTGCTCTGGAGTGAGGGAGCAAGATGGGTGAAATGGCTGAGGTGTCATAAGTCAGACAGATACTGCTCATCTCTGAGTTTGCACAGCGACCTCTTTGCTACAGAGGGCCAGATTCTGCTCACAGGCAGTGTCTTTGGAGCCACCTTGCATTAAGACCAGTATAATTGGCAGCTTGTCTGGGCATGTGCATTAAATCACAGCAATGGGGAGCTTTTAAAGCAAGGAACACAGGTCAGGGAGCGAATATGAGAGACCCTTTAAAAGAGTTGAAGATGTTGGCATCTTGAATCTCTTCTTTCTTTCCTTTCAAGATGCTGGGGGGACAAAAAGAGTTAAAGCAAGGAAATTAGATCACAAAAACCAAATTAACTAAACAGCGCCGTCCTGGCCTGATGCTGATCTCGCACATGGTGTGCCAGTAAATCCCAAGTAACCTAGCACACATCTGGGTGTTTCTGGGGCGGCTCTGTCTATTCAGGCCTGCCAGGGTGTTGGAGGGGCCTGCAGCTGCCAGAGCACTCAGCAGCGTGCGACAGGAAAGGGAGAGCTTTCTCACACGTCCGACACAAGAGGTTGATTGTGGGGATTGCTGACGGGTGACCTCCCTGTGCCACCGGTGCTGTGGCTGCTGGCTCCTCTGGCACAGGCACCCACCAGGAGACCTTCTGCTCTTGCATTACAATGTCTGCAGTGTTGTAAGCGTCCTGTATCTGCTGAAGACTCAGGTACTTAAACATCTCCCTGAAGTAATTAGTTGTGTTTTTAAATTACTTACAACCTATGTAGTGCTGTAGGGGATGTGACAAAGGAGGGAGCATGAAGCCTGCAGAGTGGGAAGTATGGTGGCATCTGCTATTTTTAAGCACAAGGTCACCTCCACAGTATCCCCATACCCAGCGCCAGTGTCTGCCACCTGCCTGCCCTTCAAGGCTCTTGGTGGTCTTTGCCATGAAATCTTCAATTTTCTTTCATTCTTCCTTCCCCCTTGTTGCCCTCAAGAGATACCCTTTACAGTGCCATGCACCTTTTAGCCAAGCAAGCAATAACGCAAGAGAGGACTTGCAGCCATGGTGCCTTTTAGTGAGTGCATGAAAGGCCTGGGATCAAAGGCTGGCTACATCCAGCACTAGAAGGGTTGCAGTGGCACATTAGTACGACTTTTTTTTCCCTTCCAGTTCAAACAGCCACACAAATTTTCCATTTTCAGCTTCTATTTTTTCCCTAGGTTCATGGGATGAGGATGAATGCCCTCTGAATCCTGGCTTCTTCCATGGCAGACACTGCCTCTCACTGCTTTTGTCCTGATCCAACCTGGCTGTCACAAAGCTCACTGTGGCTCTTGTACCCAGTGCTGGTTCAGAACATCACTGCTCTGCCAGAGAGGGACCTTTTGCTTTACAGTCATGAGCAAGTCAGTTTCTCTTGTGCCATACAGAAAAATATTACTGTGTTTTTATAGCTTTCTCCCGTACATGGTGATGAAGGGAGAGAGGTTCCCTTGGGCGACTCCCCATGGCACTCAGCATCTCAGTACCTATCCATGCATGTCAGCATCTCTGTTTTTCAGCTCCTCTGCTGAACACACTCTCCAGCGCATACTGGGATCATGCTTGTCTTTCCATAGCTGCATCCTATTGGTGCCCAAAATAATGAACTACCAGCATGTCCTTTTCCCCTTCAGCCAGTTCCAGATGAGTTAGTTCCCAGTTCACAGCGTCAGTTCTCACTGTTAATCCATAAACTATAACCTCTACGTTGGGTACTGTTCAACATAATTAGATTTCTATTACAAGATGTTCTTTCCTGCAGTTAAACAAGATTTGCCTTACTTAAACAGCCAGCCCCAGGTGACGTTTAATTGTAACCTTAGTGTTAAAGCCCTGTGCTTGCACGCCGTTCTCTCAAAGCGTCCAGTCCACCACACCATAGCCTGTACTTATCTTGACATGACACATTAGCAATCATCCGTAGCTCCCTGGCAGTGAGACCCAGACTTGTCCTGCAGGATGTCAGCCCTCTTCCAAGGACCCGCTCTTTTCATGAAGAGAAGAATAAAACCAGGATGGCTTTAAGTCAGGTCACCCCGACTGCAGGGTTAAACACACTACCTGCTCTGGTGCAAGCAGGGGTGGAAAACAAAGGCACAATAGACCAAACAAGGTCATTAACAACAATTTGATCCAATTATGCATCTAAAACCAGGACTCTTTGTTTGATGATTTTTATTTTGTGCTGAGAGGGAAGGAAAAAGAACCTTACACACAATGGAGTGGCACTGGGTACTGAAAGGCATCTCCTCTTACAGAAAGCAGCAGTAATACTTCCTAAATCCACCTGTATCTTGGTTGAGCGTTCATTTACCCTCGCTCTCACCACTGCCTTTCCCTGTGGTTAAAAAATGTTGGTATGCAGGAAAAGTTTCCTCCAACAGTGAGAAGTCTGCGGCCACGCCCCTGCCTGAGCCCAGTGGCTGCTTTGATGCCACAAGAGCATGACAGTAAGAGAAATGCCTGGGGAAGTGAATCAATAGCGGCAGGCTGGCCAGCTGCAGGGTGAGGATGGGGTAAATTGCTGGAAGAAACTTTCCCAGCCACCGGAGGAGTTGGGAGAACAATGCGGAGAAGAGGATGTGAGGCACTTCCCGCCTCTGGCCAGCCCTGCGCCAAGGAGTGCCGCAGCCTCCAGTGCTATCTTTGTCCCCCTGTCATCCTCTGGAGGCGGCCGTTGCTGTTGGCTGTGGGTTTCTACACTCGTTGTTTCTTTCAGCTCTCTCTTAGAGATCTAGCTGTCACTGGAAAACAAGGGAACCTTTTTCCCCAACCTTTCTGGCTGACATCCACTCAGCCTGTCCGAGGCAGGTCTCTGGGCCAGACTGGGAGTGTGCTGGTTCCTCTCTAAGACCTGGCTGGTAGAGGAGTACTGATGATTTTTTTCTTTTCCCATCTCCCTTCCTTCCTCCTATTCCTGAGAGATGGAGATAGTGGATTTCTTGTTTGTTCTGCTTTCCCATCACATTTGTCTATTACCAGCCACTTGAATCTCTCCGTCTATTTCCTGCAGAGCTGCTTCTCTCCACAATGTTCAAGTGCCTTTTGCAAGTGAAAAAAAAACCCAACAAAACAACCAAATGCCCCAGCCCTGTGATTTTCCTCCCTGCTATCAGGAAACAGGTTTGTTTGTTTTTTAATGAATGCAAAAGAATGCAGATAGCGGTGAGGAAAAGCTTGGGCACGGAGTTCAGCACTTCTTTATTTAGGCTCCTCCATGTATATCAGCTGAGCCCAGCAGGAGACAAAGCAAGAGCTGGATGTTATTTCAGGAAAAGCCTGGTCTTTCATGCTTGAGACAGAGTAGTGTCCCTGGAGGAAAATTCTGGGCTCCTGTTGTGCCTGGGTGATTTGGGCAGAAAAAGGTCAAGGAATTTCAGCAATGCTGCTTTTCTTCTCTGTCTTCCAGGCTCTTTGTAGCAGGTATCCCTAGGGCTACCCACTGCCACTGTGACAAGTTGGAGGGGCTTCACATCTACAACTCTGCCTGGCCTGGTATTTCTCAGTGCTCTGGTGCCAGACATTTGCAGCTGCACGGGACTGGAGACAGAACAGGCAGATCCATGGCACGATGTGAGAGATGGATGGTGCATGGAGGTGCTGGGGATTCTGCCACTTACACCGCATGGGCAAGGTAGCCAGTCTAGGTGGCACGGGCTGAACACTAATAACAGGTTCATTCCAGCTGTGTGCTTGCTGGAAACAATGCACTGAAATCACGGTCACACTGATGTCCACACCAAAAAGAAAAAACAATTCCAAAGTGATGTGGCAGATAAAGCACAACATTTCTCTTGACTTACTGCTTGGCAGTTCATGCTAGTTAGTTTAGGTGTTTCTACCTTACTCAAATTTCAGTCTTGAAGCATCAGTTTAGCATGAAAAGTGGAAATGCATTACATAGAGCAAGATGCTTAGACTTACAATTTAATTCAAACGGCGTATACATTTTGGCCATGGGTCTTTGCTAAATGCAGCACAGATTCAGGCTTGGTCAGACTGAAACTGCATTTTTCAGTGCATAAAAAATTAATTGCACTTTCTTTACCTGGCTCTAGCTATGACATGGTGTGAATCACATCTTCGGGATACCTCAGTAGTTAAAGGCACATTTGTTCTTTGATATCAAGCAGCTCCAAGACAGGTCATGTCTATTTCCAATCCTGATATTCATTTTCCTGTGGTGTGCATATTTCTTCCTTAGTCATGCAGGATTTTTGCTTCTTTCAAAGTATGTCTTTTGTAGCAGATTTTTATGCAGATTTTTATGCAAGAACGTGTTACTAGGTTGTTTGCTATTGATGCAGAGAAATCTTTCATGCAATTTGCATCCCATTAACAGCTTCATGAGAGACGATCCTGATTCTAATGTCTCTGCACAATAAGCCAATAAAGCCAAATATGGAAGGGATTATGGAGTGTATTGCTGTTATACCCACAAAATGGTTCATATGTTCAAAAGAGAGTCATCGACTCATCTGACACCTAAGGTTAGTCCTAAGAGTTACTACAACTGATATTTTTCAGCAGTCCTTTGTCTGTGTTTTATCTCCTGTTGGTTTCCACCTCAATTTTCTTGCGCTGCTAGCAGAAACAGAAGAGGAGCCCCAGCCTGCAGCCTTGCGCGTGGGCATCCTATGCAGCCTGATGGGTGGATGCTGCTGGATTTCAAAAAAGCACTGCTGTTACATCATTTCTCTAGTGCTGAAATACCAGCAGAGGCTGCCTTGGGGCATGTATAGGTGCTAGCCAGTGTCCCTGCCACTGACACCTTCCTGGAGGCATATTTACACCTATGCTTTTCCTTTGGGAGAGGCCAGGTGTCTGTGCTAAGCCTTTCAGATCTGCTGCCCATCTTTGATGCTGCTGGCACCGTGTAGGTCAGTGGGCACACTTACCTGCTGCGGAGGAATGACTCTCTCCCCCAGTGCCAAAGTTTCAGTCCTTAGCCTTGAGGGGTTTTTATTGAGTTTTGTAAACAGGGTACTGGAAGTGAAGAGCAAAGGTGAGAAGCTGGCCTCCTGCTGCCTGAGACCCTACAGCTCTGCAGAGGGATGCAAGGAGGTACCTGCATGGGGAAACAGCCCTGAGCTATGGTTTCTGCTCCCATCCCTCAGAGAGCATATTTGTACACAGTTTTTCAGAAAAGTGTGTCTGTGAGGGATGAGGTGGTGGAGGAACGAATCTGGTGGGAAGCTAGCTTGGAAGAGAGAGGTAGCATGGTGTGAGAGGGAAAAGTGACAGTCCAGAGCATGGTGGGGCCTGCGCACAGCTGACTTTTCCCTCCCTCCACCAGATCCTTCCTTGTTTTCTCCTGCTTCATTTAGGAACAGCAGTCACAAGTCAGCTCAGCTATCTGGCTCACTTATGCCCTCTCTTTTCCTGCAGGATGCAGCCTGAAGTTCTCAAATAAAATTGAGTAATTGTCCAGGCTCATGGGAAACACATGAAAGGGCACTCTCTTGAACTGTGGCAATGCCCAGACCACATTCCCTCCCAGTGCACATGTAATGCTCTGCGTGTTTTTAACCAATTCAAGGTTTTCACATGCTCGGTTCCCTAATAGAGAGTTTCTTCTCTCTGTAACAAACAGCACTCAAAAAAGTTTTTTACCTTCTTTGGTCACATTTGTACATGCTCTTCTGTTTCAATTGCTCAGCCATTATAGGCCTTCAGCATATTTTGTTTGCATATTGTGTTTTCAGCCTCACGATTATCAGTGTTGTCTTTATGCCTCCACTTGATTTAGAGAGGGTTTGTAAATGCCAGTGGAGCCAACTACACAAGCAGCTTCCGACCACGCAGCAGGAGGTGTTCAGAAACGCAGAAGTGATGAGCTGGATGTGGTCCCAAATGAGCTCAGCATAATATTCCCCAGTACAGAGATCCCCTGTTGATCGCCCCACAACTGGATTGTGACATCTCCCTCAGGTGCCAGCCACCCCCTGCCCCTTGGCATGGAGGGTTGGGGTGCCTGGGCACATGTGTAGGGTGGGCTCATAATCTTGGGCTGCTGTGGATGGGGCAGATCTGGTGTTGCCAGGACCTGGCAAGCCCCAGCATGGCGAGACTCACAGGGTGCACAGGTTTTGGTGTGCTGGAGCTGGAGGTGGCCTTGGGGGGCTCACACAGATGCACACTGTGTGAGTGACCTGCCCACACTGCACGGGAGGCTGGATGCGGCACAGCCCTTCATGGTAGCAGGAGGTCAGCAAGCAGCATTCCAAACATCCTCTGCACATACCCACGTGTGCGCACAAACCTGTGGGAGGGGTTTTTTGCAGTCAATATTGAGCACTGATGCCTTTTTTTTCAGCAGCATTTTTAGTCATGGCACATTCACACAAGGTCTGTTTTACCTTTAACTTCATTAAATGTCTGTTGCTGCTACCCATCTTCGAGACAGCAGCACCATTAGCAGATGACCTGCAGATTTTTCCATTTGTTGCAAATCACTGATCAGGTGTGGTTCCTCTTTCTGAGACCGACAGGGTGCACTGGCTGGGCTTGGCAGTGGCAGGGGCTGGATACCAGCTTCAGATCTGCATTAGGGGCTGAGTCAGCCCAGCTGTGATGTCTTCTGATTCATGGTCTGACATCTGACCTCACGTCTCCACATGACATGACTTTGAGCCGACTGCATGCCTTGGGACAGGCCCAGGTTTGGTACGGTGTTCATCTATGGACCGCCCTGAGGAGAGGGTCTCAGTCACCTCCCAGGGTGTAGGATGTCTGGGAACTGCATCTGTTACCCTACGAATGCAGCTTCATTGCCTCAGGACTTTGCACTGTCCCAAGCTTTTATGTTCCTTAAATTTCAAAAATCTGTATGGCGTAACTTAATCAAAGACTTAAAAGGACAGTTCAGCCAGCTTTAATATGTCCCTCTCTTGTTTTCTTTTCCCTTTCTCTCAGGCTTTGAAATTTCCTTTCCTCTGGACTGTATATTTTATCCTTTATCTTTTTCTTCTACAACTCTATTATGGTGATGCCTAGCAAAGACCAGGACCCTGTTAGGCACAGTCAACAAAAATGGTCGTCAAAAAGCCTGACTATAAAATGCCTTTTTTGGAAGTTTCTGCCTTCAGTTACTTCTTTCACTACTTTGTCTTCCATCCTTCTTCTGGATATTTCATTCCTTCCTTTTCATTTCAAGTTTTTGAAACCCAAAACTCAGGACTGTTTCGGGTTATGGTTCAAGCCACAACACTTCAAATGTTGTGCTCTTTGGTATAGCTTCCTTTAGCTACAATTTTATTTCTTTGGGACCTTCTGTTCATTCTCTCTAATGTTTTCCACCATGGCACTGCAATGCTTGCACTGGCACTGAAGGCTTTTATATTCACTGGAGGCAATAAGGATTGACATGCACACACAGACAGGGTCAGAGCTTCTGGGGTGGCTTGCTTGGGGGATTTCAGGCTGGTTGTGCAGGTTTCATCATTTAGGACACTGGCTGTGTGCAGATGCCTCCAGGCTTTGGGGAGCAGAAAGCTTCAGGACTGCTTTTGGTTAGAAGACAAGCTGATGGGCCCAAGAGCACAGCTGAGGCCTTGACAGGTTACAAAGAATCATAGAATCCCAGGCTGGTTTGGGTTGGAAGTGATCTTAAAGACCATCCAGTTCAGCCCCCTTTGCCAGGGGCAGGCACACCTTCCACTAGACCAGTTTGCTCAAACACATCTGTTTGCAGTGTCACTTCCTATCACGCCTGCAACACAGGTAAATGTTTGCACTGTCATAACATTTCTTCTGCTGGAGCTCCCTGGCTGGGGACACTGCAGCATTTTCTGCAGGGCACGTGGCCTTGTGTGGGGGCGTACGAAATCTCATCTAACAAAAGTACAGCTAGGCAGTGTTTTATATGTTTGACATATATAACAATGCATATCACAGCAAGGAACTCAGTGTCAAATCAGTACACAGTTAACAAGAACCCAACAAATGGTAAAACAAGTGAACATACCCAAGTCAGACTGTTTTACACTGTGCACGATCATATCCAAGGCATAAGTTCAAGGGATCCAGCCTGCAGCATTTATTAAAAAATGTGGTGTGTGGTTTTTACCTGTGCCACAACCCCCCTTCTTAGATTATCCTTGGGTATTTAAGGTCAGGAAGCATCATTATAGCTACCTATTCTACTGTACCAGTAGGAGACTGGGTCATGAGAAGACAGAAATTAATTAATCTGGTGAAGGGAGAAAGGATTCAGATGGGATTGCTGAGAACTTTTCCTGTATCAAGTGCTCAGCTTTGTGGGCAGCCAGGCAAATGTATGACACTGATTTCGGGTGATGAAGTGTGGAAGTCTAGGGTGGCAAATTGAGAGTCCTGGGAAGAGAGCAAGGCCAGAGGGGAAGACGCTAGTAAGCAGAGAGGGCTACAAAACTGCATGATATAAAACCCTGGGAAGAGCTTTAGGGTGACGTCTTACATGAATTGGAGGACAGCAGAGCTGCATTTCTAGAAGGGAAGGCAGGGAACGGTAGGTATAAGGGGTATTACAGCCAAAGAGGCATTTGAGGCAAGGATTTCTACTAACAGCAAGAAGCAGGCAACATTTGCAACACCAGTACAGTCCATAAAGGATACTAGAGAGGAGGATGCTGTCAAGGTGACAGAGGACAAAGAGTGAGTGTGAGTATTCAGAGCCATGGTGTCGCTCAGTAAGCTGCAAGAGGAAACCTGTAGCAACAGATTCCCAAAAGCTTGCAACAAAATACCACTTTTGTCAATGGGACACCACCAGGTAGGCTGCAAGCAAATTCTAACATCACCCCATTGTATTACACTGGCTCAATTGACACTGAGTTTATGTCTTCCCTCCTTTTTCTGACCAAAGCTATTTCATTAAAGATACAATTACACTGATTGGTTCAGTTGTCCTCACTGAGAAATGGCTTCCAGTATTGGAGATGTTTAGATGCAAGCTGTGAGTTGAATCCCAAAGACTATCCACTCCTGGAAGTTGTTGGAGATGGGGCTGGCAGAATCACTGTCTGGCCTGACTGCTCCTCCCCAAGCCCCATGTGGGATTTTGTATTAGTGCTCAAAGCCCTCTAACACTGGGTATTCTTCAACTCTGGGCAGCCTACTCTGGTGCTCTGATTCAAGATTCTAGTGGCCCAGATGGACTTAGAAATGAGATATTCCTTTCCTGGTTTATATGTTAGATAATCACTAGCATGTTTTCCTAGCCTCTACACTGTGGTACAGACTATCTTATTAACACAGTTTTTTGGGTTTAGACTATTCAGCCTTTTCCACTTGGCACCATTTCTGGACCATTGCCATTGCTCTCCTTTGCACTTTCTGCAATCAGCTCAGTCTCCCTGAACTACAGTGGCCAAAACTGCACAGATGACTACAAATGAAGCCTTGACAACATAGACAACAGGGGAAGACTGGTTTCCTGTTTGTCACAGGCTGCACTTCTGTTTGTTCACCTCATTAGTGTACTGTCATTTTTTACTGCAGCATGACCACGCTCATTCATATTGAACTGACACCCCTAGATCTTCTTCTTCTCGGAACTGCTGCTGTGCTGGTTGTTCCCCAGTTGGTCTTGTAGTCCTTGATGACACCTACAAAGACCCAGAGCTCCGTTTGTCCATTCCAAATGGTGCTTTGCTTCCCATCCCATCCCATCCCATCCCATCCCATCCCATCCCATTCCATCCCTCTACCTCATTTGTCAAGATTGTTTTGCATTCTCCTCCTGTTCTCCAAAGTGCTTGTTCTTCATAGTGTCCTGTGCTAATTTAATAAGTGTTCCCTGCTCTTGTTGTTTTTTTTTTAAGATATTAATGAAAATACTGTGTGCTGCCAGACATAAAACAGATGGCTTCAGACTTCATTTGATACGTACTGCCAGTTTGACAGTGAAACATTTATAACTGCTCTTAGTCTGGTTTTCCAACCAGCTGTACACTCCTCTAATAGCAGGTTCTTCAAAGCTGCACTTCTTTGCTTGGTTTATGAAAGTGTCAGGTGAGATAAAGGCAAAAACTGCACTAAAATCAAGATCTAAGACCTACAGTAGAAGGAAATTAGATTGATTTGATGTGATTTGTTCTCGTCAAATCAGTACTCACTGTTCTTCATCTGCTTGTTGTCTTCTAGGTGCTGGAAAATAGTTTATCCGATTACCACTTCCAGTAATTTTCCAGGAATTGAAATTAATCTGTCTGGTCTCTGATTCCTCCTGTCTGCCCTCCCCTTTTTGTGGTAGGTGCTAGATTTGCTTTTCTCAGTGTGCAGAAACACATGCCCCCATCCCTGACTTCTGTGCTGATGGTGCTGAGTGGGCTTCAGCTGCTTTACTCATCATGGCAAAAGAATTTTAGGGCTTGTCAGTTGGAATATATCTGACTTATTTAGACACTGTCTGACCTCTTTGTTCTTTCTTGCAGCCGGTATTCTTACCCTTGGACTGCTTATGCTGGTTGTGTTAAACAGGGTGCTTTTGACCAAAACTGAATGACAAAATATCAAACACTTTTGCATGTTTGACATCATCAGCTCAGTGTCTGCTTCTCTTTGTGAAACCCAGCTCTTTCTCTGGCTCTCCTGTTGCTATTAGTGCATACACTTCATGCCCACTGTTTGTTGCATCACTTGCATCTTCATGTTGTTCCTCCATGCTTATGCTGCTCTTTCATACTTACTAACGTGACCTAGTTCCACTTTCTGTGTGCTTTCTCTGCACTTCTGAAACTAATGAAGAGCTCATGACTTAGCCAGTTGATACCTTGCTAGCTTCCCTCTGTACTTGTGCTAAGTTGCCCCAGGACAAAGAAGCTCACAGTAGTTATGTGCCTTTCATACAACTTCCTTAGGGCACTGCCAACTCCCCAAATGTCCTTTCTGCCTTGGATTTGTTCCTCTGGGCTTGTGTGTACTAACACTGTGAGTTAGCTAAAGTCTGTCTCAAAGTCCACTGTTTTGTCTTTGTGGGTTGTTTTTCTCTGCCTCCTTTCCTAGTAATCATGACTTCTAATACTTCAAGACCACTCTCACACCAGTTGCTTGTCACCATCACCAGCAAAATCAGTTCCCCTGTTCTAATTAGAATAAAAATTTTCAGAGTAGCTGTCCAGGAAGAAGCTGGAGAGATGGCAGCTGCAGTCAGTTCAGGGAAGAGCACAGACAGAGTACCAGAATAGAGCCAGACAGAAAAGTCCCTGCATATTTAGCACTTAGAATTACTTACCTGTGAACTTGTTTCCAGGAGATGTGGCTAATAGTGGTGGAAATACGTGTGTTACTTGTATAAAACATGAGCAGTAAAAGTATGTTATTAAAATACTTTCTCAGTTCTGTTTGTCTGTCTTAGGATGGTTTTATGGTCTTTGTACAATAAGAAGGCTTAGGCCTTACTAGCATATAGTTAATCTTCTTTATTCAGTTATGCATTGACACTAAAATGTGTTTTTAAACACAGAGATTCAGGCCAAGCAGAGCTGTTTTGTCTTCACTGCATCCGTCAATGAGCCAGACCCTCCAGCTTCTCAATGGCCAACCAAGATACATCTGGCCTTCAAGACCAGATTAATCTTTTCCAGACAGCTTTTTCCAGTGCACAGTGTGCACTGCTCCTGGTAATGTCTCACTCTAGCTGCATTAGTGCTACAAAAGCTTTCTTATGCAAAACTCCAAGCCAAAAACTACCTTTTTGGAACTGCTTGTCCTCTCTTCTCTGCTGCCATCTCACCCAAGCTTACCCTCATCCATCCTGGGACTGTCCCTGGGTGCCTGCCCCTGTGATATTCTGGAAAAGCTCCCCTGAGTGGGGTGAAGGCAAGTTGGCTTTTGGCTGTTATCTGTGGCCCTGGCATGTTCCTGCTGACATCCCTTTAGGTACTGAGAGATTCGCCAGCAGGGTGTCTGGTAACTCTGCTGCAAGTTATTTTAATAACATTATTGATTTCATTACTTCACCGTAGTTTTGCTTCACTACATCAAGTCCTGGCATTAGGGGTGAACTAGCAGCTAGTTAATTCAGTATAAATGGTGTTTCTTTATGGGGCATCCAGAACTAAAGAGAGCTCCCAAAGCTGCCATGGATATTTGCCCAGAAGCTGGGATGGTTGCTAAAGAAGCTGTTGGCTTTAATGCTCCAAACAACCATATGAGGACAGCCTTATAACTAATTCCTCTTGACATAATTGTATAAAAAGAAAACAACCCTTCCACTATTGTAGAAGAGCTATGATGATACATCAACAGCTGGTATCCTTGCAAGCAGTCTGATTTCTGTTCTTTGTCTAGAAATTGTTGATCTAATGTGTCCTCCGATGGTTGCTCTTTGAGTCATAGGAAGCTCCTTGGGAAAGTGCAGAGACCTTCAGACCTCAGGGAGAATAAACTGATCACAAGTGGTTGATTGGGTGAACCACGGCGCTAACACTGCATATTCTCCTACTAGGATGGGTCTTGAAAAGCCAGTTTCTTACTAAAAAGAAAAAAAAGCCCAAATTTACAAAATTCTGTCACAGTGCATCCTTCTTTTATGGTCTAATTCAGAATCAATTCTCATCAGCTGGAGAACACTCCTGGTCATGCTCGTGGTTTTTTGATCAGACCGTACAATGCTTAAAAACACCTGTGAAGAAAAGGTGGGAAGATTTGAAAGGTTTCCCCATAAAGACATGGATGGGTAATGTATTTTCTAAATACATACCTAGAGGCTTAGACAACTGGTGTATTTGCATCAGCCTACTCTGATTAAAAGAAACCACACTACTGGAAGCAGAGAACCCCCCTGAACCTATAGCTCATCTTCCCTGAAGTAAAATCAAAAGTAGCAGTGCCAACTCATGGTTTCCTAAAACAAAGCATCTATAAAAAGTAACTCACCTGAGGGAAAAGCATGTTGTAACAGGTAGTCTTTCCACTGCTCCTCTGAGAACACCCAATGGTCCAAACCCCTGCACCTACCCCCCACTGCTCAGATCTCCTGCTTTGCCAGGAGAGGACTGAAAGCCACACGTCAGTCCCAGGACTCAACCTGCTATTGACACATTTGCAGAAGTAGCTGGAAGGACAATTTACCCTACCTCTTCCCTACTGTTTTTTTTTGTTCCAATAATTCAGTTCATGTCCATCCTGAAGAATTAGTTCACCAAAGAGCTTACCTGGTAGGAAACTGAAGAATTCTGGAGAGAAAACAAGTCTTAGTTAATAAATATAAAAACAAACAGCTCAGTAATGTGGAATATGAGTTCCAAATTTACATTTAAAAGCTTTCAAAACTAAACCATGAAAGTAAGGCCTGACTTCGGTAACAGTGCTTAGAGTGAAAAGCCAGCATGGAAAAAACCTAACTGAAAATTCATTTGAAAATGCTTTCATAAAAATAAGAATCATAAGAAGCAAGCTGGAATATAAACCAAATTTTGCAGTAGTACTTTACAAATTGTCTTGATTTTGGAAGGATGCAGAGTGCATGCTAAGATCAGCTGCCTGCCCAAACAATTGTATAATAAATGGCATTATGTTTTTCATCCCCAGCACAATCTCCAGCCATACAGTACTTTTATTTATTAGGAGAGTGTTCAGCCACAATGACAGCTGAAGTGAGGAAGGAAATGGCTTCAAGAACATGGAAAGAATCCCATAAGGTTAAGGGAGTGAAATGGGGAAAGGTACTTTAAAGTACAGGTGGTGATGTAAATTATTGAACATTTGAAATGTTTACCCTTGGTAATTTTAATCACATTGTGAAAGCAATCACTCATGTTTTTGTGAGCCACTTGATTTATTGGAAGCTTTACACCGTCAGTTGCAGCTCAGGAGCCAGCCCAGCACCCGGGCTGTAGGCAGGACATGCCGGGTGCTGCAGCACACTGAGCTGGCTCAGAGCCACTGCTGCCAGGTACCCACCACCAGAAAAACAGCAGCAATCATCCAAAATGGGGCACCGATGCCCAGAAACATTGAAGTTGACCCATGAATTCTACATGGACACCAGAGAGCATCCTCAAAGCCATCCCTTTCTCCAAGGGGGACATGCTCACCTGCAGAGTCGTGCTGGGCTGAAGGCTAGGGGCTGGTGGTTGGGTCTTCTTTGCTTCGTGCAGGGAATGAGCTGAGCATGTCTCAGTGTGCAGCATCTCTGACTCTTTTCAGAGATGCCTGCTGGGGTTTAGCCACCTCCTGGGTGTGCTGCTCCAGGGCCAGGGCCATGGAGGTGCTCCCTCAACCTCCAAGGACACCTGGACCATGGCAAGATGGCCTGGGAATGAAGCTGGTTTTGAAGCATCCCATGGAGATTGTGCCTACAGAGAACTGGAAGGGCACCTCAGGGTGCTTTATGCAAGATGAATATTGTCAGACACATAGCTGCTTCACAGATTTGGTCACATTTCCTTCCACACTGATTCCACCTCCTGCTGTTCTTCATGCACTGACTTATCTTGCCACTGTATTTGGAGATTTCTCTTGTGTTTGTTATCTAAAAATAACTAAATTATTTTCCTTGATGCCGTTTCTTACCAAAAAAAGAGTTGTTGACTGAACTCTTGTATCATTAGCAAGTGCTACCAAATGTCACCCATAGTATATCACAATAAACACAGTGATATAGGCAAAAAAGGGTTAGGATAAGCAGGTGATATTTCAGTGTGATTAAAGCATGAACATATCTAATGCCTGTCAAATGACTGGATCTCATTTATATAGGCAAGATTTTGGTGACCTGCCAGAGCTGATGACAAAATATTCCTCACCCATTTCTTTTCTTTTTTTTCTTCTTTTTCCCCTTAATTGACTTGGTTGGATTTCCAGAAACTACGTGCCAGATCTTTTGCTGGGAGTTTTGTCTTTATCATTATTGAGGTAGGTTCTGATCTTAAATGTTTAGTATTTGAACCACTCAGTCTTCCTGAATCCGATTTCAGCTATAAACTGAATATGGTATGTAGTGGCATAAGCACAGTATGCTTGTTGGGGCAGCTTTTTGCCTTTTTCCTGAAACAGATTTAGCAGATCCATAGGCTGAAGGATTTTCCCTTTACTCAGTCATCATCCTCTCTACAAGGAAATCTTTCCCTTCCATTGGAGTTCCCAGTGAGGTCCATGCTCTCATTTCTGTTCCCTGAGGGGTGACTGTAAGGTGATGAAAAAGGCAGCATGACTGGGCACCACTCTCTCTCAAACTACCTCCTGCCCACACATCAAATTCCCCTTGCTGTCAGTCAGTGTAATTACCATAATATAAACATTGTCCTGAATGCTATTAAAAGTGCAAATGATGTCCATCTAGCCTGAGGAATGGCAAATAAGCAGTTCCTTTGCAGCCCACTTCCTCCTGGCCCCAGCACACATTGTGCAGATGATGTTCTGCTGTGACACGTTTGTGAGCTCTCAAAGTTGCATCTATTTTTTTCTTAATCTGAGCAATGAAGCTGCAGACTTAGAACATAGCAGCCATTTAGAAACTGTATGACTTTCCCTAACTGTCTGTAACAGTTTCAAGATAAGTCATTTTAAAAAGAATTACTTTAAATGGAGACTGCTTTAAACCAGACCTTTGTACTTCTTGTTTTTGCTTTTATCTTGGCACAGATGCTTACCCTCTCTCCAGCTTCTTTGTAGAGTTCATTATGCAAAGGCAAAGAAGCTACACTAACATTGTAATTTTGTTTGGCAAGGTGAGCCACAAAACATATGCTGTGTCATGCCTTTTTATTACTGTGCAAGAATTGCCAAAGCAGCCTAAAGGAGGAATCAAGGACACGATCATTGTGAGGAAAAGAGGAAACAGTCCAGTTTTACAACACTCAGGCTTGTAACCACTTGTGGTAGATAGTTTCAGAACTGGTTTAATTTTAAATTATTTTCTTACCAACTGACAACAGCTTTGAAGTGACTGGTGTTTAACACCACCACTTTCTGATCCACATTGAGTAATTTTTCAGTGCCTGGAGATCCAAGCCCTACCTGTGAAGTGGGCACTGTGTAGGCTGAGACTGCCCCATCCTCTCCCTGCACCAGGAGATGGCACATCTAAAGCCAGCCCAAGCCAATAGAGAAAGAGAGCCTCCTTGAGCAGGCACTGACATCCCTTTTCCACAACAGGGAGGACGGCATGTTGCACCTTATTCTGATCATGCTCCAAGAGCAAAACCTGCACTTCTCAGTCTAGACAACCTGTAATCAGGCAAGGGAAGAGCAGGCAAAGGGAACAATTAATGGGTGTGATCTCAGCCTCTTGCAGCCTGCCTTAAAAACCTCCAAGGACTGGTTTTATGAGTGGGCATCTGTGGGAGCACAGAGGAGTCCCCCCATATCCATGTCTCCTCTGGGGGCCACCCATGCCATGAGTGCCCCACTCCTGCTCCCTTCCCATGCTGTGCTTTCACTTGAAGGGGATAAAGGAAATTATATGGCTGGAAAAGAACCCAAAAGGTAAATTATTTTTAACTTGGTCCCAGATGTGAGCCTCCATGCAGCCCCAGAGCAGGGCTAGGTATGAGCAAGAGGTTTGAGAGGGGAAGAAGGCAGTTTTCACTGTAACGAAAAGTCCCGTTGCAACATCTCCCAAGTACTTTGGTTGCAATTCCTCTGAGCCCATCTGAAACTTTGGAAACAGCTTGAAAGAAGCGGCTGTGCGGAAGGAGGCCCGGTGCCCCCAAGGGGAGCAAACCCCAGGCACAAGTACTGGCTGCCCACCCATCCCACACCTGCTGCCTGTGTTCCACCAAGGGTAGGTAGCGCTGGCAGGAAAGGAGAGGGCAGAAGCAAAGGGCACAACTCCCTTCACTGCTCGGTCCCAGATGTGGTGAACCTTCGGAGGGCAGATGGAGGAGAAGAGGAAGAGACATTCATATTACAGTGTACAAAAGAGGTAACGAAAGTGTGGTGATGCCAGTCACTCTCTGCATGCCACGGAAACACAGGGGCAGCCTCACCCTTTTCGTTGAAGCCAGGGTGTTTGTTGTGTTGAGGGGAGCAGGAACCACCCCAGCCAGACCCCCCCTTGCCTCCAGCCACTGCAGGCTGGCATAGGACAGGGGGATTGGTGGAGGCAGATGAGATGGGGGGTGTCTCTGGGGGTGGTTGCTGATCTGTTAGGCTGAGTCAGGCATGAGACACTTCTATGAGCTGGGAAAACACCCAAAAAGGAGAAGTGGAGATGTTTGCCTCCCCAGTCAGTTTGCTCGCCATTAGTGTTTTCCTACTTCCCTGTCCTAAGTAAACACACTTTTTGTATGTCAGACTTCAAAGAAGTGATAACCAGCTTGGGGCAAACGCCTGTGGGAAAGGGACAAGGCAAGAATGCCTTGACAAATGCCCCAGCACCAGGCTTGTTCCCACCCTGCTGATGGCCAGGCACAGGCTGGAAAGGCAGAGGCTGGTTAAAAGCAATGATGCCTGTGAAGTTCAGATATGCAGGGAGTGATGAACAGGTTTGCAAGTTGGAGCTCAGAGAAGGAGAGCACAGCAACACCAGTGTGATGGGAATAAAAGACAGGTTTCCTCAGAGACACAAACGAAACCTCGCTGTCCCACTTAGAGCTGCTCTCAACACCACATATGGCAGGTGTCTGAAGCTAGGCAGTAACACTAAACATGTCTCTTCAAAGGACAAAACACAGAAGAAACTTTCCAGCTATCATTTTTTTGTAACTCAGACAAAATGCCAGAGAGGCTTCTTTGATTGGCCTTCCTTTCTCCTCCCAGGCGAGGACACGGAAGGGACACTGGCCCGTGGGACAGGAGATGTGCTGCATGGAGCACCCATTCCCAGCACATTTGCTCTGACAGCCACCCTGGTCTCTGTGGATTTTGGAAAAAAAAGTTACCACTGCAGAAATCTGTCACTTACATTTAATATCCTGTTGTCTGTGAGATGCAGTCCTTTTGGGAAATTCAGTCCTGGCAGTTAAAAATAAAGCAGCCGTGTGGAAATAGTGAGACAAACAGCTCTGCCCCTGTGCACCCAAGCCAGCATGCCTGGAGTCCTCAAAGTCCAGCCGTACTCAGCCCAGATCAAGTCCATTCCCCACAGGAGAGCTGTTCTGGAAGCTAGCTGGAAATGCATCCCAGCAGAACAGTATCACCCACAGCATTTACCTGCAGTTGATGTGGAGTTACAGTGACATGAGACTTCTCTATGGCTGCACCAGGCTATTTTAAATTCGAGGCAGGCATAAGGCATGTGACAGTACATGTTGTTCATGTGGGGAAACTCTTTCGTTAATATTCACGCCTTGGGACTGGCCTAGGGTAGACAGTTTTTTTGAGCATGCGACACATTTAAAATGCAGGCTTGCCTTTAATGCCTGGAACATTGATGCAGCTAAAATCTTTGGTTCACCTAAAATCAGACCTTCAAAGAAACCCCATTTCCTCTGAGCACCAACAGACTTACTTGTACGGGTAGAAATATTCTTGATCTTCAGTCACCAAAGGCTAATCTCTCTCAGAGTGAAAGAAAAAGTAAAACCTCAAGAAGCTGCGGGATGTGTGGGAGGTAATTTTTATATCTGAACAGTTATTTGAACCAATACAGCGGTATAAAAACATGTCTCCACCCTCCTTTTGCTCTGGAAACAGAGTTTAGAGGATTTCGAGGACACGTGGGTCTCCAGGCCACACTGTCAGTAATTCGTACAGGGTTGGGCGCAGAAGCGACACATGTCCGCACGGCCTGCGCTGCTGTCGGAGCCCCCGGGAGCTGCGGGAGGCTGCGGTGCCCGGGCCGCAGCAGCGGGCTCCTGCAGCAGCACAGCTGCCCGCCGGCTCGCCGGGCAGGGCTGGTGCGGGCAGGCCGGGTGTGCAGCCCGTACCCGGGCACGGCAGGGCGGGCAGCCGGGGCAGCAGCCGCGTGCCCCTCACGCCGAGTTGTCTCTGCCTGTGAGTCACAGCCCTGACTCATGAGCTGCTGTGGATTAAACTGTAATTTGAAGATGTTGCCGCCTACATCTGTCTGCACTGCTCCTCTCCCGGAGGTGGCAGAAACACTCACACAGTCATCTCAAAAATTCGGCCAGACGTGCTAGTTCAAACCCCAGGTGAGGGCAGGTTAGGCTGAGTGAGGAGGCGAGCACACACCTTGCAGCAATAAACCCGGGGAGGAGGTTTCCATCCCACTCAGAGACTGGGAGATGTCTGCCGCTCCCGCCTGCCAGCTCCCGGCCATGGCTCTCACTGGCTCCTGCCATGGCTCTCTCATCTGCCCCCTGCCCAAACCCCTTGCCTGGCCCCAGCACCTCATGGAAAGGTCTCTCTGCTCACCTCACACACCACGGGGGTCCTCTAGCATCTAAACCCGGGGCAGGTGTTTGTCAAAGGCATGTGTTAACGCTGTAACAATCATGAGCACCATTTCTCTTGCCATTTGTATTGCCTTGGAAAATTAGTTATATTGGGACCTAGAAACATTTGCACTGACATATATTTAACTGAAATAGCCAATTAAACTAAGATTGCTTTGATTTAAGTGAAAATTAAGACAAGCGGCAGTACCCAGGATAAGACTGATCAGGATTATTTGTGAACTCCCAGGCACATTTCTGTTGGAAGAGCCAAAATTCTGCACCACGTGCTTATTCTGGCTCTCAATTTTTTTTTTTTCTGGCATTAAACCACCTGTTGGAAGACAAACTGTGCCTTATCCAGCATAAAGGCAGCCAGCACACTTGTCAACAATTTCTGAACAAATGGAAGCATGCACTTGTACAGGATCAGCACTTTGCACCAGGAAGCCACCGTGTTTGTGATATTTCGTTGGAAGCCATAAAGCCAGATTTTTTTCTTCTATCAGTAGCTCACGTGTGCAATGCCTTAACTAAAATGGTTTAACCTCGGCCCTTTGATTACAGCAGCATAACCCCTTCCCACAGGCCAGTCCTCAGCTTTGGGTTAGTCATTGCTTTTGGTTTACACATAGGAATTGTATTTGATGCGGGAGCAGATAAGCAATGCATCTGCTCAGTCATATTCCCCCAGCGTCTCTCCCTTTGTTCTTTTGCCTTTTATCTGCTGAGTTCTCTCTGCAGAGATCCCTGCCCTTGCCCTGCCGCTTTTCCCTTATTTTCTAAGCTTGCCCTTGCCCGCCTCTGCTTCTGCAGGAAAACAACCAGCCACTCGCATTTAGCAATGCCCTCGCTATTTACTGATGTCAGTTCCCCCGCTCAGAATTAATTTCCCCTTTGTTTGCCTTAGCTAGACAGGGCTGTGAAATTTGCAACAGCTTCTCCCTAAATGAGAATAGGGAAGAGAGAAACTCTGCATCCCTGCACGTGGCAGCGCCGGTCATCCCACGCCGCTCCCTTCCCTGCCCGCAGCTCTCCCACACTCGAGGTAGGGGTGTGCGATGGGGCGTGCTGTGCATGCTGAGTCACCGCCTGGGGTTAACACACCGGCCTTGCTACAGCAAAGACCCATTAGTGGAACAAAAGCGATGCTGACAGTTCCCAGTGCACAGCTCACGCTGATTAAAGGCCAGCTTGTGTCTCCGGGGGAGGAGGGCAAGAAGGGTGCCCGGGGCAGCCGCAGCGCTGACTCAGCCAGAATTGCCCCCCTCAGCCCTTCTGTGGGTGCACGGAAGCTTCCTTGGCACCTGTGCCAGTTCTACAGCATGTAGGTCTGGTGCCTTCAGGAGCAGCCCCAGGATGGGCTGGAGCTGGACAAGACGAGGCAGGCAGGGAAAGAGATGCTCCTGCCCATGCTGTGCACAGCAGGTGTCCCAGCTGGGACACATTTGCTTGCTGGAGTAGTCTGCAAAAGAAGTTGCTATAGGCATGAATATTTAAATTTCCTTCCAATGGGTATCAAGCCAAATTCCACATCTCAGTTCCAGGGTGAATCAGGATGATCAGACACGCTGCTTCACAGAACAGAAATGTAGAGGTGAGACCAAATGCCAATGCCTTCCTCCAGAGGGGACGGAGTGCCTGGCCACTGCAGATGTGGTGCTATTCTAGCTACTAATTCAGCAGAAAGGGAGGAGGAATCATAGCCCTGCAGGCTATTGGGTTTTTTTCATCTTTGCTTGGAGGGCTTACCTGGCAAAGCTGTTCCCTAGGGTCAGCAAGTTAGTGAACAGTGTCTGTTGAACAGACAACCTGTGACTCTTTTGCAAAGCTCCTCTGCTGGGTGAACATGACTTGTCTCTGTGAAATACTGCTATTCCCTTGAGAATATGTGCTCTGAGAATGGGACAGGAAAGAAAGAGGCAGCTAGACCTTCCCACCTTCTGGGATCTGCTTAAAAAAGGGCAGGGAAGTGTGTTTAAATTTTCTTTTCTTTTTCTCTGGGCCAGCTAGACTGGTCCTGGGCCCTAGATGGATGGCACTGTATGCCTGGGTAGGGCATCCTGGGATAAGTATCCCAGTGCGGTCCTCCAGCATTGCCCAGCACCTCGCTCCCCCCGGCAGGACTGCACTGCTGCAGCTGGTCTCTTCAGGTGCATTGCACCAGTGCTGGCTTTCCAGAGCAGCCTTCCCCAAGCCACAGTTTGCTTTGGTTGTGCCCCAGCTCGGCAGCCCTGCAGCAGGCAGCAGAAGCGTGACATGCAGACAGGCTTCAGCAAGCCGTGCCTGACACTAGATCCAATGCCTGGAGAAAAATGTCCTAATCCTGCCAGGTTTGCTCCTTACTGGCACCCACGTGAGCTAATCCTTCCCAGTGTGTACCCAACCCTCCTGTTTCCTTCCCTGGGAAAGCTGTCAGCCTTCTTACCTGGCAGCATTGCACTGGGCGGCGGAGCTGCCACCCATGGGGAGACCGGGAGCCACCCCTGCCATGACCTGGGCTTCCAGGCTGCAGAGACGGGCCAGCACCGGGGGCTGCCCTGGCTCACACCTCAGCGGCTTCCTCTGCAAACCTAACAGACGCTCACAGCAAAGAAACAGAAACCAAACCAGAAAAATGAGGCATCTGCAGAAATGCTTTATTGGTGGACTGTTGCTGGGTACTGCTGGTTCTGTTGGGGCTCCCTGTTCCTGTCGGGATCTACCTTTGCTGCTGTTTGCAGCCCCCTCAAGCTGCCTCTCCAGCACGAAAGCACACAGCGATCACGGCAGTGATCCCTGGGGATATTACTGCACGATGGGAAAAGCAGCTGCAACAGTGGTTGGGCGTGATGCTGAAGAAGTCATCTTCCTACTGTGTCCTTAATACAAATACTCTTATGGAAAATGAATCAGCCCTCTTTGGGCTTTTTTCCAGAGGCCCTTCTGACTAATTTTGTCCAAAACAGCCAGGCTGACCCTGCACAGCAGTGTGACGGTGGCAGACAGGACCTGCTCACGTTTGGGTGGAGGCAGGGAAAAACTGTTTTGCAGGCCTGCCCAAAAAATCCTCAGGCTGACTCTGCCAAAACCCACACCAAACATATGGTAAATGAAATCGCTGGCAGGGAGCTGGCTTGGACGGCAGGAGTGTTTCAGCACTGTGGACTGCTTGTTAGCTGGCCTGCATTGTATTTATGCTGCTTTAAGCAGCTCCATATTTAAGGAAGAGAAGGCAAAGGAGAGGGCAGTGCCAATTTTTTGGGTGTACTTTTGATGCCTCTCCATGCACATTATTTTTCTGACGATGTTAGTATGGTCACAGTGCTTGTCCCATCCTGTGGTTAAGAGCATACCAGCATCACAGAAGGTTTCACCTCCTCATATGGCAACAGTCTCCTGTAGAAAAGCAGACAGAAGGGTTTTTCTCTCTTGGAACAGGGACTCTGCCTATTTCACCATATGAATGTCCTGTACATTTCATGGAGCTGATGAAATCACGTACAGATGGGATCCATCTTAACAAAGGCTCTTATTCACAGGGCAGGTTTCTCTGTGGCATATCTTGGGCCATATCCCAGCTTGCACAGCCATATCAACCAAATGCATCCACAGAGCCAGGCAAATTTCTGAGAGGATACCAGATGCAGAGATGCTGTGCACCTGCTGCTGTGAGCAGCATGACTTACTTGAGCAGCGGTTTGGCCCCTCTGGAAATCTGAGCCTTGGAGTCATGGCAATAAACACACCATTCCTCACATGACAGCCTTTAAAAGGATTCAGGTACCAGATACCATTTCCAGGATGCTGCCAGGTGCTGTGGAGAAAGCATGGCAGAGCAGCAAGACCATAAGAAAGAGGTGCCTGATGTCTTCTGAAATTTGACAGGCTGCCATAACAACAGCTTTGGTGGCTACAGCTACTAAAGGAGGATGGAAATAGAGCAGACAAATAGCAGCTCCTTTTCTTGAGTCTGGGGTGTCATTTTTCCTCCTGGAGCTAGAGTGATGGAGTGCCAGGGGCAGAGCTCAGCTCCACCTTCATGGGCAGCTTACCACCACCCTTTGCATGCTGTGGCTTGGAGCTCACCCATTCCCCAGCCGTGCCCCATCTCTTAGCTTCTCCTATCTCTCTGCAGGCTATGGAATCCTGACTATTGCACTGGCAAGGGGCCTTTTCAAGAGAAAGCAGGGGGACAGACACTTCAGAGCTGCTGTCCTGCTCCTGACTCCATGGGCACACCTTTCTGGGGCTGAGTGATCATCTAAGTCAACGGAATGACCAAATCCCACATAATCTGTTTGTTCAATAACCCGATCTGGACAAGGAAAATCAAAGTTTTAGAGCAAACTTTTGGGCACAATCCAGCCCAAACATGCATCAATAAACCCTTCCCCCTGCTTTTCCTTTCTTGATGTGCATTCAGCACTCAGCAGTACCTTAGAAACATCTCACTATCTGCCTATGCTCAAAAGGACAAAAAACAACAACAAAAGGAAATATATAGAGGGATGACTTAAGAGAGTTTGGAAATTGCTTCCCATACAAAACACTCCTTTAGTCACAGGCACAAAAAAACATCAAAATTCCCTGCCTCTAATGTAAACAACAGAAAGAAAAAGTCATCTGGAAGGACAAGATGATTCATACTGAGGACCTGACTCGTAATATTCATCTGTGTTGAAATTGCCTCTGCAAGATGACTGCATGTGAAAGCAGCACCAGCGAAATCCCAGCTTCTGCCACGAGAAGTATCATTAGCGGCGAAGTGGTGTGGTGAGACTCCAGTGGCACAACCCTTGCTCGGGTGAGTAATCGTGAGCCATCCGACCAGTCCCAGCTAAAACAGCACTGTCATTCAGGTAAAACTGCTTTACGTAAGGGCACCTGCAGCAGACTGGAGCATGCTCAGGCTTTGCAGCCCTCTTCAACAGCAAAATAGAAGGGTTTTTTCTTGGCCTTGCAAAAATTCCTGCTGAGGGCTTCCTTATAAAGATGCTGCTCAAGCTGAATGCTTGAGGAAGACTGGAAAATTTGGCCAGTCTTTTCCTTTATGTTAATTGCCCTGAGCCAAGCAGTAACAGGGCAAAAAAGGCCATGCTGACTTTATGCATTGTTAGGAGATACCTTCCCCTGCACATTTGAATCTGTTTACTTAATCTTCCAGGCCTTTACCCATGAATATTAAATTCCTTGATCACTACGCATTAGGAGTCATCTTCACACCATCTGTTTGTATTTGTCATCTAACCCTTGTAAATAATAAAATGTACTTTTTGTTCTCAAGTTCATGGATCCTAGCAGGAGAGCAATTACTGTTGAGGAAAAGTACTGTGTGAAACTACTGGCAGTGACAGGACTCTTCTTTAGCCCCCCATCTTGCCTCTATACAGTAATTAAATGAAGGCCAGGATCTGGCCCAAAGAGCGATGCTTAGCTTCCATGGTTTCTTTGAAGGGCCAGAAGAGATGATGGAGGGCTCTACATCTCTGAAAGTGATGCAGGCACTCTTGCCTATGCTTCTAAAAGAAGGCAATGTCAGAAGAGAAGGCTGCACTTCAGGGGAGCAGCCTTTCTGAGAGGCATGCCAACAAGAACTAGCTGCTCTGCTCAGGCAAAAATGTAACTGGGGTTGGCAGGAATGGCTGTGGCTGTTTAACGGGGTGGCCTGGGTAGCTGGCCTGGGCAAATTTCCGAAGAGGTACTGGCAGGGAAGAAACATCTGAGGAAGAAACAGGTAAATGAGCAGATACACAATGTTTCTCTCACACCTGGGAGTGCCATTAAAGCAGTGAAATTGTCACCCATCAGCTGAGAGGTAAAGTTCAGAGAAGGCTAGGCAAATATCAAGGGAAACAGTGATAAAGTGCAGTTGTTACAATATGAAATTAATCCTTAGAGGGAGCCCTGCCTGAAAATGTGATTAGATCATGCAATGAGAACAGCCTTGACACACATTACCAAGGTTCAATTTCAACTTTATCAGCACAGATAAATGTGTGCATCCCTAGGACAGCAGACCCATGAGTAAGAAAAAACATGTGTCATGGTTGAAGACCTCTGTGGACAACAAAAGCTGGCTGGTGAGCACACCTCATGGGCACAGTGCCTTGGGGAGCCAGTCAGAGACATACTTTGCAGCACACTCACAATGATTTACATCCCCTAAGGATTTGTCTCTCTGTGCTCCTATAAATTATCCTATATGCCAGGCAACTATCAATAAGCACTCAAATTGTTACCGTCTAGTTAAAACCTAATGTAGTTGGTTAAAGAAGGGATCATTTAGGAGATTAAATGGAATCATTTTTATCTGACATGTTGGTAGCAACAAATTTAGGCAAGAGAATGGTTGTCAAATATTTGTTTAACTGGAAGAGTTATCTGGGCTTGGACAAGATACCACTTGCCACTGTGCTCAGCCTTGCAAACATCCCACACCAGGAGGTTACCAATTAAGTGAAAGACAATATAACTTGTTAATTGTTAGAGCATTATGACCTTAGACTTTGCCCAGGTATTTAATAACACCATCTGCTGTCTAGGTCTGCAATACTATTATTTTTACATGAGGATTACTCTTCTTTCTCCACGAAAAAGGTTGCAATAACAGTGCTAAATGAGAGCAGAGCAGCATGGTATTTAAACCCAACTGTCCAGGTAAAGTGTACAGGAGGTACAGCTCACCCAAAATATCCCAGATGCATTGTCTTGAAGCTGGAAATCTTGATGTGCTGGAGGCTGAGGGCTTGTGATCCAGCCTTGTGGACTGCACTTGGGAAAAACCTTGTCTTGCCTGAGAACAAGCTGGGAGTGAAATGCACTCTGGTGCAGGCTGCCAGTCACTTTGCTCTTTCCGTCACTGTTGCTGTTTCCTTCACCAAAACAACAGCAATGGCCCAAAGGCCACCATTTAGGAATCACTGTGCCTTCAGATCTTTTTCTCTTTGATAACATGTTTTTAAAGCATGTGCATTTAACATCAAATAATCACATTTATCAGGTTTTCCAATCCTCTTCTTGCTGATAGTGATGTGATTTTTTGCTTTGGCTTCTTAGGGAATTTAGGGGAGGGAAGAAAAGAGTGAATTTCTCTCAGCTGGTGTCTTCTGGCCGGTGTTTCCATGGGATTTCATGTAAAGCCATTCCCAGTGCACTGGAAACCTGAACCTACTGGATTTGGTGACAAGTCCTAACAACTGAGATGAGCCAGTTTCTCACTCTGGAATGTTGTAATTTTTGTGCAAATAGTCTTTTCCTCCAAATAAAGAGAAGCTGAAACCTGGTAGCTGGTGAGCTGCCAGATGAAGGAGGAAGCATTAGAGGTGTGAACACCAAAGTGCTCCAAAAAACAAGGCCAAGAGAAAGAGCCCAGAGTATACTTTAAATTTAAAAGTGCACATTTGTAATGTTTTGGGTTTTTTAAATGTTTTTATTTTGCTTACTGCTTATTGGTGTATGTTTGAGGAATAAAACAATCATGAATCCTCCACACTCCCCAGCTTAATTCCTATATGAGACCTAGGAGGTGGAGAGCTTTACTTGGCACTCTGTTGCAAGAAAGAGGTCAAATATGAAACTGAACATATGAATGTAATTAGGAGGGTATGTAAAATATGGGGGCTGGATGTCTTAACAGTGTCCGAAGCAGGCATGTCTTGACATGCCATTGGTTGAAAAGGATTTTAAGTATTCCAGTCTGTCGGACAGTGTATCTGATTACATCTGAAAAGAGTTTCTTAGTCTTTTGCTCATACGATTTTTCTCATATTTCAAGTGGAGAAGTTTGATTCTGAAAGCCTAGTGTGCAGAAACAGTCACATCTTTTTGAGGTATGTGAAACAATATCTTTTTATTATCAATACTAGTTCTGGAAGAAGATGTGAAAAAGTCCAGATTCTTCCCACTTGCCCTGTATCCATTCTGAGGCAAAGAAAGTTCTAAGGACATTTATGTATGCTACCTGGAGATGCATATAGCAGACTGTGATGGGATTTTTTATCAATTTGTAAACAGAGAAACTGGTATTTTCATATCATATACAGTTGAGTAGAATTTCTTGCTGTTATTTCACAAATTACAAAGGAATAGCTAAAATCTGTGCCAAAAGTATGCACAAAAATCTATCTCTACTCTTTGCCTGTGATTTACATTTTCTTTTAAACCTTTCCAAGTGAAGCAGTAGGCAAAACCCCCGGCAACTAGAAGCATGTGCAAGGATGCAGAAAGCTTTAGAATATGTTTCCACACCCTGCTGACCTATTCATCAAAAAGTCTGCCAAAACACGTAACTCTTAGTCTAAAACAAAATTCACAAGAAAGGGGCTCTCTTGCATTAACCTACTTCTTTCCAGGTTGTGTGTTACTGCAGGATCTCCCAGAGGAAGAGGAGCTGAGCCCATTATGTGACTTTCCTGTCCTCCCTAGGAGTTTTCCCAGCTCCTTGGCATAGGGGGACACTGGCAGGAGTGACCCTCCTTCAGCTCTGATGGTGGGCCAGGCTGGGACTCTGAGCTAAGCCAAGCAGAGGCAGGAGTGAGCTGTCAGCTGCAGGACTGCTTGACCTCACGTTAAGCGGTGCAGTGCATCATCACCTCAGGCCAAATGCCACTCTAGTGAAAATTCAGTGTCTTAGCAGAGCTGCCCTCAGCAGGAACTATGATTGCCCTGTGTTCATTGGCTTACTGAGGTTGGGAGTGGTGAGTGATACTAGGTTTAGATGTGCCTGACTTCTTTTCCCAGCTCTCTCTCCATTTGAATCACCATCCTGGTTTATGAGCATGGTGCACTCCTAGGATAAGGTTCTCACAATCCCAGAGAGCATCTGTGGGGCCATAAACTTGACAGCAATGGCTTCAAATGGAAAGTAGGCCCCCTTACTGAAGTAGACAAGGGAGTATCTTCCTCACCTCATACCTGCATTGCATGTACCAATTTTTGAGATTTTAATACAAGCTCCCATTTTATTTACACACACACACACATGTTTTTTATTCTAGTTTTGTACCCATTAGACATAGGCCCGATAAGAACAACAAAGGAAAAATCATGCTGATAGGTAAATTTTTTTTTAGAGCTACTGAGTGATAAGGACACCCCTCTGCAGTGGAGAAGTCCTGTGCAGGGGTTTCCCCACATTGTCATTATTGGTGATGGAGGCAGGGCTGTCATCTTGCTCTACAGGATAAGGAGCCCAGCCTTTAAGCTCCTCAGGTCCTGGCAGGAAATCAGACCCATCTCCAGAGTGGCCCTGTGCCCCTGGGAAGCCCTGCTGGTCCATGTGTCCCTCCCTCCTCCTCAGTGTGCACTCTGGCAGCATGGGGAGGGTTGTCACAGCTGTTGATGGGTGATGGGAGGACACCTGTAGGTGCAGCATGAGGGGCTTCTGCAGCAGCTCTAAAGTGATGCTGCTGCTGAGGTCCCTTCCAGCCACCCATCCTGACCTGCTCCCTTTTGCCCCAGAAGCACCCCTGGCACAGCAGGATGGTGGCACCATGGCAGGTTGCACTGCAGCTGTTCGGTGCTGCCAGATTTGCTCCAGCAGCCACATAACCAAAATGCCAAGGGCAGCGCTGGCAGAACTGAGAGCTGGGGTGGGGGAGAGCGGGACCACTTCTTCTGATGACAGCACTAACTCATTGTGCCCACCAAAACAGAGCTGCAGGTGTGCTGCATGCTCTCCTCTGGTAGCTCATGCAGCTCACACCCAAGGCCATCTGGATCAAAGACAGGATGAGACAGTGCTCCGGAAACCAGGGCCAAGCTCCTCTCTTCAGCATGGTGCTCTGGGGTGGTGATTTGGTCTGCTATTATGTAAGACTTAACAAAAGCTGTATAACAAAACTATTTTAAGTAAGAATGTTAATTGAAGGCTGAGTCAGGCTGCAGCTAAAGCAGAGATGTTTTTGAGAGGCTTGTACTCTTTTTCATTTGGTCTGTATTTTTTCCACTTAATTACAATGTGTGTGGAACAGCAGTTAGCAATAATAGTAACTGGCAAAGGGAAAATGGATGATCAAAATGATCGTCCTCTTGCCTCTGGATCAGCCACTGAAACCCATCCCAGATCTGCGATATTCAAAAGTCATTCACCTCTGAGGCTGCATGAGGCATACGGAAGTGCAAGCAGACCATGAAGCAAAGAGGCAGCTGCTTGGTGCTCCTTATCATGATGGACTGCATGTGGAAACTGGTGAGACGTGTTAGGGGGAGGCTTGTCGAGGTATGCCTGTCTGACACCTTCCAAGAGCACATACAAGACCCCTGAATCAGCAGCAAGCGCAGCCGTGCAAGCAGCCCCTGCAGCTGCCCCAGCAAGCTCACTGGCATGGCCATTCCTCAAGCAAGATGCGAGGCCCTTCGCAGGACCCATTATGGAAATGACTGGTCCTCATCCACTCCTATTTGGGAGACTAAGCGATACGCAAGTCCCAGCCTTTGGCAAGTACCTTTAATGACTGGAATGTGCAGGATGAGACTGAGTTTAATTGCCAGTTCCAGCACAGGTCTACCAGTTATTAATGTTGCTGGTGTTCTTTTAATCGAATATGAACTCAACTGTACTTCCTAGCAGGCACCTCCTTCTGGAGCTCAGCATGAGCAGAAGGGATGTGGGTGCCTAGAAATGGGATGTGTATGATTTTTTTGGCTGAAAGTACACATGGACAGAATGAAGTAATGCAATACAACTCTGCTGTTTAAATTTACAAATACATCATTAATGCCTAAACTTGAAAGTATTGCTCCTCAGCATTGCTACACAGTAGTATACTACTCATGTGACAGAATGTACAAGAAGACAAAAATATCCTTTTTTACTTGTTTTTACTTAGCATATTAGACTGCAGTCAGCAAAAAGATAAGGCTATGGGCTGAAGCACAGAGAGGAACATTTCCTCCCTGCTCTGACTGCCCAGAATGCTCCCTAAGGGTTTTCCAGCAGAGGAGGGGCACTGCATCAGAAGGAGAGAAAGGGAAAGAATGAGAGGAAGTGCTGGGAGGCCAAAACCAAATTTTGTCTGCATTTTGTGTTTTCTCAGATTTGGGCACACTTCTGTTGACTCTGGTCTCATTGTAAAATTGAAATAGTATAGCTGCAATGACTAGGAGAAACATGGGCACCCCAACAGTATCTCAGTGTACTTGGAACAAACCAAGGCTGCAGCCTAATGAACCATTCTGCAACCTTTGCATGCCAATGATCAAAATTCCTCCTGATGGAAGACTGGGCTGTTCAAGGGACTCTCCTGTAGGAGCTGCCCACTGCTCCCTGTATTAGAGTCCTTCCCCTAAAGAGCAACCCCCTTGAGGTGGGGGGGATAGGGGAGCATAGGAAGGGCACCAGCATAGTGCATCTTGCTGCCAAGCAAGGTGGGCATGTCTGTTTTGCTACCCAGTGTTTGGTAGCTATACAATCCTAGCAATTGCTAGGGAATCAGAGAGGGAATCCATCTCCCCTTTTGTCTCCCCCGAGTGTTTTTGAACTAGCTGATCTGTGTGGAGGCCAAACCCATCGGCACCTGCACCCCAAAGCCCCCAGCCCCTCCAGGTGTCTGTGCCCTGCAGGGAGGACAAGACAACTGTTGCTGTGTGAGTAGAAAAATGGGATCACAAAATGGCCAGTGCTGCCAGGAAGCCCAGAGATCAGCAGCAGCACTGTCTCCCTTCAGCTGGGCTGCCTGCCCCACTGGTGGTGGTCCTGTCCTGCCCCAAACTGTGGGGCCACCAGCCATCGAGGCAGGGAGACTTTTGGGACGGCGAGTTCTTCTGGCAGGCCCGGGAGGTGATTTGCCAGCTGGAGCTGTCAGCAAGCGCCAGTTTGCTGCTTCAGGGGGATGTTTGGGTAATGCAGGAACTCCCATGTTGGAAACAGCATTAATAGCCCTGGCCCACACTTTGAGAAGGTCTGGTCCTCGGTTTTGACTTTTATTTTGTGTGAGGACCCTACTGCCAACTCCCACAAGCAGGGAAAAAGCATTTCCCAGCCTGAACTCCCTAGCCCATCTGAGAAAGCCCTTGGTGCAGCCTCCTTGGGACTCCTCTTTGTGCTTTGCTCAGGCACAGCAGCACTTCACACATGCAGAAAGGGAAGCTCTGCTTCTCTGCAGCTATTCGGGGCTCTGCAAGCTGCATCGACATGGGCTCAGGGGAATGAAGCACAGACAAGGAATACAACTATCCAGGAGCCTAAAAAGAGGAGCTTTAAAGCCCTCTGTAATTTTTTCAACAGACGATCTGTTGTTTCTGCTCTTATTTTGTAACGTTTCCTGTGGAGTCCTCGCCCCTGTCCAATTTTCTGAGGGTATTTGGAAGCCTGTCGACTCCCGCACAGAAGGCAGGGAGCAGAGCCAGCGCGGTGTCACGGAGGGGTCACTGCTTCCTGGGCTTCCTGTTTATTTTGGGAAGGGGTCACCCGGCCAGCCGGCCGCTCTGCCTGCGCCCCGGGAAGCCCCCGGCCACCACATTCCTGCCCCCCTCGCCCGTGGCTGCAGACAATTGCTGACTGTGGCTCGAAATGCAGAGCACCAAGGCGGGGTGTAAATGGGATAACCCGACATGCCTATTTACTCAGCCTGGGGATAAGGGGCGGAAGCTTTTCCACATCAATTGTCCTTTCTTCTGGTATCTGAAAGTGTCTCTCTGAAGTTTTTCGTTCTCTTCGGAGGGTAGTAACCTCTGAATTTCTCAAGTATTTCATGATCTTTTCCTTGCTGCTTTTTTTCTACTTCTACTTGAAAAGAGGGCGTAAAGTCAACTGCACTGTTAAAAACAGAATTGTCTCCTTTTTTAAAGAAAGCATGCAAATTTTGCTCCAAACTGCCTCGAGCAGAGCCCACCAATGGAGCAGAAGCTGTAGCACCCAGGCTCTTGCTCACAGTGCGAGACCTTGGTAACTAGCCCTGCCCAAGCTGTCTACAGCAAAGCATTGGAACAGAATAGCAGCACACATCACATCTCCATGTTTCGTGACACGTCCGTGAATTAATGGTAAACGACTGTCCTGTTGCTGTTTCCTTTTCTAGGCAGGCTCTGCTTAGGTGCCTCGCAGCTCTTCAGAAGTTAACACCAAACAGCAGCATTCAATGCAGTTGTCTTCAAGGAGTTAATAAAAGGCCCCATGTATGGCAAATATCAGACAGAGTAGGTGCTCGAGTCCCTCTCAATCCTCTGGCACGTCCTGCCTCACATTGAGCTAGTGCAGTGACCTCTCTCCGGCCTCAGTGGAATATTTTTGTGCCAGTGGCTCTGTCAGCTCCTGCCATCGGCAGTCAGCTCCAGGCTGCAGGGCAGCCATCAGCACGCTGCTGACGAGCAGCTCTCGGGGAAGCGCGCTCTCATCCTGCAAGCCCATAAGTGCACACAGCTTTACATTCATAGTGATGCTCCTGTGAATAAAGTTGTAACTGGTTGTAAACATCTGCAGGATCCTGTCCAAAGCCTATTTATGTCAACAAGCTGTGCCTGATGACACTCTCATTTGCATCAGTAACTTTTTTTCCCCCTATAGCACTAGATTAAACATTGTTGGCCAAGAATCACCTGCATCTGACTAAATCCAAAACTCCAAGGACTATTCCCAGCTTCTCCTCTCCCAATTCTGGGAGAGCCACCTCCATAATTCATTATGGATCAGTGAAGGCGAGGTGGTAGCACCCTTCAGCATAATTGCCCTTCCTATCTTGGCTCTGACCATTTTGATATTACCCATCAGGACTTCAGCCACAACAGAAGGATGCAAATAAGAGCCGTGAAGGAAGTTGTGCTTATCTGCTGGAGAAGGACATGAGACAGTCCTCAATCAGAAGGAAAAGAAGAATGCTGAGGGCAGAGGGGAGCAGGTGAGGAGCACTGGTTTGGACACAGAAGGAAGGGGAAGCCCCATGGGGGATAGGTATGTGGGTGAAGTGCAGGCTGGGGGCGCAGTTCTGGGACGAGGGTCTGCGTGCAATCACTGCTGCCAGTGCAGAGGATAGGTGGGAAAGGATATAAGACCCTGCAGGAAGGAAGAGAAACACAGCACGATCTCAGTGTGGCTCACTGACAAAAGCAAAAAACCACATAGTGAGAAAGGGCATG
The DNA here is from genome assembly GCF_009650955.1 of Corvus moneduloides. Classification (NCBI taxonomy): domain Eukaryota; kingdom Metazoa; phylum Chordata; class Aves; order Passeriformes; family Corvidae; genus Corvus; species Corvus moneduloides. Next base: position 76,928,786 of record NC_045478.1, read on the forward strand.
GCATTGATGTGGGGGTGGCAAACACAATTCACCTCAAAGAGCTGCCCCACTACAACCTCTCCTCTCCCCTCCTTCCCTCACCCATGACACTGGGCACACCAGAACAAGACAAAAGCCTTCCACACTGTGCTGGACCCTCATCCATGCCACCATGGTGCTCCTTGGTCAGGGACTGCCCCAGACCTTCACAGCCTTGCACCCCATAAGACATTGTCCAACGCTCACTGCTCCTATCTATAGCCTTGGTGTGTTGCAGCAAGGGGCGTTTCACAGAGATCGGGCACAAAGGGATGGTTTCTGTTTCAAAAAAGAGAAAAAAAGAACAAGAGACAAATGCATTATTTGTTCAATTCCTGTGCAGTTACTGCTGTAACAGTCAGCAGCTTTGAGCTTTATTTTTTTTTGTGATTTGCTACATAAACCACATTTCCTATGTAGCACTGCCACTATTTTTTTATCAGCTTTTTGACATTGAGCTTGGTAACATGATTTTGTTGGGTTTTTTTTCCTTTTCCACCAGAATGAATTCAAAGGCAGCGAATGCAGCAAAACCAGAATACTGCTCATCTTGACTTTTCCATGCAGCTAGTTTTCATTAAAAATACAGGAAAATAAATACAGATCACATTTTCTGTCCTGCAGTTAAAAGCCTGCCACAGCTCAAAGCTTTGCTTTCTTCTTACCCTGCAGCCTCGCTCAGCTAGCACTCCAGCTCTGCTCATGATCTGAAATGCGCAAACACACTGTTTCTTGGCTTTCCACCAGTATATATAAATATATGTAATTTTTTCCTTCGGAGAACCTGGAGGCTAAAGCAAGAGGGCAAAGGAGTACGTGACTAAAACATCCAAACTTCCTCTTTCATAAGCCATCACACGATGAAGTGCAATTACAATTCCTGCCTTGTCCTTGCCAATTGCAGGCGCATTGCCTCACCCGAGAAACCCGGCTTCTTCTCTCCCCCCCCCTCCCGTGTGTGTGAGTGTGTGTGTGTGGAGGCAGCGATCGCTGCAGCCGGCTTGGCGAGGCTCCAGCTTCGGGCTGGAGAAAGAGGGCAGTGGGTGGAAGACGAAAACAAAGATCTGTTTACTTAGCTTGCATGGATAAATCGTCTTTCCAGCCGGGGAGGGGAGGAGGGAAGAGACACAGCTTTAAAGGACTTTGATGCAATGTGAAAGGAGGGCTGCTCGGGAAAAGCGAGCCGATGTTAACCCTTGGCTCTCCGGGAACACGGCGGGGCCACGGCAGGGCTACCCCCTTCTTGTTCCTGCCCACCGGCCCCAGCCGGCCGCCGCAGGGCTGCTAGGAGCTGTGAGGGCTCCGGGGGCAGCTCCCGAGGTAGCAGCCCTGAGCGCCGCAACGACGTGCAGGGCTGGGCTGGGGGCCGGGGCAGGCTTTTATTTCGCTTATGTACAGCCCGGCGCCTCCAGGACGCCCAGCCGGCCATGCAGTTGCAAAGTCACCCGACCTGGCACGGGGGCCGGCGCTGCAGCCAGCTCCAGGAGGAGAAGGATGCCGGGGTAGGGGGAAGCAAGGGACCCCCCCGCAGCCCCGGGGCGCACGGGCGGCCGCGACACCCAGTCCCCGGCCCCGGGCGAGAGGGGAGCGGCTCTGCCCCCGGTGCCCGCCTGACGACCCCGGCAGCCCGGCCGAGCAAGAGCAGCGAAGCGACGGCGCTGGTGGCGGGGCCAGCCCCGCAGCGCCGTCGGGCGGCCCCCAGCCGCGGGGAGCCACCTCCCGGCGGCGGCGACGGACGTCAGAGCTTCCCCAGCCCCGGCCGGCCCCCGCCTCCCGCCTTCCTTCCCTCCCTCCCCCGTAACCTACATAACGCCGTGGGAAGGGCGGCTCGAGCACGGCTGTCGAGGGGAGCAGCCTTCGCCGTTTTCACCCTGCACGGGCAAAGGCGTGCAGCCGACCGTACGTGCCGGGATGCGCCCGGTGAGGGGTTGCTTCACCTCCCGTGGCACATGAGGAGAGCGAACACCCTCTTTTGCTCCCTCCCTTGCCCCCACCTCGTGTTTCAGTGAGGATGCAGGTGGCGGATAAACGATTCACAGCGTGGAAGGGGGTCGGGGAAACAGGTTTTTCTTTTTTGGGAACGAGACGGCTTTTGCTTAGTCTGTGTGAATTTCACTAATCTGCATGAGAGAACTGCTGGTTTGTGGTTTAAAATGACAGGAAATCTAGAACGTCCTATTTCCTGTGCACAATGACAACAGTTAAGAAAAAAAAAAAGCTGGGTAATCGTTGTATTTATTTCTAATGGTGCCTCCTGCTCGGGCGGGGAGAACAAAGCCGGGCACTGCTCGGCGGGGCGCCAGCCCCTGCCCGGAGGTAGCGATGACCGGCCCGGCGGGGGGGACCCCGCAGCTGCGGGGCGCGCCCGGAGCGCCGCCCGTGCCCAAGGTCACAGGGCGAGCGGGGCGGGGGACAGGAGGGGGGACACCGAGCCCCGCACTGCGGGAGACGCCCCATGCCCCGCTGCGCCCACGGGTGGGAGGTTTCAGCAAAGCCCCTCGGCGTGGAGGGAAATAGTAATACACCCAACAATCATAAAAATAACATCAGAAAAGAAGGAGGGAGCTGCAGCGCGCCCCCGCCCCTCACCTTGTCCCTCTCCGCTCCCACAGCCCTCCCCTGGGGCGAGACGGGGCGGGGGCGCGGCGGCCCCCCGGCGGCAGGAGGAACCCCCGGTGCCGCTGGCGGTGCCGGTGGCGGGGGCGCGGGCAGGGGCCGAGGCTGGGATCGCGGCGGCGGCGGGGCGGGGGCGCCCATCGCGCAGGCGCGGCCGGCACTGTCGAAGAATCGAGGCGGCGGCGCGCAGAGGCGGCGGTGGCGGCTGGAGCCCGGCACGGCACGGCGCCGCCGCCAGCCCCGGCCCCGGCCCCCGTGGCAGTCCCCGCCCCGCCCGCCCCGCCGCCCCGCGCCGCCCCGTAGTAGCCAGAGAGCGGGGGAGCCGTGCGGGCGGCAGCGGCCGCAGCCCTGCGCCAGCCGCGCGGCGGAGATGCGCGTCCCCGCCGCCCTGTGAGCGCCGCCGGCGGAGACGGCGAGGGGAGCGGCGTTCCCCGCAGCGGCTCTGCCTGCCGGGGCGCCCGTCGCGCCCCGTTCCAGCGCACGGAAGAGGAAGGCGAGGGGGAGGGGGCCCGGCGGACGGTCCCGCTGCGGCCGCGGCTCCCGAGCCTGCCCGTCGGGACTCCGGTGACGAGGGGCGGAGGAAGCAGCGGCCGGAGCCGGAGCGGGGGGCGCTCGCCGCTGCCCCGGGGCCGGGACATGTCGTCGGCGGCGGTGGCGGCTGCTTCTCGCAGGCAGTCGTGCTACCTGTGCGATCTGCCCCGCATGCCCTGGGCCATGATCTGGGACTTCACCGAGCCCGTCTGCCGGGGCTGCGTCAACTACGAGGGCGCGGACCGCGTGGAGTTCGTCATCGACACGGCGCGGCAGCTGAAGCGGGCGCACGGCTGCTTTCCCGAGGGCCGGGCCCCGCCACCGCCCCACGCCAAGCAGCCTCCGCTCTCTGCCAAGGAGCTCCTGGCGCAGCAGCAGCAGCTCGGCCACCCCTCGGCGGCGGAGGCGGCGGCGCGGCCCCCGCCGCAGCCCCTGGAGCGCTACTCGCTGGCGGCCGAGCGGCCGCCGCCCCGCCTGGGCGCCGAGTACGGCGGCGGCCGGCAGGTCAACGGGATCCTGGTGCCCAACGGCTTCCCCAAGCCCGAGGAGCCGCCAGAGCTGAACCGGCAGAGCCCGAACCCGCGGCGGACGCACGCCGTGCCGCCCACCCTGGTGCCGCTGGTGAACGGCGCCGGGCTCCCCGCCGCCATCGGCGGTCTGGGCAGCCGCGCCGCCGCCGCGGCCGCCGCCTCGCTGGCCGCCATCTCCGCCGCGCCCGCCCCCATGGCCGTGCCCGTGCCCCAGCAGCCGGCGGCGGCGGCGCAGGCGGCGGGGCAGGCGGCGGGGCAGCCTGGCGAGCTGGGGCACAAGCGCCCCGGCTCTGTCTCCTCCTCCTCCTCGGGTGGTGGCGGCGGCGCGGCGGGGGAGCACGACACTGGCGCCAAGGAGAAGCGGGGCTCTGCCGAGAGCCTGCCGGCGGCGGCGGCGGAGCTGGCCGCGGAGGGCAAGGGCCGGCCGGGCGCCGAGCAGGAGTGGCTAGCCAAGCCCAAGACAGTGCGGGACACGCTGCTGGCCCTGCACCAGCACGGGGGCCACGCCGTGCCCCCCTTCGACAGCAAATTCAAGAAAGAGCCGGGCATGGCGGGCGGCAGGCTGCTGGGCTACGAGACCAACGGCTCCGTTGCCAAGCCAGGTGAGGAGCCGGGGACCGGGGGTGGCCGGCAGGGGAGGGGAAGGGAGGGGAGGGGAGGACGGGGCCGGAGGGGGGGCTCTCCAGGGGTGCGGGGCGGGGGATGCCGGGCGGGTTTGGGCGTGCGGGGCGGCGGCCCGGCGGCTTGGGTGGCCGGGTGCCCGGGGGGTGGCCGAGGCCACCCGTTTCCGCGGTTGCTCGGTGATGCATTGTGACTGCGCTGCCTTCTTACCCTCCTCCTTCCCCCCACCTCTGCCTCTACAGGGGCCCGGGCCGCCCGGAAGAGGAAGCCTTCCCCGGAGCCGGAGGGCGAGGCTGGACCCCCGAAGATCAACGGGGAGGTGCAGCCCTGGCTGCCCACCTCGTCGGAAGGGATGAAGCTGCCGCTGACGGCCACCCCCTTCATGTCGCCCCCGCCGCCCACCGCCTCGCCCCACTCCAACCGGACCACGCCGCCCGAGGCGGCACAGAACGGCCAGTCCCCCATGGCTGCCCTCATTCTGGTGGCGGACAATGCCGGGGGCAACCACGCCTCCAAAGACGCCAACCAGGTCCACTCCACCACGCGGAGGAACAGCAGCAGCCCCCCCTCGCCCTCCGCCATGAACCAAAGAAGGCTGGGCCCCGGCAGGGAGGTGCCGGGCCAGGGGGCCAGCGCGGCGGCGGCGGGCGGGCTGGAGCCCGTCCACCCCGCCAGCCTGCCGGACTCGTCCCTCGCCGCCAGCGTCCCTTTGTGTTGTACCCTCTGCCACGAGCGCCTGGAAGACACCCACTTCGTGCAGTGCCCCTCCGTCCCCTCCCACAAGTTCTGCTTCCCCTGCTCCCGGCAGAGCATCAAGCAGCAGGGAGCCAGCGGGGAGGTGTATTGCCCCAGCGGGGAGAAGTGTCCCCTGGTCGGCTCCAACGTCCCCTGGGCCTTCATGCAAGGGGAGATCGCCACCATCCTGGCCGGAGATGTGAAAGTGAAAAAGGAGAGGGACTCGTGACTCGCCTGCGCTCGCCGCCCGACGTCACCTTGAACTCGAACTGCTCGAATTCTGTATATATCTATAAATATATATATATAAATATATATATATCTCCAAGACAAGGGAAATGTAGACTTCATAAACATGGCTGTATAATTTTGATTTTTTTGAATACATTGTGTTTCTATATTTTTTGAAGACAAAAGGTATGTACTTATTATAAAGGCATTTCTTCTAATTCTTCTCCTTTTTTTCTGTTTTGTGTTTTCTTTTTTTCTCTTTTGTTATAGCAACTATTTGTTGTGCTTCCCTGGTGACAGTTACTGTTCAATGTAGGCTGTGACTTGCGCTGCTTTTTTTAGAGAGCACTTGGCAAACCAGAAATGCTTCTAGCTGTATTTGTATGCACTTGTTTCTTCTGTTTTTTCTTTCTTTTCTTTTTTTTTTTTTTTAATGCCAAATACACTTTCTGACATTGTAAAGATTGCCTTACTGTCTGTGATTCCTTATTCCTGGCCCCTGTCCTGTAGAGCTGGTTGCATGCAGGCTTGGTCTGAGGCGGTTGGGGAGAAGAGTGGCTAGCCAAGGCAGGCATGCCTTTTGCCATCCCGCTGGCCAGGTGAGCTTAGGGAGCAGGAGGGCTTTCTCCCAGAAGCATGTGGCTCGGGTTGCGATGGAAGATCCTCCAGATCCAGTTCCAATGTTTCTCAAGGGAAGTTGCCACCAGAGTAGGATGTGGAGAGGTGTCCAAGAGGCGCTGTTGAGTTAGGGATTTCTGGGTTTGTTTGTTTTTGGTTTGGTGTTTTGGTTTTTTTTTTAAGGCAAAGTTGGCCGCAGTTCTCGTGATCAGTTGTAAGATTACAAAACTGCATTTATTCACCAATTGCATACCAGGACGTGGAATTTTGATAACGAACTTAGTTAAATGATTGGCAAAGGTGCCAGTGTAGCACTGTCATTTCTGAAGGTCTTCAGTGTCACTTGTGGGGCTTTTGTGTCTTTGGACAAAGCTGGGGATGTGGGGAAGAGACTTTTTAATTTTACTTTAATTTTCAGATAGTGCGTATGGATTTTGATTTTGCTTATCAGTCACCTCTAGTGCTGTTGCTATTGTTACTATCGCTGACCCGGTATTTCCAAGTAGTGGCAGGTACGATGTGGTACAGTGACAGCAGTGACTGAGGCACTGCCAAATTGCCCGCGGGCATATCAGTGACAGCCCAAATGTGGGTGGAGGAAACCTGTAATTTCCTTACTACGTATGCTTGAAACAAACCTACTGCTATTCTTTGAAAATGAAAATATAAACTGGTTGAAATGAAAGCAATTCGGGCTGCACATAATGGCCCTGGCCCTGCCTTTTAAGCTACTTTGGAGAACTCTTTTGTAGAGCCACTTCTTTTGATCACAATTCTGCATCACCAAGCAGACTTCTCAAATCAATAAATCATTGGTTACTAGAAATAGTTCAAGTCTTATAGTGATGTTTTTGTGCTGTTTGTAGTTCATTGGCAACACTGCAGCTGTATGAGCCCTTCTGTCGAGGTGTTTATAACTCGCTAATATGCGGTTCTTTCTGAGCAAAAGGGTGGCAAGGTCGTCCCTTCCCAGGGACCAGCTAATAAACACTTTCAGTATCGGAAGAGGAGGAGGAAAAATCTGTTCAGCCAACTATAAAATGGAAGAATTTTGGGTGCTTTTTAGTCAACTGTTCTTATTGTGATAATGTTCAAACTGCAATTTAGTGCAGAGTAGTATTTTTCTTTTTTTTTGAAGACTACTTTTTTTAAAGAAAAAGAAATGGTCATTATTAGTATTTGAAGATCAGAACTGCACATGCACAGTAATTTTCTATGAAGTGTTTAATGAGCACACCCACTACATTGTGTTCCATATTACAGGTCAATGTAATATTAGGTAAGACTTGCATGATAAACAAATTCATTGAGTCAATATTACGCTTTAAAACTTATAGTCAAGATTGGTGTCTTATGTAAACACATTTAGCCAATTTGAAGAAAACGCACATTATATATATATACCTATATATATCTATATATAAAAAAATGCCAACTGTAAAGGATTCTTTGGAACCACTATGATCTGTGTAAATGTGTATTTAGGCACTTTATTAAAAAAAATGGAATTTGAGCTGATAGATGGTAACAAGTTCTTCAAAGTTGCTTGGCATAATACCTTACATGGGATGAGGTTCGTGTTTTTGATTAAGGTGGTATCCCTATGCTTAAAAAAGAAGCAAAACTGAATTCCAAAGCCTAAAAAAGCCCCCCCCTTTTGTGTCATCAGGTGTCCCAGCTGTGAGCGTGCCGAGGGTGAGACCTGCTCCTGACAAAGTACACCCTTGTTATGGGGCCGAGGGACATTGGTGTGACTCGGCGGAGAGGCCTGTAAGGAAGCACACCTTCCTCCTCCTCCTGCCAGCCGCCTGCTCCTGCAGCTCTGTGACTCCTGGAGAGGATGGAAACTCCCCAGCCGGCGATGCCAGGCAGTGGCCCAGAAACAACATAGATGGAAAAGAAATGGCACATGGTGGCTATGCTCACTCAGCTGACTTTCAGCCCCCAGCCAAGTCTAATCTCCACCATAAAACTTCAGAACTGCAAAAGAAAAACAAACAAACAAACAAAAAAAAAAAAGAAAAAAAGAAAAAAATAATTGAGGGTGTTCATACATAGCTCATTTTTCTCACATTGAATGTTGCTTTTTCCTTTTGGTTGCTTTGCTCAATTACAATAACGCTCCAGTGGATTCTCCCTTTATTGCTACTTCCTGGGCTACAAGCTTTTTTCCTTTTTTTTTTCTTATTATTTTGAAGTGCTTTAGCTGCAACAGTGCTACTGTTAATATTCCTTTTTAAACTTTTTAAAAGGTGATACTGTAACTTGTGTAGTATTAAAAGTGTTTTAATGAAGAATGTGTGATTATTATATTTTTTTCCAACCCTCTTCCATGCCTTTTTTTTTCAAAGATACTTTTTCCTGGCAGTTCAACTGCATGGTGCTTTTGTTGACAGCTGCTGAACTACCCTGCTGCCAGTTTGGCATTTTATGGGATTTTTTTGGTTTTTTTTTTACTTCTGACACTAAGCATAAGGAAACTAGGAACTTTAAATATTTACTCAATTTTTTATATGTAAAAAAAGAGAAAACTTGGAAAAGCTGTAGTTGCCCAAGTACAGTATTTTTTTTTTTTTTAATACTGTCCTGACATTTATTTGTAAACAGACAGCAGTGTGGGACAAGAAGGGATGCGTGGAGCTGGTGGGTGCTGCCCTGTGCCTGCGTCCCAGGGGGTGGGAAAGGTGCCACACAAGGGAGGCTTTGACCGCCTTTGCAGTGGCCTCAGAAAACCTGGTATGTTTGGGAGCTCTCTTTTTAGACGTGCTGTAAACCAGGCCATGGCAACCGCGTGTTTTTATGAACTAGCACTTAGGCAAAGGGTATAAATATATTTGAGAGTGCTCTCTAGTGGCTTGTTCTGTCAACAGAGCCCCTGGATCCTTTCCTTCTGCACCCGGTCCAAGCCCTGCTTGCCTGTCCGTCCAGCTGGCAGGGCGGTGGCTCTCGGTGGGACGGGATGGGACGCTGCTCTGGGGACACCTGGCCACCCGCCCGCCTGCAGTGGGGCACCTGCCCTGCCGGTTGCACCCGCTCCATGAGTCTAACTTGCCCCCAAAGTAGCGTGGGACACACCGTGTGCTGTGCAGGGTGCTGGGGTGCAGCTGCAGCGCCCACACCAACACAGCCTCTCCGCAGGAGGGAGGAGAAAACACTGGACTGTGTGAAAATTAATAGCACCAGGTTGGCTGAGCTACTTGGAGCCCTGACTCTACTGCTTCACCCTACAGGGCTATGTCCAGTCATTAGGCTTGAAAAGGCTCAGCCCTCAGCATTTCATGTTTCTCCACCTTGAGCATCTGCATTTAGGTAGCTGCAGCTGCATCTTTTGAAAAATAATTGAAAAAAACCCAAACCCAACCACCACCTTTCCTCAAGTGGACTTTTGTCTCTACAGATGCCATAGTCCAGCTCAGTATAAACTACCTTCAGTATATGCTCCCGTAATGAGACAAACATAAAAAGAGAAAGAAAGAAAAAGAAAGAAAGAAAGAAAGAAAGAAAGAAAAAAAAGAAAAGAAAGAAAGAAAAAGAAAGAAAGAAGAAAGAAAGAAAGGAAGGAAGGAAAAAAAGAAAGACTTAGAAAAACTGAAAAAGAATTTTTTTTTCCCCTATTAAAACAGAAGATGGGCTTGGACAGTGTATGGGTGCATTTCCTGCAGTAGGTGCATTGCAGCCAGTGACCCTTGCCACTTGCCAGGCATGGCCATGGAACAGCCCAGCTGCCTTGCCCTGATCCCATGTAGGCCACCAGTATTCCTGAGTCATCCTCCTTTCCCTGCCCTTTGTTCCCAGGAGCAGATGCCTTTCCTCTGCCAGGGCCCAAGGTCAGACAGTGCTTGAAGCAGATGAATGGAGTGCCTGCTTATCCACTTCATCACCTGGAGCTGCTGCACTGCTCCAGACGTAACTCTTTCACTGCCTCCAGACAGCCTCTGGAGCATGCCGTGGGCTTTGAGCATTAAGTGTGGGGTTCAAATTCTAATCATGGAACTCCCTGAAAGGCCGAACTCTCCCTCCTGGGAAAGAAGACACACATCTCCCATAGAAAGCTCCCAAGTGCATGTTAGTGCCCATATGGCTGTCTTGTTGGCTGGCATAGGTACACTGAAGATGGGGTGACAGCTCTGCAGGTATTCTTAGACATACTTCACCTAACTTTGCTTTTCTTTCTGCCACTCCAGAGCTGGTTTTGTAGAGACTGGAATAGAAGAGTACATGCTAAACCCCGAAGTGTTGCATCAAGTTGAAACCCCCTACAAAACAAACTTACAGAGAAACCAGAAGGTGCTTCATAGAAGCTTCTCACTGTACTAGGTGTTTCTTCATCTCATCACCTCTGACTCAGCAAGCACCACAAGAAACATCCCTGCCCATTAGCTCCCATCGCCAGCAGCACTGGGGCAGATGTGAGAACCTGCTCTGCCTGGCACAGGATCTGGCCATGTCCCCATCTCGGGGTCCTTTTGTTTGCCCCCCAGCCTGCTGCCTCCTGCCCTGGTGGTCCCTAGCTGTGGGGTGCTCCCCTCCCATCCTTAGGTGCCCTGTCCAGGGCTGTGGGATGTCCTTCCAGGTGGGGGGCTGTGGCTTCCCTGAGAAATAAATCCTGGGGAGCCTCCAATTTGGAGGCACCTTGGAGGTGTTCAAGGCCAGGTTAGATGGGGTTCTGAGCAACCTGATCTAGTGGAACGTGTCCCCGCCCATGGCAGGGGGGTTGGAACTGGATGATCTTCAAGGTCCCCTTTCAACCCAAACCATTCTATGAGTCTATGATTTTCAGCTGCTGCCTCTGGGAACGAGTGCATTCACTCTTCACTGCAAGAATGCCAAGTCTGCATTGTCTTTTACCCTGTTTCACTATAAACCACTTCTTTCCCCCACCCTCTGCCAGCCCAGAGAAGTCTCATGCTGTTTTGTTTTTTTCTTTTTGGCAACCCTTTAAAAACAAACAGGAGATAAGTACACAGAGATGAAATGGGTTGTTGGTTCACTAGGTTGCTTCCTTGCAGTGGCAACAAGTCCAGCTGTTCCCACACTGCTGGGCAGGAGTGTCAGGCTGCTGGTGGGGAAGTGTGCACGTGATGGGCTTCAGGAGTGCCCCAGATGCAATGGGGGCCTCACCCTGCCACCCACTCAGCCAGGGGCACAAGAAAGCAACTGAACCTTTCCCTTCTTCCTCACATGGTTTTGGGGTTTTTCTTCTTCTTTTTGCATCTTTATGAGCTGAAGGAGGCCTGATTTTTTTGGAGAGGGGGGCAGTTTGCATAGATACCCTTAATTTTTTTCAACCATAAATCCATGCGTTCTCCAACCATTTTCTAATCCTTTTTTATAGGTGTGTCATATTCTCCAACTGTATGTAGAAAGGGACTTACAGATATTAGACAACAACTGCGTAACAGATGAGGCATTTAATTTTGTCCAGACTACTTACAAGTATTTTTTTTCCCCATCCACCTTATTCAGGTGCTGCTAAGCACTAAGAACAAATAATTTTCTCTTTTAAGATGTATCACCCCTCAGCTGATAGTTAGAAAACTCTAAAATCAGGGTACTGATGAAAGACTTCAATGCAAGCACAGGAAGGTGATGCTGAACATCACATTTCTTTCACTTCACAAAAATTGGGAAATAAATCAGCTTCTGCACACTGACTCATGCCTTTGCAGCTCCTACTTCAGGAATTGCAGGGAAGTCAAATCAGCATAAGGACCACTTTTTCCATCACTCTTTCATAACTATTCATGCTGTAATAATTTAAAAATTCCAAATACTAAGTTCCCTGTGATTTTGTGGTGGTGATTAAATAGGGTTCTAGCCTTCTTCCCCATGAGAATACAATTAGGGCAACCTCCCCTACAGAAATTACAGAGGGAAGGTGTTATTTTCGTTGCTGAAAGTACCATACTGTCTTTATGAACTCTGGGCAACACAACACGTCATGCACTAATGGCAGTAGGTATGGGCTTCCCTGCACCTGGAAAGAAGGGGGCTGGATGGGCCCAGCTGGGGCTTTAACTTGCTCTAATTAGTTCAAAAATTATGCTTAGACATCCATTCTGGTTTTCTTGGAGGAAACAAACCATGATAAACATAATGAAGCAACAATTTTTAGATGTGCTTTTTAATTAGTATTTTGATGTTTAGTTTCATACTGAGAGCTGTTGCATTTGTGTAAGCCCTCTGCTTTGCTTTGGAGAGACAAATAACCTGTGCCCTTAACTGAATCAACTCCTTTATGCCCCCAATTAATATTTTTATAATCCAAATTTTATCTTACCAGTTCTGCCTCTTTGGGTTACGGTTGCTCTTTGTCCAGACCTCTTTGTCTGACTGCGTTAAAATTAACTCATGAAGGTGGATGACTGATTGCAGCTCCTCTTCTTTCCTGCACAATTTGGACATTTCCTGAAATCCGCCTCTTAATGGGGAGACTCTCCAGCTAGTAAGACTTTCTGGGAATGGTGGTACACTCTAGCTGGTTAGCCATTTGGCCTCTGGCCACCTCTCAGGGAGAGCTCACAGCAAGGGCTCTGGGGGTTTTGTGTGGTCCTGGCACTAGTGGAAGGTGTGGACCAGCCATGCTGCTTCCCGGTTATCTTCCGAGCAGGAACATTTTGAACTGCAGGAGCAGCATGTGTTTCTTCATCCTGTGTCACAAAAATTTCCTGACATTTAGTGTTTTGGGGTGGATCCCTTCCTTTTCTGTGAAGAGTGCCAATTTCAGTGCTGCTTTTGATGGATAACAGTCCATGAAGCACTGGAGCAACACCAATAAATGTGGCCTGTGTAGGAAAGCTTCCGGGTTCCTTTTTTAGCTGCTCCTTGGCTGCAGAAGGACAGGAGTACCAGCCCTGCCAGCCTGCCTTTTTCCCTTCCCGTGCTGCTGGCAGCACCTTCCTTGGGAGAGAGCCTTGAGAGGTGCCTGGAGGGGAAGGGGTGTTCGAGAGGGCTGGGTTTCAGCAGTACTGACCTTTCTCACTGTGTGCAGTCTCAGGGCTCGTTTAAGCTCCCTCCAAGCAGCTCCAAAGAGGTGCTTGGCACAGCCCATTTTGTCCTGATTGTGATGGTGCATTCACCCCTGTTCCTCTGGACCACTTTGGGATCTAAGGAATTTCTATCAGGCCTTGGGCTCTCTGTATAAGGAGTCGGCCAATGAAGCATCTCTTGACTGTACCAGGAAGTCTTGCATGGCCAAGGTGGTGTAAAGAGCAGGAATAATCAGTCATCCCCTGACAGCCTTGGAATTTTCCTTACCTGAATTGTAGCCTGAGTGGAATGCTATCATTATTATTGGACTTTAGAAAATTCCAGTAATTACTGACCCAGACTGTGTCCAGGATGGAAATTTCTGGATTACTAAGGCCAGTCATCTCATGACCCTATGAACAGTGGTCCCCTGTAAGGACCCTTGAGCTCTCCTGAACTACAGCAGGCTGCCACCAGTATATCCCTGAGTGGGACACCTTTTGGAGCTCACAGACTGTCAAGTTTGCCAGGTTCTGAGGACCATCAAGGAAAGCTGACAACAGGGTCTGGGCTGATACCCTCCACTCCTTGAGGCTCAACCCTTGCCTGTTGACAAATGCCAAGGTACTTGAAGTGAGTGTTTCACTGAACTTGCAGTAAATAGAAAGGATAGTTCTTCACTGTCATCTTCTTGAAAAGGGACAAAATGAAGAAGGAACATCTTGCAATCCTCAAGTCCAGTGAAGTACTCACCAGGGTGAGGCTGGTGATGGCAGTCCAAATTTGATTCCTCTTGCTTAGCTGATACATGGCATACTCCTTCAGGTGCCCTTCCTCCCATCACTGCTCAGTACCCACAAGTCATGGTTACCATGTCATGGTACCCACAAGTGTATCAGTGAGGGTCCAAATTGCTGGGAGCTATTGTACAGTCAGGCAAGAGTGGTTTAAGGAAATGGTAAGCAATACTTGTGAAACAGTTGGTGTCATCTGGGCTTCATTTGCTTTTAAAATGGGGTTAAGAAAGGCAAAATAAGATGACTTTCCTCACTGAGCAAAAAGCAAAGCTCATCTTTTAGGGACTGAATTGCTGACCCTTAGTTAGTTTAAAACACAAAACAGAAAAAGCGATGTTTTTCTTTTGGAATCTGTTCTTCTAATTCTAAACTGGATTCCATCCTGCCAACAGCTCTGTCCTTGACTTCAGCAGCTCCATGGGAGCATTCCTATGAGTAAAGTTTCACCAGAAATGTGAGAAAAAACAGGGCTTAAATGTAAATTATGAGTTACAACACAGATAGAATTGCTTTAATTATTTATAAGAAATCGTTCCCTTATAAATAGGTTTTTCGGTTAAAAGTATTGCTAGCATTACCTTGTTACTTATCCATAATTAATTAAATCATTGCAAATTTCTATGTTATTATCATTACCATAAACTATAAATAATTCAGAAGAAATGTGGGTTCTTTCAAGGTAGTTTGTATGTTCAGATAAGGCAGAAGAGCAATCTGGACCTGAGCAGAGCAAAGCTGCTCCATCCTCGACTTTTTCACAACTACATCTTCAGAAAAACTGGGAAGGAAAGGGACAGGGGGTGGCCAGTGAGTGAAATACAATGCTGGGTCCTGTCCTCAGCACTGCAGGGCTTTTGTCTCCATGCTGGGCATGTTCTGGCTGCTTTTCGGAATAATCAGAAGGAAGTGCAGAATTGATGGAGTGAAGGACTTTATCCACTGGTCTGCCTTTGCTCCACAGCATTTTTTTCCCTTCAAGTAAAGGCAAAAGTGTTTTTGTTGTCACTGCAAGTTTAATTTGCCTTTTGAAAAACAAGCAAGAAATGTTGAAAAGTTCACACTTAAACTAACTTTAGAAATGTTTTTCAAGTTAATTTACCTGGGAAATACAATCCTTGTTCACGAATAACAAGATGAAAACTTCCAAGCAGAATCTCACTAGTATTTTAAGACTTTGCTCATTGGTACTGGCATCTCACTGTTTTATAATAATTATGCAGGGCTGGGAGAATTTCTTGAAGCCATTTCTTACTGGTGCTGTCTCCTTAGCAGTGTCCTAATGGGGAAGGGTTTTTTGAGTCCTGGGATGCAAACCATGTTAGGATCAGGCGTGGGGGTGGCTGGACACCAGCCCACCGAAGAGGTGGTGAAGGCAGGAACTGGGGCAAGCATAACTGGGTCAGGCATATGGAAGTTATGATAGAGTCAGAATTGCTTCAAAGTTAAGGAAAAGAATAAGCTGGGGAACTGATCTGAAGTAGTGAGCTTCATTTGAATCACTGGATATGCTCTCCAAGAGGTTTTTTTTCTGCTGGCATGTCTGTGCTGCATGTGTGCACTGGCATCTCAGGAAGCCACGGGGAAATCACCTGGGAGTAAGGCTGACCACCATGTCATAGCTGGCTGGAGTGGAGCTGTGCTGGATGAAGGAGTCCTGTGGTTGGCCTTAATCTCATTTCCCTACTGGGGGGAGGTGGGGAAGCACCAAGTGGCTGTGCAGGGCCAAGGCAGTGCATTTTGGCATGCACCGGGCAGGGGAGAATTGCAAGGGGGTAGCACCATCAGGAGGCACCACGAGGTGCCTGGAAAAGAGAGAGGAGAGCTGAGTGATGTCCTGCATGCAGAGAGGTGAGCAACATCCCTGCACCCACAGCAGCACAGGCTCCTGCCGGACCTCCCTTCCTCCATCACTCAAAGTTAATGGAGGAAAAGATGGAGCTGATGACCTGAGAGGAAAGAGCACATGGATTGGAACCTGTCATACACCCTGTGTTGTAGGAGGTGGTTCTGGTGCCCCTGCATTGGCTTGGCCACAGGATACATGCAGCTGTATGCCACACACCTGGCACACAGCTGTCTGACTTTCCTTTGGCTGTCCCCCCAGCACACAGGTTTCTTACAGATACATATTTAATGGAGCTACCCGAGGTTATTGCCAGGAGAGGGAGGTTTTTCGGATGTGATCCTCTGCAGCAGGCAGTTGGATGCTGGTGACAGCTCCTCTTCTATGCTCTTCCCGATGCTCAGCCAGAGCTGGGTTCACTCTCCATTCCCAGAGCACTATTAAACATAGCCACACCATGGGACAGCTGGTCCCTCTTCAACACCTGCGGGATAAGCAGCAGCTCACCAGGCCGCACACTGGTCTTCTTTCCCCCAAGCTGGAGTTGCCGTACCTGTACAGCAGCACAGCAGAGATGGGGACCTGGCCTTGGTGAGTTAGGAAGAGCTCTGTTCAGAAGTGCAGAAGGAAGCAGGGGGCCTCCTGATGAAAGAGCACGGTCTGGTTTCTTCGTCTGGCAGACGGCAACAAAATGATGTTGTTCTTGTTCTGGAGAGTTCCCCAACCATGTAGAGAGTGGCACAGGGGAAGGAGCTGCAACATGATGCCTCTCCAACTGAGTGCAGCCTGGAGAGTAAAGCTTATAGTAGCAGCTGGGGCCATTAACTCTCTAATCTCCCCCTTTTCATTACAACGGAGTCGCTGAGCTTCGTGTTACACCACTTGCCTGTGGCAGTATCCTGAAGAGATGAGACTCCACTGAGATTAAAGAAAGGGAAATTATTTGTTTGAAAATTAGTGGTTCAGACATACAGAATTTTGTGCAGAAGCACATCACTGCCCACTGCAATGGGCACAGGAGACCTGCTGTGAAACCCAGCGCTCCTATGGACACGGCATGCTGGGGCTGCCTGCCTTCTCCCTGCTCCAGCTTACCCTGGGGGAGGCAAACTCTGCCTCTGACTTTCTGGTATAGCCATGACCTGTGCTGGATCAGGCTTTTTTGGCTGCTGGGTGCTATCAAGTTGTCCAGATAGCTGCTTGCTGCTGCGAGGCTGCCTTGTAGTGGGGCAGAGACTGCAGACCCAGGGGCAGGGGGTTTCCCCTGCTGCAGTGCCCCAGCTCACAGGGCAGCTGGTGGGCAGCCAGGGCTGCAGTCAGCTCTGATCCTTCGCTCTTTTTTCTTTGCTACAAAAAGGGATGCTCTTCATCTTGCAGGCAAGGTGCCTGCTGGTGTGTGCGGCCCTGTTTCCCACATGTCCTCTTTTCAGCTCAAAAGGGTTTAGTTGCTGCCTTGTGATGTCCCAGCCTTGCCACAACCCCATGCATGGCCCATGAGCCAGCCACAATTATCCCAGCCTGAGCAAACCTCCAAAGGTGGGACTTACCTACCCTCCTTGTTGTGCTTATGCTACTGCTCGTGGAACTGGCAGGTCAGAGGCAGCCTGGTGCAGTGTGTGCATGAGCAGTGGCACAAGAGAAGTGATGCCAAAGTGAGGCCAGGCAGGGAAAAACTGCCAGTCTAAGCAGCAGTGTGAGGTAGGGCTGGTTTCAGCAAAACCTCCCTGGGTTTCTTCTTCCATCACCATCCCATCATCACAGAGAATCTGTTGCAGGGGTGTGGACTCAGCACGTCCCTTTCCTGCTGGAGTTCAGAGGGGGTCCTCAGCAGAGACAGTTTGCTTTCCCTTCGCCCTCCTTTTGTGTGATCTTCCATCCAATTTTTTTGCCTTTTAAAGCAGATGGGAAAAACTGGGTTTAGAGGTCAATAACCCAGCTATGTCCGTACAGAGGCTGGTCAGTGAGGGGGGTGGAAATGGTCTCTCCCCCAGCCCTAGGGAGCCCCGGTTCCCCTCTGGGAATGGCATCGCAGGCAGGAATAAGCAAACGAGAAGAAATTGCCCTGACTTAGCAGGAGGTCATGCAGAAAGATCCATGCTGGCAGACGAGACAGTGTGCTAAAGATAACTGTTTGACAAACTATATTTACTCTCCCTTTCTGGGAGGACTTACAGAGGATTTGGAGCATTGTGCTAATATAAGCCATCCAGTGCCTGAGGTGGAGGAAGCGCCTACTCCAGGCTTCTTTGCGCTTGTGTCTTTACAAGCCTTGAGAGGGGACACTGCTGAAAATAGCCTTGTCTCCTAATTGTATTCTTGGGAATGCTAATCAGCAGGCTTGTTCTTCCCACCAGCAGCAACTGGGCAGCAATACTGTGTGATCAAATGCAGCTGCTTCCCTCCCCACCACCACCATTTCTCTTGCCAGCAGCACTAGTTGTCCCTGCCCATGTTCCTTGCTAACCGGCACGGAAGGTGACCCATTTTGGAGGCTCAGAGCCAGGGAAAAGCCCATTGTCCATGTTTTCTGGGTGTTCTGGGAAACCTCCAGACTGTAGCTGGCTCTCTGCCTCCCAGAACTCCCCACCTAAACAAAGGCAATGGGGGGTAGTGCCGGACAAAGGGACAAAAGAGAGAATCCTTCTAAACAGTCATGACTATTCAGCTGATACTCAGTAAGCTTTCCATCACACAGGAAAAGAGGCACTTGAGATTTTGAGTATGCAGTAACCATGACAAATACAGAAGTACAAAAACAGCTCTAGGCAGCTAGAAAGAACAATACCGAACAAACAAATTAGCCATCTGTACCATCTCCAGCTCCTGAAAGTAAACATAAACACAGACCCACACTGAAAAGGACTGTACTAATAATAAACCAATTAGCTCCATCAGCCCTTGGGAGGCGGCAGGGGGTGAGGGGCAGGTACCATAGGAGCAGCTTTCTCCCTGCCCCCCTTCAGGTTGGGTTTCTGGGCACACGAAAAACTCTTCTAAGGGTTGGGGAGTGAGATCAGATCACCAGGGTGCTCCCACTGTGAGTGACAGCGGGAGTGACACCATGGAAAATCTTCACCCTGGGGGGAGGGGAAGAGAATGTCCAGCATTCATATTTCAGAGACTTCCTTTCCCAAGCCCCGGCCAGTGAGGGTCTTGTGATCCTTCCTTTCTCTTCTTCAGGCGCAGCAGGGTGTTGGGAAGTTTATAAATACAAGCAACTGTTTGCTCTAATCCAGCTCTGACCATAGGGATAAGTGGTGCACCAGGCTCCTCTTTCCTTACTCCCAATTTATCCCTGATTGACTTGCCCAACCTGTGGCCACCATTCATAATGCTCAGCTTTCTTACTGATGTCTCCTTATATGCCAAACACCCACAGAGAGTTGCCTTAAAAAAAAATCATCCTCTTGAGATGCAGAGGCACCAGAGTGGTGCAGGGTGGGTGGGGGCAACAGTGCAGCCCTTTTGGGAGCTTTATTCCTCTCTGTTCTGCACGGTGGGTGTGTTATTCCAGAGAAAAGTGAAGACTAATGGGATTTGGAATAAACTACCTCTGTGTTGTGGGAACCTGAACTCCTCCACAGTTTGAAGACCAAGACATTTGCCCTGTAAAGCGTATCTGTCATGTTGCCAAGAAAGGGTGCCAGACTCTCAGTGCTGCAAACCAGAGCTGTGCTCCTCACAGCCACCTCAGAGGTCAGTGTGCAGTGCTGCATCCCACCAGCTGGGAAAGGACAGTGATAGGACATGTCTCCATGGACACTTCTCAAGGGTCTGCTGACCACCTTTTGAGTCCCCTAGGCTGTCCCCAGCTCCTGTGACAGGTGCAAGGGCTGTGTGTGAACTGCTTTGCTCACCTCAGGGGGTATGAAGATGAGAAGCTATGTGAGGCATGCTTGCAAAGTCACATTGCCATCTCATTGCTGGTGAACTCTGCAGGCACGAAGGAATTTGCTGTTACTGTAAAGTTCTGCACTAGCCGTGCTGTGCTTAATCACATCTCTTTGGGGAGGGCACAAGTGAGTGAAACTTGAGTTGGGGGGACAGATTAGGAGAGCAATGCAGACTGGAGGAGAAAACAAACACACCCATGAAAGGGTGGCCTAAAATCTGTCACTGTCAGAGAAAGAGCAACAGCCGCATCTGTCTAATAGCACATACCATTGGGGTAGGAACTCTTTACTGGTGCATGACCTTCAAGTCATTGCCAGGAATAGATTGTGGCTCAGATTTCAACCCTAAGTAAAGCATCATCTCCTGTCATGATTTGGACGCTGAGGCATTTCAGTTTCCAGAAACAAACAAAGCTCACAGGAGGCAGCCCAATGGTCCTGGCTGCTGCAGAGCCCAGCATGGCAGCACCTCCGGAAACAGCCGGGCTCTGCACTTTGGGCATGATTCAGGGCAAAGGGACTCGATGGGCTTCATTCCCCCTGCCGTTGCCTTTGTACATTGCTCCTGTGCATTGTCTTGCCCTCACTGAAGCTGATAATTTCTCCTAGCATGTAAGAAAAAAATCTTTTCAGTTCGTTCAAAGGACTGAGTATTTTGAACAGTGTAATTTGATTGTTGTCCCAGGCTCTTGCTGCTGGTGTCCATACCAGAGCTGTGTTTCTTTCCAAAGATCCCGAAACCCAACAGCTGAAGGGAAGCACAATTTTGGAAGGGAGAAAGGCTTCCCTTCAATTTAGCAGAGATGCTTGATGGGTCCCAGGGGCCAAACAGCCTTCTGTTTTCCATGGCAGCTGTTACCTACAAACCAAATTAATCAAGTCTCCCGCTTTGACACCCTCTAACCTGTTTTATGATGGTGGCTGAGAAACATGGAATGCTTTGCACTAAATGGAAACAGCAGCCCAGTGAGTGGAGAGCAGTGTCGGAGGTGAGGGGACACAAGCCTCCTTGCAGGTGCCCTGCTAGCCAGGCCACAGCTACCAGCCTCACCCTGGGCACTGCTCCCCTCCTGCTTTCTGAGATGGCATCATTGGAAGAAAACAAAGCACATCCTGTTCTGGCAGTAAGAGAAGATCCCTGCTCCCAGCAGGGTTTTCAACAGCACTTAGAAATGGGGTCCTGGCTCCCCTACCTCTGCAAACTAAGGTCTGGATTCACTTCCTCAGACCTAGCAGCCCACAGTGGGCTGCAATGACAAGGTCATGGCCACAAACAGCTTGTGTTCCTCCAGTGGTCTTTACATGTGCAGGCAGACAGCATGGGCATGAGGCCGAGAGAGGGAAGGGGTGAAAACAACACATGAAGGCCCGTGCACACTCTGCCTCTCACAGCCCAAAAGTTCCCAAACTAGCCTCAGGAAGAAAATGTTTTGCTAAACACCTGAAACGAGAGGTTTCCATTCAGTGAAAAGCCATGCCGGATACACACCCAGAACCTGGGGAACTAAAATGAGAATCAGGATGAGCTCTGGAGAGCACGTGCTGGTGGTGCAGGTGGAGACTACTGCTTTTAACTCCGGTACTTAAACCACTATACCTTCAGGAGTATTTTTTGTGTTTGTTTGAAATGTCACTTCAGCAGCCTCTGAGGAGAATATGCGCCTTTTGTTGGTGGCTGTCCCCACTCACTCTGCCTAGCAAACTCCAAATCGCAGGGGCACTACTCACCGCAGAGGTAGGATGGCTATACGGCAGCCTTTCAGAAGCAGAGGAGGAGAGAATATTTAGAGGGACTGTTTAACTTTCTAAAGCCTGCCACCGTTAGTTGGCTTCACCCAGGTGAGGTGCATACTGCTGCTGTATAGACCCACCATTGCAGCCATTTCACAGAATCACAGAATTGTTGGGGTTGGAAGGGACCTCTGGTCCATCATCAAGTCCAACCCTGCTGCCAAGGCAGGGTCTCCTCAAGCAGGTGACACAGGAATGCATCCAGGTGGGTTTTGAATGTCTCCAGATAAGGAGATTCCACGAGCTACCAGGGCAGCGTCTTCCAGTGCTCTGCCACCCTCCACGTAAAGAAATTCTCCCTCACGTTGAGGTGGAACTTCCTGTGTTTCAGTTTATGGCCATTGCTCCATGCCCTGTCACTGGGCATCACTGAAGGGAGTCTGGCACCATCCTCTTGAAACCCACCTTGAGATATTTATGTGCATTAATGAGCTTCCCTCTCAGCCTCCTCCAGACTAAACAGGCCCAGCTCCCACAGTCTCTCCTTGTAAGAGACACTCCAGACCCCAAATCATCTTTGTGACCTCTGCTGGACCTTCTCCAGGAGCTCCTTGTCTTTGTTGTACTTGCCTTGGCTGATCAGGTGTAGCAAGGGAAGGCATATAGGAAACCATCAGGACAGACAGGAGAGGTTTTGCATTCACTGTGCATCACTATAAATGAGCACAAAGTGTGTGGCAGAAGTCCACCACGCCTCACAAAAGCCCAGCACAGCTGGGTGTAAGCATGCTTCTTCCAAGTTGCTAAGAGAAAGCTGGGCAAGAAAAGCCTAGTTGTGCCCTGTCACCCTGTCATTTTGCAGCACTGGAAGTGGTGGTGGGCAAGGATGCTGTTATCTGCTATGTCTCCTGCTGGCATTACGATGTTTAGCAAATCCTGGGATCTAGTTTTCTTCCAGCAGGTAACGGATGACCATGTAGGTGAAATCCAGCATCAATGGAGCTGGGAAGGAGACGTTTTGTACGAGGAGCCTGTGGCTGGCAGGAGATACAGTGACACTTTAAGTCTGTAAGGATGTTGCGAAAGCTGACAGAGCACCAGCCTGGTACAGCTAAAGGAAAGTAAGGCCTTCGTAGGTTTAGGTCTAACATCCTACACAGACACACTAATGACTGTGGTGCTTTTTTTCCTTCTGAAAATATTGCATAGGATTGCTTGATTCCCAGTGGATTGGCAGAGAGCAGGGGAGGATTTTTTTGGCTCTTATTTTTGGGGAGCGGTGTTTATTTTAGAAGCCAACAGCACTTCTCTATAGTACTGTAAAAAAACCGAAAAAACTGATGCACTTGAAATTGCCTGAGCTACTGGAGCAGAAAACCTAATGCTGCTCCTAATGCTGCAAGGGAGCCTGCTCCTGGGCATTTTTGGAGCCTGAAACCCACAGCAGCCCTGCGCTGTAAGTGGCCAGAAGGAGCTTTTGTGTGCACGGTAACTGTCAGACAGACAGGGTTCAATTTATTACCACATCCAACAGGTATGACAGATGCCCTGCAAACCCATGAGATAATTCCTGATGGTTAATGCTCTCCCCTAATTCCTGCCCAGTCACAGTCCATATCTATACATTTGGATGAAGAGACGCTGCATATTCAGGATTTTCAAACCTTGTATCTCCTGCATTCATGCCTTCTAAGAGATCCTCTCTTACAGCAATACACATAAATAGGGCAGATTTGTCCCCTCCTCGGGTCTGCTTTCTTCAGGATAAAAGAAGTGCAATCAGGAGTACTGAGAGGGTTTCTGCGGCATGGCAAGGAAAATTCTTCAGTTTACAGATCATTACAAAGCTTCTGAAAATTAAACTATTTTTCATATGTAATGAACTGTGCATGTCCTGTGCAGCAATAAAAATATCAAAAGTAGTACTAAGAGCTAATGTGAGCCATAAATACTAACTTGTATTTGTAATATTTTCATAGGGCCATTATAACTAAAATATAAATGGAGTTTTTATTTTAAACATTTAATATTAATCAAATGGTTATGAAAGTACATAACAAACAACTGTGACATACTCATGGCCTAAATAATAAAAATTAAATGGGTGATGAATTCTTGTGAAAATTTAATTTGCAAAAGAAAGAACATTGCATTAATAAGACATAATTATATCATCAAATATTTACCATTATTTGCTGGAATCCATTTCATTTTTATTTTACACAGTAAAACAGTGGCTACATAAAGCAGCAGGCTGGGCCCCATCCAAACACTTTTTGTCCCCCCAGGTCGAGCAGGCAATATGCTTTTAACTCAGGTTTTGCTGCTTTGTTTCACTGCTTTCCTCTAACAGCTCCAAACGCTGTGTTTAGAATCCTGACATCTCTTTTGTTACTCACTCCACACCAGTAAATTATTTCAACCCACATCTCTATAGAAAATAAATAAAGTGGTTCCAAATTCCTTTGCAGACCTGGGTCAGTGGGTGAACAACACTGGCTGTCTGCTGGGTGCTGTCACACAGCAGCCACCCTCACTTCTTCGAGGAACACTGGTGTTTCCCACCACAGAAGCAGTGAGAGGACAAAATCAAGCTGAGACTGTCAAGCTGATGTCCCCTTCCAGCCAGCAGCTCGACTGAGGCTGCTGTCAGGGGTGTGTTTAGCAGAGGGTGACACCCTCTGCCATACTGTTGGCCGTACCCCTGCACTCTGTGTTTTATTCCTAGCCATGTGCTATAGTGTATTTCCTGCCTACAGGTCTGCTGGCTGAAAGGATTAGGACCTTTCCTAAGATGCTCCTGCAGAGGTATAGGATCCTGATGGGATTTCCATGCAAACAAGGCATGCCCTGAGCATCTGTCAGGATGTGAGGAAAGGACAGCCGAGGTTGGAGCACCGTTCTTTTGAACCAAAGCTCTATGTTCCAGGATGGTTGTTTTTCTATCAGGTTTTGCAAGACACAGTTGCTGCCACCCAGTTTTGTGTTGCACTTGTTTTAGACAGCCTTTGCTCAGCTCAGCCAATGCTGAGAGACTCAGAGGGTTCTTCGGGGTTTTTTAGGTTAATTTGGAAACTTCACTGATTATACACCTGCCAGCATAATTTACACCTCTGAGGATTGGATTGATTAGAGAATCAGTGTGAATGATTTATTTTATTCATTGAAGGCAGGGCTATGAGTGTGCTGCAACCTGCGACTGAACTGATATTTCCTTTAATTGTTCAGCTGGGTCCCTGGCAAGCATGAGCTGAAGCTGCACAAACTTGTTCAGTAAACATTTCTAGCAGCCCGACCTTCAGCAGTCCTGCTGAGCCAAACCAATCCCCTCTTGTCTTCTAGCTACAAGCTTGTGCTTCAACACCGCTGTGGGTGCACACTGCACATGGGAGCAGCTTTTGACTTTGGCTGGAGGCAAGTTTAAGTCAGACATGAGGGCCTAATGCCTGATGCTGGCAGCAACAAGAGGCTGAGCATGGGACAATGTGCATTATCCCCTGTTTTCAGGGTCCTGCTGTTATCCAGGTGCCACCCAGGTGGCAAGCCCATGTCTTTTCTGTCTCGTGGGTAAGAGTGCTCACTGTCCTGGTACCTGGAGAGATTGAAGGCAAGGGAGAGCAGCAAGCAAGAAGACAGTGCTGGATGGTGCTGCTATTATTTATATTGTTAATGAGGAGCATAATGGAATAGAAAGCACACTTTAAAATATGTGAGTTCCTCCAGGTGGGGATGCACAATTTGCAAGCACTTTGGAGGGCTGGAAGTCAAAGTAGTCTTGGCAAATGGGAGTAACGGTCTGAGATCAATAAACCGAAATTCAATACAGGGGAGTGCTCAGCACACATTTAGAAGGAGGACTCAAACACATAATGATGCTGTGGGGAAGCGCCAGGCTGGCAGCAGCAGAGCAGGGTGGGTCTGGGTGAGCGGGAAGGCAGAAGATGGAGGTCTGGAATGGGGAAGGGGCCAAGAGGGAGGTACCAGAGGTCATGCCAGATGTGAGTCTGGGGAAATCACTATTTCTCCCTCATCAGGACTTAGCCAGGCAGAGAACAGCATCCCGCTGATCCAGGGGTGATGCAAGTGGGCATGGAACAGAGAGGGGCATGGTGGTTGGCTGGAAGGCCTGGCTTACAGGGAGAGATTAAAAGAATTGGTTTGTTCGGGGTGGAGGACTAGAGGATGAGGGCAGATGTGGTAGCATGTCAAATATCTAAGTCATTAGACCAACTAGTCTTCAGGTAGGCAGAGAAGTTGAGCTCTTTCTCAGT
The DNA here is from genome assembly GCF_009650955.1 of Corvus moneduloides. Classification (NCBI taxonomy): domain Eukaryota; kingdom Metazoa; phylum Chordata; class Aves; order Passeriformes; family Corvidae; genus Corvus; species Corvus moneduloides. Next base: position 76,954,190 of record NC_045478.1, read on the forward strand.
CAGAGTGAGCTGGGTTACAGCTAGAGAAAAACATGCTGTAACCAGCAAGTGAGGTGAGCCCTGGCTGAGGGCTGTTCCTGTCCCCAAAGATATTTTAAAAAGGTTAAGCACATATCAGTCAGGGATATCAGCTAGAAAAGGAGGGAAGGGGAGGGGAAGGGGGGCTGGATGGTCTCTTGAGCCATACATGTCCACGACTGCAGTGATTCAGATTGGGACAGTGCCCAAAATGTGTCTGGTGAATTCCACACGTGCCCAGAGTGACTCCTTATGTTGTCCTAAAATGGTCCTTGATTTTAGCAGAGAGGTCATACCTCCCATAAAATGTGATATTTAGAGCATCAACAGCACTTGTATCCCCAAAGGCATGGGCCAGATTTTTCATATTTGAAATTATTTTCTGCAACCCTACATCAAGCCTGGCTGAATTTTACACTCATTCAGATCAAAGTTTCTCTACTGGCATGACTACAATGCTGGCAGTGCCAAAGCTAACATATAAGACAAATTAAATGATAAGTCACATGAAATATTGTTTCATCTATATCCAACACTAATACTGTGAGATGTAGAACCGTAACCTCCTTCCTTAAAAATAAAATGAGAAGTGCCAAAAAAGAGGTGCCAGGAAGAAAGCAGAAGCAATTCAGCATTGTGCTGGGCATTAGCTTAACTAGGAAATGGGGGTGAGGTTAAGGAGAGATAAGCTGATGTGCAGAATAATTCAAGTTAGCCAGTGATATAACAAAAAAAGGCTACTGTTTCAGGCATGGTCTGGTTAATCATCATGAGGATTAGGTACAATAGACTCAGGGATGTTGGAGCAAGAAGACTGCATTTAGACCAGGAAAGAAAATGTTTTCAGGTGTTGTTATTTCAGGCTCAGCTAAATTCACTCACCTTTTCTACCCTTCTTCGTAAATGTGCCCTATGGGACCTTCAGCAGCCTGAGCTGTGCTGTGTTGGGTAACCTTCGTCTTCTCCCCCTAGAAGATGGATCAGAAGTAGCACACATACGTCAGTACAGTTCACTATTTACTGTATATTTAAAGACTCAGATCTTCTGGTAGGAAAGATAGCTCAGACAGAGGGAAGAGTGCACATCGTGATTGCACGGTAAAAAAACCCAAACCAGAAAGAAAATCAGGTTTTGCCACCAGTTTTCCTTGCTGTAAGCCCCCTCTGCCTGCCGCTAGGTGGTAACTCCCTGACTCGCTCGTGTTTCTTGTCGTCCACCGTGGTCCCTGTGCTATTTCTTGCTCTGTTTCCCCAGTTGGCTGGCTTGTGCACCAGTGCCTTTTATGGCAGGGCGGGCGAGGCCAGCGCTTCAGCTGTGCCCCCAGCCTCTCGCCGCTGCCCCCAGCCCGCCCGTGCTCCTGGGACAGGCGGTGGGGCACAGGGAGGGTATATTTAGCTCACCAAGGAGGGGGGCTACAGCATGACATCAGTCTGGCTTGCTCCTTGCAGCCAGGCCACACTCCACCGCCTGCCCTACACCCTTGGCATCAGTGCCTGGTGCCGCCCCAGTCACCCGCTCCCGCTCTGGCCTGCTGACGCAGGGCCCGGCCAGACTGCGAAAACAAATGGCTGAGTGCCCACGTGCTCCGCTGTGCACAGGGCAAAAGCCAGGGCAGGCCCTGTCACTCACCCACCGCTGCTTTGGCAGCAGCGGTGGGTGCCAGCGCGGGTTGGGAACTTCAGTTCCTGCCTATCTCCAGTGACAGGCCCCGGTGCCACCGACACGTTCTGGCTGAGCGCGGCATTTATCGATAGTTATTCCAGGGCTGGGAGTGGGCTCAAAGTTCTGCAGTCACCAGAAACACACATTCCTCTGGGTTTATCCTTTCAACTTCACTGTGAGCAGCGTGACAGGAATAGTGATTTCAGCCCCTCTGCTGTGGTGAGCTCTGGGCACCCACCTCTTGGCGCAAGGCAAATGAGCCCCAGCTTGTTTCAACTCCCCAGGATGGAGGTTTTCCCCTCTGTTTGGCAGCCAGGAGCGATGTCTGACAGCCAGAATTTTTTCCCTGCCTGGAATCAGGGCTTCAGCAGATGTTATGGGTATCTACTGGTCCTTAACTACAAAAGGGGTCTGGCCCTTCCAAAGGAGCTGAACGCAGGCAGTGAAATGTATACTTTGTATTTTTGAGATTAATGAGGCTTCATTCACATGTGACACAGATGGCTGGATTTTTGGCAGTGCTGAGCACCTATGACTACCACCACATTCACTCAAAACATGTTGGCACACAGAGCTCTGGAAAATTAGGCCATGTTTCTCCAGTGCAAAAGGCTTGTTGATGTGTGGGATATCAAATGTGTAAAATTATTTTCACTCTGCTTCTTAATAACAATAAAAGGATGAGTCATAATTACTTTCTGAGAATATTAAAATCCTAGACATGATGCTTCTTACACTGTACAGTGAATCTCTACAGCACAATGTATTAAATGCTCTCCTTTATTACAGAATAGTGATGTCTAATAACTCCCAAGCTCAAGTGTCACTGCAGTATTTATAATTCACATCTGTAATAACATTTTCCCATTTAGCAGTCTGGGGCAGGTGCCACAATGTGTTGTACAGCACGGGTGCAAATAATGAGATAGGGTGATGTCATTGAATAGCATTCCTCCTAAGGGATCTAAAAATACTCTCTCTTTCTCACCTTTCATCATTGCCTGCTTCTTCCCGCCTGATGCTTTTGCATCCGTTTCCATGGTAACAGCTTCTATTGTAGCCCAGACCCTCATGCAGATGTTGTCATTGATCCAACACCTTGCGGCAGCTTTGATGGCGCATTGTCTTCTTGTTTCCCGCTCTCCTGTCTCTGTTCTCCCCCAGAAAGGATGGGTTGGGATGCTTCCTCCTGCTCAGGGCCTTTGATCTGAAGGAGGAGAAGGGAGAAAGTTATCGATTCAGCTTTATTACCAATTGTAATCCTTCCTGGAGGGTTTTCTGAGAGCTGAAATAATATGCCATGGAACCAGTTACAGGTTTGCTTCTGCGGCTGTTAAAATGGGTGCCTTAACAAAAAAAACCCCAATAGAGGAGTCAAGAATGATTAGCATTGGGAGACCAAAATTAAAACCTCTCTCTGACAGGGCATGGAAAACTGCTTCACTGGGGGATGCTGCTGCTTTACTGCCTGTGCAGTCTGATCAGAGGCGTTTTTTTTTTTTTTGGGCACTTTCTTTCTTCTGCTTTTTTTCCCCTGCTAAGCGCCTAGGGAAGTTTCCACATTTTGGCTGTGTTCATTGTTCAGGCTCTCCCCACCCAGGCTTGTCACTCCAGCTTGGCTTCAAGGGAAAGAGAGGGAGGCAGCAGAGCTGTGCTAGAAAAGCTGCACCATGGATTAATGCTGAAATGAAATGTAGCTGTAAGGAAAAAAGGCAGAGAACAAGGAAATTCTGCTTAATCACCTATTGTCTGCAGTTGTTTCGCATTCTTCACCTGTCACTCCTTGCTGGCGTTGGACGTTTTTCTCCTGATGATGAGAACCTGACAGACAGATGGTAATGAATGTGTAACTGAAAACCTGGTCTTCTGCATCTGCATTATTTATTCACCTAAAGCAGGAGCTGCTCTATATTTAGTGTATGATGTCAGCGGCTTGTTTGCATCCTTAGAAATTGGCAGGGAGCCACATCTCACATGACATATGAAATCACTGATAAATGCTTCTTTTCACTGGAAGAAAAACAGCTTAATAAATGTGGCTCTTTTCTGCTTTCATCTCTTCCCTCCCCACCACGCTCCCTTCCCCTTCTGGGATTTGTGTCTCTCCGTGGCAGAGCTCAGCAGCATCTGTGAAGTGGAAATGAGCAGGCAGTACTGCAGATCAAAATGAGGCCGTGGGTAAGCTCGGGAAGTTGCTGCCCTCCCAAGCCCCCCTCTGCTCCCCCCTCTGAAGTCCTGGGGCTCTGCCAAAGAACTAGCCAAGCTGGGTGGAAAGGAAAAAAGGGAGAGAGGGAGAGCCTCCTCCTCCACCCAGCACAGGCTTTGTGGGGATGCTGGTATTCCTGGTATGTAATGAGTTTCAGTTGGGTTTTAGCAGGCAGGGAGTAGGGGGACAGGCCAGGGTCTCACGTGCATTGCTCGGTGCAGGAATGGCACTGTGATCAATACTAGCAGTTATCTGCCTTGAACACATCTTTGGTGCAAGTGTCCAGCAACAAGATCTTACATTTGCGCTTTCATGGGGGAAACGCAGCCAGGGCACTTTCCTGGCAGTGCTGCAAAGCCAAAGGCTGGGCAAAAATAGCACGTTTTTGGTATAAAAATATAGGTTTGAGTGCCAGAACTTCATCTTCCATTACCTGGCAGAGCTCCATTGAATTTCCATGCACCAGTTCAGCCCATTTGAGGGTCTGATTCTTAATTCAAACATGGTACAAGTCAGGAGGGTAAAGAAGCTCAGTGCACCTCCTAGCTCACAGCGTCATGCCCATCCCAACACTTTAGGGCTAGTTTTCCAAAGCTGGCAGGTGCCATGGTTTCACAGCCTATCTTGGCCTTCCATAGCAGCAGATAAGACCTGTGGGGAGCTGCAAATGTAGCATCAACAGATCCCAAGGTTACAATTTGGGGCCTGAGTGGGTTGCTGCCTCAGATAAAGAACACAGCTTGCCATGGGGCCAGTGTCCTCAGCAGTACCAAGTGATATGTGAGAAATAAATTTAAAATAGGTGATCGACCCATAGAAACAATCAGACTGTTTACTTTGGAAGGGATTTCTTGCAGTGAACAAAAGCAGTTAGTGTGAAGCCAAAGGTCTACTCTCCCCAGCATTTCCCTACCAGGGTTTAACATCACTGCTGCCGATGCAGACGCAGTAAGAAGCAGAAGGGGGAAGATAGCCTTGCTGCAGAGCTGCTATGCTGCAGATGAATGACTTTTCCTATTAAACAAGCCCATTCAAGCTTCCGCTCCACAGCCATTTACTTGATGGGTTTGAACAATAATGAACCAGGATTTAAAAAACCTGCCCCTGAGAAATTCAGGCTGCTTCAGCAAATGGGATCAAATAAAGTTGGTAGTATCATGTGGCCTGCTAATATTCAGAAATGACATCAATGTATCCTGAGCTTATTCAAACCAGCATTTTGCTTTGGTTTATTGAATGGGGCGACCTGCAGGTTAAGCATCAGAGAGACATTTGGGAGGAATTAAACAGAGAAAGGTGGGGACAGAGCACAAAAGGAAATCCTTTCAAGAACCTTAGCATAAAATGTCGTCTGTAAAGGAATATGTGGGACAAGGTTTTAGATGAGACAGTTGTCCTCCCAGGAAAAACATCATGAAGTTGTTACACAGAAACTCGTTTAAAAAAAAAAAAAAAGTCAGCCAATGCCACAAGATGATATCTCAGTAGTCACAGATGTTCTCTGTTCTGGGAAAAAGGAGAGAAGATTACTCTCAGAAATTTACCCTGTGTTGGCAGGGTACTGAAGAAACTCGGGGTGGGTTTGTAAAATAGAGAAAGATGCTGCTCCTTGCAGTAATGTAGGCAGCATCTATAAATAGCTAGCTGCCATTTCAAAAGGCTGAATGAAGCCTGATGGCCCATACTGGGCAGGAACCAGTATGATGGCTGCCATGGGTCTGGGAATTAGGAAATCTGCATTCATTCCTGATCATGTAATGCATTTTTTGTGTGATATTGGGAGATCCCAATAGCTGTCTGCCTCCCTTCCTCTCACTAATACTGGAAAATCACTTCTTCCTTTCCCCCAAGGTCATGATCCGCACACGTTAAACACTGAGGGCTTGGGTGGTCTCTTGCTGTTGGGTGGTCTCTTTGCTCCCTGTTTGGGCTTGCTCAGTGTCAGATACTTTGCTCCCTCTTCGGGCTTCAGCCATAGCCATGTGGCTAGTGAGGACAACTGCCTATACCTAGGACAAATCTTGCAGAATCGCCACTCACCATTAATACTCTGGAAAGCTGCAAGGAGCTTGTCTCAATGGTGCCTGGACAAAATTTTTTGTAGCAGTATTATAGCTGAGAGACCATGGCACAGATGTGGGGAAGGGAGGAGGAGCCCCACTGATGAGAAGCTCCCGAGACTCCCAACCGGATGTGGAAGGGACATGGGTAGCTGAGGACTTGTGTCTGCTGTCACCTCTGGCACTAGCAGCCATCTACAGTCAGCACAGTCCTAACTGCAGGTAAGGCAGGTGGAAAGGGGAAGCCCCAGGTGAGAATGATGAAGCAGCTTTTTTAACACATTACCCCCAAAATCCCCACCCTGATCAGACCTCACTTCCTTTGAGGGCAGAGTGGCAAGTGTGGCTGAGACACAGCTGGGGGACACAGCTGGGGGACAAAGGCCTCTCCCAGCTTGTTCCTTTTCATCTTAAAGATCATGCAAGGTGCAAGGGAAAAGACAAGAACTTCCTGGGACATAGCAGGTATGAAGAGTTTTAGCCAGCACCTGGAGCGATGGGAGGGGTCATGGGGGGCTCTGGACCTGATCTAGTGTAGCTTGCACTGGCAAGTTTCCTACCACAGGTTGTAGGCCAATATCACAGTGACGTGCAGATGCAGCACTCAAACACCTAAGCCAGTTTTACATCACACCTTTCATTATTTTGGGAGGTGTTTCCATAGAGGTTCTCATTTCAGTGTATTAGTCCCCTGTTTCACTGCCACTGATGTTCTGACTGTGACTTCAGCATCATTTAGCAGCCAAGTAAATGAAGTGAGAGAAGGCTGAATTGACAGCAGGCTGGGATATCAGGGACACTGTCATGTGGCCCTAAGCAGATGAAAGTCCACTGAGGGGGGACTAAATCAGGAAAGCTGTGATTACTTTTTTCCCCCTCCAGTGAAAGCTGGGAGATAACTTGCAAAGCTTTGCTCATGAGCAGAGGTGACAGAGGGTGTCCAGCGAATATAGCCTTTGTATCTTTTCAGCAGTTCCCTGGAGCATGAAACTGTTCTTTTCAGGCTGAAGCCGTCAGGAAGGGCATCTTATGCTTGCCATTTTTGATGAGAGGATTTAAGGGCCATCCAGCAGAGGACCTAACTCTAAACCCACAAGCAATCAATTTGTTTTGATGCTCTGAAATTACTGTGCTAAACCAAGAAAGATGGATAAAACGATAGGACGTCAGCAACAGAGCTGGGTGGTTAAGCCAGATATACTGAGTCTCTCTTTGTGATATAACCTTTCTGGGACATACCTTTCTCTTTGGCCCACAGCAGTTACATTTCAAGGCCTGCTAATATGGATCAGTGACTGAGCAATTCTCTTATAGAGGATAAAAAGTACTTTTCACATATTTTCACACATTTTTTTAACACAGCAATAACCTGGGTCTTTACTTCTCAAGCAAAAGGCAAGTTGCTTTGGTTATATATCTTCATCTAGTATTTTGCTTCATGTGAAGCTGTAAATGAGAAAAGTATCTACATATCCTCTAAGTTCCTAAACCCAAAGCATTTAATAAGAAATAAGCCATTAGTGACCTGCCATTCCTTTGCACCCAGAACAATTTCCAGCTGAAACCCAGACAACAGTGGAGTGATTCAAAGCTCACGGATGTTTCACGAAGATTTTCTCAGAAGATCTAATCAGATGGATTTCACAAATGCACTCTGTTTGCCATCAGACAAATATGATATATACTAGATTCACCTTTACCCAAAAACCACTCGAATGAGGCTTCATCAAAGAAAGTATGCTTTTCATCGTGCTTTTTACTGGCAGTAGAGCTGCGCCCAGAAGCACTATGTGCTAAGTCTTTTTCTTGTAAATACCCACAGGCTTATTGCTCATCCTCCCTCATTCAGAACCCGGTGGACATGTAGGAAGGGGAAAGACGGTTTTGCACAGTTGTTGGTTCTGGTAGTTGGGGAGTCTTTCTTACACTGAACTAGGGAAGAGAAATAGCTTACTTCCCCCACACTTTTGGAGCTCAGCCTTAATTGCAAATGTGATGTCCTTCAGTGTAATCAGTTATTCCCTTGTTCCGAACTCTCCTAAGAGCCTGATTGACCTTCACTGTCTCTCCAGCTCTTTGTCCCTCCTGGCAACAGATAAGATAAAACCTGTCAATGTGTTGGAGAGCTCTAACAGATCTTTCCTGTGTGCATATACGTTGTGGTTGTTCCCTGACATTGTGTTGCCTGCTTGTCCAATGTAGGCTCTGATTGATGGGAGCTAGGAGAGGTTGTTTTAACAGACACAGCAGCCCCGTGATATGGGAAAAGACAGGGTCAGCTTAGGCTTACTGGTGTAAGAAATGAAGGAGGAAGCAGTCACCCTCTGCATCTTATTGCACATGATGTTTTATGTCCCTTTCCCTATATCTTGCAGGCTGGGAACAGAAGAAGGTATAATAGGACCTGTCAGAGTTTCCTTCCCTTTCTCCTTTGCCTTCCTCTCAGTCTCATCTCATCTGCCTTCTCTGCTCTTTCCTGCTCTTGTCCTTCTCATACCTCTCCCTTAGCTCTTTCCTAATTAAAATCTTAAAGCCCATCTCTTTTCACACTGATCATGCCACTGCTGTCATATTTGCAAATTCTTTCTATGTCCCTTCTGCTTCCTTGTCCCTTTTATTGCCTTTATTGTCTCTCTTGAGATAGCCCTTCAGGTCAAGGACTGCCCCACAGTTCAGACCTGTGCAGTGCCTTGCCAAGTGTGCTTCAGTTCTGCTTGGCCACAGCAGAAAATAGAAACCTCACGTGCATGCCAACACCATTAAGCTCATGAGCTCCACTTAGCACACTGAAGTCTCCTACTGGTGATGGACTTCGTTCCCTGGCGGGGCAGTGAAGCAAGCTGTTTGTGGCATGTCTTGTGACTGCTTGGCAGGACCCTTTCCTTCCTGCTGCCAGCGAGGAATGGGGTTAGGTGTTCATTTCCAGGACCATCTGATGGGTACGCCTTCTCAACACAACAATCAAACCAAACTCCAAGGAGCAGTGCAGTTGCTGAACTCCTGGAAGCAGCTGTAGAAAAACATGTTGTTAGTTTGTCTGCAAACTGAAGTGAGTGGCCCATGTGGTGCAGTGAGGGAGGGGACAGATCTGGTGTGGTGTGTGGAGGTGCCCGGATCCTTGCAGTCAAGGAGCCTTGCCTGAGTATTCATTCCCTCAGCCTCCTGGGGGGAGGCCAAGAGGGAAGCAGCTAGCTGGAGGCATCTGGCAGGGGCTGGGAGACCCTGGCAGCAGTGAGGGAAGGAAGGAGTGGCTTTATGCAGCTGATTAGCTGTTCCTCTTTGCTGTTTCCTGACTTTATAAGATCCTTAAACCTCGAAGTGGAAACGGTGATACAGCATTGGGCAGCAGCTACCTAATTTTCTCCTGGCTCTCTTGCACACCACCCGCAGCTGGTGGGGTGAGGCTTCCCTGAACCAGCAGCTGCACTGATACGAAGTCTTCTGTCTGACAGGGAGTGGGCAGACTGAGGGAGTGAGCTGCTGGCTACATCACTGCTGTCCCAGGTTTTTAGTTTGGGAAAGCTGGTCACCCTGTGCCTGCAGCTGTGGGTGAAGTAGGCTTCTTGTTCCTGCTCTGGCTGCCAAGTAACAGACTGCTCCCTCAGTGCTCCAGAAGTGCCCAAGACACTATGGTGACAAAGACAGGAAAGGCACCGGCAACAAGATTGGAATACTGCAGGATGTTTTGGGGCTTCTCCGTAGCACAGGTGAAACCAGTTCTTTCCATCTGGAGGCTGAGCAGCCAGGACCACTCTGGCCATGGGACAAAGGGAGCTGGAAGGGGCAGATGTGTGGCAGGACCCAAGTGTCCTAGAGTTTCATCCCCTCAACAGGCTAACCACATCCTCCTCAGCCTGACCTCTGAGTGGTGGCAGCAGCAAGTCCAGATTCCCAGGGCTGTGGTGCAAACAGAATAGCTGGTGGGCACATGGCTGTTTTGGTGCCCTGAGTCATCTGCTGTCCTGAGCCATTGGCTAAGGGCCAGCCAAGCAATACCTACATCAGGCAAAATACCTACATCAGCCTGGCCCGAGCAAGACCAGCTGTTCCATCACTATCACCGCGCAGCTGGCTCCCATGCCAGGAAGCAGGATTGTACCATCTGTTTGGCCCGGGGGCAGCACAGGCGGCCGTGCTACTCACTGACACACTGTACAGCCTGTGGGACCAGTGCTGCTGGATTCGTGGGGAAACACGGAGTATGGGCACGACCTTGCACAGTGGGTGCAATGAATGGGGCCAAGAAGGAACGGCACAAGCAGTGGGCTTGCAGCATCAAGACCATTGCGTTTTCCTGGCCTGCTGGCTTTTCTCTCCTTGCATCCAGGCTTTGGAAGACACTGGGTTCAGTCACACTGGGAACCATGTGGGCACTGGACTGTGACCGCCCTCCTGCTCCTGGGCTGTGGCAGGCTGACACCTACTGTGACCTCCTCACCCGGTGCCCTTGGCACAGCTCCTGGCATCAGATATCCCAGCTTTGCATAGTTGCAACTCCTACTGGCTTGGATCAGAGTTTACCTTGAGGGCCTAGAGCAATGGCAATGCTCCGGGCTGTTGTGTGATGAGAGTGACTCACTGCTCCTGATCCCTGCCTTTGCCTTCCTGTACAAAACAAGCAAGGCCTGGACTTGTCCCTGTTCCCATCCCCTTACCTTGCTTTCCACGCAGCCAGAGCAAGCAGACCTGTGAAGGCTGGCATGCATTTTCCAGGCTTCTCTTCCATTTAGTGGGCACTAAAATATAGAAAAAACTCTTTTTCTAGTCATTTAAGTCCATTCTCCCCTGTCAGTTGTAGAGACAGCTGTGGGAGAAGCAAGAATTTTCACCCTCGTCTCATTTCAGGGAGGGCTTGCCCCTCTCACATCGGGGTGTCTTCCTGCTCTCTGTACCTCCACTGCCCAGGGCACACAGGGACTGCATTGCGATGGATCTGTCTCCCTCCTCTTAATAGCCTGTCACAGCAGAATTCACTCGCCATCGCTGAGATTTAGCTATTTCCCTCAAGGGTCTGGTCAGCATCAGATATGCACATGTGCAACATCCATTTAAATCCATAATAAATGTGCACACACATTTTGTGTGGTGACTGCCCCCCTGACTCACACAAAAATGTATTTTAAATGGGCTTGGAGGATTTGGGCCATCATTAAATTTCAAGGAACAAGGCCCACTCCTGTATTCCTGTGCACCGGGGACCTGGGGATGTGCATATTGTGAAAGACCAAACTCACACCACCTTTGCTGCATCCCCCCTCCCCAGCCACCTCCCCGGAATGAAGAAACATGAGACTCCAGCACTTTCTTGGTGGCGTAGACTTCCTGTTGCAATCCTCCCCTCCCTCTCCAGCACAGGGAAATCTGCTTAGCCTTTACTTTCTCACACGTTTCAGATGTGCAGGGGTGTGATTGTAAACAATGTCATCAGCCGTGCCAGAGCTGTCTGCTCCTGCCGTGCTCCCTTCCCAGCACCCCAGGGGTTCCCGTAAGAGGGCGTAAAGCAAACAAAGCAAAACAGTAATCTGCTGTTCCAATGGCATTTTTTTGTTTTTAGAAAATGTTAATGATAGGTTATGTGATTACCCTAGGTTTGGCTCCACTTACTCTTTATTAAGCACATCTGGTATTTAGTAACAGTGTAAGTAGCAGGAGTTTTTCTGGCACGTAAATGAGATTATCCAATGTTGCCATGCAGTATGGAAACTCCTCAGGGAAGCCAGTGAACTGCGTGGAGATACAAGACTTTCTTTTCGGCTGGGCATGCAGCCAGAATAGCTAAAAAATGTGGATTGGCACAGAGCTGTTGCCACGCAAACACTTCTGGAAATTTCTGTGTTCAGGCCTGCCAAGTCCTTCCTATGTAACATGAGTTTCTGTCTTCCTCAGCAGCCCGTCTGAAGCCCGAGCTCTCCTGTACACTTTAAAAAGGAAAAATGAAAAAAACCCTCCAAGGCAATCCTTCAGTCCTGTTTCCAGCCTGCCTCTGCCAAGCTAACAATTTCACCGAATTAGGGGGAATTTCCTAAAACATTTCTTTGAGCTACATTGAGTGCAACATGTGGGAGACAACTGTGTTTCCTGGAGAAGAAAGGAGAGCTGTCTCACTTGTGGAGACTGCCTAATGTCTAGCAGGAGAAAAACAACAGCCATGACAAGAAAATGTTTTTTAAAACTTGGCGCAAGAAGCAGATTTTATTTATTTTGAATGCCTTTTCCAGTCTGGTCAATGTAGTGTATGAAGAGAGGCTTGGTGGAGGGAAGCTGGTGTTTTTGTTAGGGCCCAGGGCTTGGAGTCAGGAGGTCTGGTCTCTATTTCTGGCTCCGCTGTAGCCTTCCTGTGGGACTTGGGTGAAGCTCTTGGAGGTGAGTTGTTCCAGTCTCTGAGCTTCTCGATGCGTTTAATGGGGGTATTGTTTGCTGGTTTCATATGTGTTTGTGTGAACTCAGGCTCTGCGGCCAAAATTATTAATCCTCCGCGTTTCTTAAGGAAAGAACTGGGAAGGATATGAAGCAGAAAAGCAAATGTTCATTTGTTGCTTGACTGTGCTTGGCTGCTGCTGTTGCAAGACACTGGCCTTTGGATCTTTAAACTTGGTTGCTCTGCGTCCAGGGATCTTTGTGGGTGTTCCTGACAAACCCTTGTCAGTTTTGCCTCTCCCACCTCTAACAATGGGACACATGCATTTATATTGCAACTTTGTTGACTTAGTGATGGACCCCTGGGGAAGGAGTTAGTCCGGGTAGTTTCTAGCCTTTTTCACTGTGAAGAGAGAATTTAGTGTGAAGGCTGGCCTTGAGCAGAGGGGATTAATTGCAGCAACTTTAAAGCACATTGTGCACTATTACCCCATGGCCAGTGACCAGCTCTAGCACCCAGGTTGTGCATGGCTGTCCTTCCTGTGGATCAGCGGGCAGTGCAGCAGGGAACTACCTGGGTAAAGCTCAGGAAGGGAGTGCAAAAGCACCCTACCAGGCACTGCTGGCTGCTGCCTGGTGGCTCAGATGTCCTCTGTGATGAACTTCTGATGTAATTTCCAGCCACAGAAAGAACATCTCATCCAAAGAGCTGACGCGACTCCAAGCTGCATACCAACATAAGTGGAAGAGGGGATCTGGCTCTGCTACTGCATGCTTTTGGCCACAGCAACCCTCCCCACTTCCAAGAGGGACAAGGGAAGGGGCAACCAGCAGCTCTTGATCTGTGCAGTACCCACAACATTCTTTAGGAAAGTGGGAAAGGATTAGTAACAGTGACAAAACAGGCATAGCTGTCCAAGGGACAAACAGATAAGCTTGGGATTTTCCTGTCTGCTGACCCACCCTCTGATAAGCCACACTAATAACTCTCCATGGGTTAACTTGTGCACAAGCAGAGCTTCTTTTCAGCCCAGTCTTGCTTCTGTAAACATCACTCCCGTGGCTGTAGCTCCTGTGGCTGTAGTGACATCCATAGCTTGTCAACGACATTTGGCCAAGTAGTTAATGGGTAAGGATACAGAAAGTTTGCAGCGCAGTGAGGCGAGACACAGCTACTGCTGCTGTGTCCAGGACTCTGTTGGTGGGGAATGAAGAGCAGAGGAGGGAGGGATGGCCACAAAAAGAGAGTAACAATGAGAATAACAGTGTAAGAAAAGGAAGGACTGCAAGAATGGGGAGTAAGAATGTGTAAGATTCAAGGTGAGAGAAGTTAATTTCCTCAGGGATGCAAATATGAAAGAAGAGAAAACATCAGACAGGGAGAAGTGAAGGGGAGAGAAGAGCAATGGAGAGCTAAAGAGCCAGACCAAAGAAACTGAGGATGACAATGGCCAGGAATGAATGGGAATGACCAGAGAAAAAAATGAGACAAGTAGGTAAAACTATAGTGTAGAGAAAAGGAGTGGCATGATGAACAAGAGAAGAAAATTATTTTTAGAAGAGGGAATGCAAACCAAGACAGGAGAGAATTATATAGAGAAAACAGAAAAAGTCAGAGGTGGAAAGAGGAATAATAAGACAGGGACACTGGAGAAAGCAGGTGAAGCAAAGAGACCACACTGTTCTTGGGTTAATGAAGTTTCTTTTTACTAGTTCAGTATTGTGTTGCAATGTCCCAAGAGGCATTTTGTTTCTGTGGCTCTTTTGACCACTTATGGCTAATTATTCTGGTTTCCATGACTAAGTAATTAGAAGAAAAGGAAAAGAGCCTAAAAGTCACCCGGATGTGTCATAAGGCTTTGTCTGAAGGACTGCTCCCCTCAGAGGGAATTGTTTCTAGAAAATAGCTGGGATGCTGACATTCCCAGTGTACATGTGGCTGGCCTCTGTGTCGCCTGGGTAAGCTGTAGGGGCTCAAAGATTTCTGAACCCTCCCCACCCACTTTGCTGCAAATTACTCTGTTCTGCTTGGGAGGGATGATGAGGAAGGGAGGATCCTAGCAGAATCCTCTTGCCAGCATGTCTCAAAGCTGGCTCTGATCCTGCAGGATTTGACCAATATTTGTTGAAAGTGGAGCAACTCAGAGTACCGGGTGGCTTGGTCCTAGTCCCCAATCAATGGAAAGTCAGAAGAGCAGAAGCAAATAGTAGATTTCTCTTCTGATCTAATACTCCTTTTCTTTACATGCTTTGCTCATGTTAACTTGGTGCCTTTCATTTACTTATCGAAGAGATGCATAAACGTTTTACTTTCAGGAGGCACCTGACAATTCCTGCATTCACTAAGAAACCTGAAGCCTGTGAGTAAACATCAAAGGAGAGCTTTTTCTCTGGAATTATATAATCTCTGTTATGAATATGGTAATTAAACAACACCTTACAGGAAAGGGGCAGAACATTTAGTTAATATAAGCAAGGCATGAAACTGCACTGTATGTCTTAAATCACAGTTTCATGGGATAGAAAATCTGGCCTAAAAAGCATTCTGTGCTGGACCAGGACATCATAGCCACACAAAGCCAAGCACCAAACAAGCACAAACTTACTATGCCGGTTCAGATACGTTTGACACATTCTGGCAGACACTGCACCAAATCAGGTAAGGTCTGTCCTCCAGTCAGCATAAAACTGGCATAAACACCACATTGTGTGCTCTAATTCAACAGAAACATACTGGTGTGCTTATGCTAGATCCAGATCCAGTACACACAGGACGTGCTCCTGCCATGCCAAAATCTCATATTAATGAAGCTGGAAGCAGAGCCATGTGCATTAGTTGCATGCTCTGAATTCTTAGGAGTGGCAGCCGTTCATGGCAGGGGGCTTTTTCAGAACAATCATAAAAGGCCTTTTTTTTTTTTTCTGGGGTGACAAAATTGTTTCCTTTGTTTCCAATAATCTTAGCATTTGAAAATACTGAATTGGTCCTTTTGTTTGCTGCATCCATTTATTGCAGACTGTAGTCTCAGTGCAGCTCATGTTAGGATGACCAGTCCCCCTGCCCTCCACCACAAAATTATGCCTGTTTTTTTAAAGATGCTGACCAAGCATAATGTTGACTGCCTTGCCGTGAAAGTAGTTTGCCATACCAGAACTGTTGCTTAAAATCAAACATTTAAATCATTTGAGACTGAAGGAAATAATTTGGTCAATTGAAACACTCCCCTTGGTCTTTCTTTATGTACATATCCCAGCGATGTGCCAGAACGGCCCTTGGTATTTTCTTGTTAAAGTTTCATGAACAAATTGGAGAAAAGCTTAGAATAATTTCTGTACCTCTGAGGAAAATCACAGACTCTTAACATTATGCTTCACCATCCCTGCTAGAGATGATTTATTCTTAGGGCTCATAAAACATTCTTGAAAGAATAAAATTTTTGCCTTGTGACTGCAGCATATTGCACCAAATGTTGGACACTTTCAAAACAATTTCCTGAGAGGATGTGAAAGGTAGATTGGGATCCAAAGGGACACATTTTTCTCCTTTCCTTTCATATTCCCAGGGTGCGTTCCCACTTCTATAGGAAATGCAGTGCAGAACACTAATCTTGGTCGACTAAAAGGAACACTTTTTCTCATTTCAAAGAAGAAAGCAAGTTGCAAAAATTGAACCTAAACCTGGTAACTGTAATAACGCTTGGCACTTACATGCAGGTTTTCATCTTCTAGCCACTTTACATTAAGTAATGAATCCTCAGGACTTCCCTGTGGAGTAGGTAGCTGAGTATTATTAGCCCCCTTCTGCAAATGGGAAAACCGAGGAGGAGATGTTAAGTACCTTGCCTAAAGCCAATGAGGGATTCTGTTGTAGAGATGGGATCAGAGGTTAGGAGTTCTTGTGCTTTCAATTCCCATACCTATTGTGTCACTTAAGTACAGAGCCATAATTGAATATCGTAATGACCCAGGGGTGAAGTGATTCCAGCTACTTAGATCTGAGCATGGCTCCTCTGATGGTCAGAGACTCAGTGGTGCAGCTGCACTCAGCCGGACAGGGCACGAGTGCCTAATGGGCAGGATAAAGAAGTGTCATTCTCTTTGGTCTCCTCAAACTTACCACTGGGCAATGTTCACCAGGCCAGGTCTCAGCTCAGCGCTTCAGCTGGCTGTGCCTTCACTTTAAGGCATAAGGCCAAATGTTCACCTTGATGGGTGTCTTGCCGCTAAGAAATGTGTCTTCAAAGGCAGGTGCTGCTGTTAAGACCAAGGTTATTGTTCATCTACTTTTGTGTGACACTTGTTACAAACCGAACAGGCAAGTCCCTTTCTAGCAATTCATGCTTGTGCAGGAGTGTGAAAAGAAACCCAGACCCCTGTGCTCTGGGCTAAAGCAGATTCTTCTCTACCTTAAGGAATAGAATTTTTATGTTCTGTGGTCCTCACATCATCTGAATGGGAGCTCAGGTCCTGCTTTTCACAGGGCTGCTAGGAGGGTTCACAGATCTCAGTCTTGCCCCTGACCAGTGTGTGCTTTAGACAGGGAACAACATATCAAAAAAGAACATGAAAACCATGAGGAAAATTACCATCAATTGCCACACGGTTGCTAATGTGAACAAAGGAAACGTGTTCCCAGAATTCAGGAAAGAACGCTCCATTTCAGTGTTTCTCAGGCAAAGAAATGTTTGCTTTTTGTTTTCTAAATACCTATTTCCCTTAGCAGTATTTCCTGCATGTTATTCAACCATGTTTTCATCACATCAAGGTGCCATCGGGCATTAAAGCATAAGAACTGGCTTGTATCTCTCATTTGCTGCCAAGGTATATTGATGTGGTGTGGGATGATACATCGTAAAGGAAAGGTGTGTAAAATGGACTTGTTCACTAATACTTTCCTTCTGAGCCTTCCATTAACATGGAATGGGCACAAATCCATCCATGAACACACTGACTCCAGCTCTGCACATAGAGAACATATTATTCCAGTTGGGAACAGGAATCAGTTTTGCACCTGACATAGCCTTCATTTTGGAAGGGAATCAGAGGGTTTGGAACTTGAGACTGATCCACACCCCAAGTTTATTTTGTTTATATGTAGGAAAAAATGTGGAAATCCCCAGATGCTGCTGGCCTGGATAAGAATGATTCTTCCACTGAAAACACAGAACCATATTTGCTCTGAGAATGAAAAGATGACATTTTCTCATTCCTGTGAATTTTGTCTAATGATTTTGCCCTGAAAACCACCTGATTTTACTAATTGGTCACTAGAGATTATGAGTATCAGCCTTGCATTAACATGTTAAAACAAAATACTAGAATGATCTTTTTGGAGCTCTCTGACTATTTCTAGGAGTACTGCAATGAAGTAGAGTGTTTAGAGTCAGAAAGATCCTGTGATAATGCCTGAGTCACATTAATTGGATTGTCAGAGACTACTGGACCCCGCCATAAATGTGAGAGAAGCTGGGAAGGCAATGAACCTTGCAGGGCACTGGTGCTAACTGATGTGTATCTTATATTTTAAAATACAATGATACGAACACCACCTAGACCAGAGTATTAACTTGTCTGGCGTCTTCGCACTGTGTTTTGTGTCCTCTGGAGAGGTGAGTGCTCCACTCAGCAGTGCTGGACCCTGAGGAGCCCTGCTGAGCTGCATGGAAATATGGAGTAGGTCCTTCATGCATGATCTGGAAATCACCTCCCATGATCAGTGTGCAGACCATTTGCTACAAAGGAGGTTCTCCACATTGCATTATCTGGCACTGGGATTTTTGCTAAACATTAATGCTTCCAACTGTGCAAAGTATTTATAAAGCACACAACATGTCTGTCAGAGCAGTGTATGCTTTTAATATAATGTAGTATGAGCATGTGGAAAAAATAATGGAGACTGTTCTTCATACAGAACTGAAGCACAACAAACTGTAATTACATCAGAATTTTTAGAACATGTTTTCCTTACGCTTTTCAATAAATATTAAGGAAATATAATCACATACGTTACAAACTGTGCCAATGTCCTATAGATTGCATGGGAAGGACTTGGATTTTCCTTTCACGTTGGTATTGCATCATAATTCCATGAGGTCGTCTTTGACCACGAGGGGGACCGGGCTTATAGTTCCCTCCCTGTTACATGTGTATGTGCTCAAAGAGAGGGCATGTCTGGAGCACTGACGTGCTCCAAAGGGTGCTGCAGTGTAATCTTTGCTTGAGCTATGTGCCTCTTCCTTACTTCTTTTTGAAAGGGAAATATGCTTTCTTCTCCCCTACTGACATGTGAGCAACCTCAGCTAAATCCTTTGTTGGAGAACAGAGCTCTTTGGTGATCAAACATTTCACCTCTTCACAAATCAGAGAGAGGGTAATATAATTATATTGATACTCTCAACTGGTCTGTTTTATCAGGCTGTTGTAACAAGACTATCCCTTTGCTTAGAGTGTATTTTGAAAATTAAAGGCAGAGGAGCCAATGTTGGGCCAGGAAGCACTGAGCAGGATGGGTGGATGGAAGAGGGCCATGGCTTCTGGTGACCAAAGGTATAGAAATGAAGGAAGAAGTTATGAAGCCAAATGCTCTCCTCTTCTTGCTTTGGTCTGGCCACACCTGCCCTACTTTTTTTGTAATTCCTGCCTCACTCTTCTTCCCTGTTTTGCTCCTTGAGCCTTTCTGCCTGCTGGAAGGATCCAGAAAACCCTCTTGCAGACCACCGCCCCCACATCACTACCATAGTCAGCCCTTCCTGAAGCTACTGCTGCTGTGTCCAGGACTCTGTTGGTGGGGAATGAAGAGCAGAGGAGGGAGGGATGGCCACAAAAAGCACTGTGCCCTGGCAGCTCCTGGAAAAAGGGAGGCAGAAATACAAGGGAATGCCTGATGGATGCACGGGGTTGCAGCTGAGTGCTGGTGAGCATCTCAGGGGAGCTTTACGCTGTGTGGCTGCTTGCACAGGTATGGCCTAACATGAATGGACACTGATTTCCTTCATTTTTGCTGCAATGAAAGGTAGGGTCAGTTACTCAGTCCAGTCAGCACCAGCTGCTGTCGAAAAATTGCCTTGAGTGTGGCCTGGGGATAGATGTGGTTGAGAGTATTGCCTTTTTAATCTCCACAGGCCATGTAACTGGATTTTCCCAAAACACCAACCCAGCTCTTGGGCTGTTCTGTAAAGCTGACCCCCTCTGGAAACCCTGAATGACGTGGTTAACATTATTCTCAAATCTGCCAGGAGTTAACCCAAGGACTAATGATATTACTGGAATACCAGCATCTATTTTTAAGTAGTGTTTTCCTAATTTTTCCCTTAAATATTACATGACAAAGGGGGACTAGAAAGAAACAACGTATTGTCCTGCATAATTCCTCATCACACTAGTTAAACACAGGATAAGGCTGGAATTCATCTACTTTGTTACACACAGAGTTTATCTTAAAATTTTATCTGGGACAAGAACACCCTTAGATACTTTCACAGTTATGACACCAGTATCCTGTGAAATAAACTGACAGGGGGTTATCCATTACAGGAAATGGAGTGATGAAGCAGGAAGCTGCACTATCAGCTCACAGCAAACCAGTGCTCTAGAGTGGTTTTAGGTGCAGTCAAGCAGTGGAAAGGTTTTCCATAGTAGATGGTATAAAGCCAGGACTATATTAACTGGAAATTACTCAGGATTTCAAAATTCTTCTTTTATGAGGAAGCCAAATTGCTACTCAGATAATTGAAGGGTAGTTCAGGATCCCTGGACTCCTTTCCTGCTCATTTCTTGTCTTAAGGTGCTGGTATTGGTGGCACTATGAGGGAATTTACACACTGACTGCGGGGCTGGTGGGTTTTGACTGCTAGTGACTGTGCGTCCTTCACTCTGACTCAGTGCTGTCTACTCTGTAGAGGTGTGCTGTAAGGCTTCCTTAATCCCCACAGAGCCCTCTGGTACTCACAGAACTACAAAATGTTGTCATTAAAACAGAAACATCCATTTTATTCCATGCTATGACTGATAACCCATTTTATTTTCCAGTCCCATTTTGCTTGTTTTCCTCTGCCAATACATCACTTAATAAAGGAATTGGAAGGCGCTTCTTGTACGTGATGAACAGCCAGCCCTTTCTCAATGTGTGGCCCTCGCCCGGACTTGCCATTATTTGAGGTGTAGATGGGTTTGTGTACAAGCCTGCACACACACGTGCACGCTTGCAAAAACACACGCTGGGTGAGCTCCAGGCTAGCCATTAGATTTCCCCTGCTATTACTCTACTGTACATATTCCTAGTAGATTAGAGCAGAATTTTTTTTATACGCTCTTCTATAAAAAGTGTGCTATATTGATTGCAGCACAGTGAGCTGCTGTGGTTGATATCCGAGCGCTAACCCAGATAGGGATTTGCATTACATCAGCCATCAGGCGAGGGAACCTGGCGAGCTGCCAGCCTGTAAAAATGGAAGACATTTGCGTCACTGTTCCCTTGGTAATGCTTCTTGGAGCCGTGTCAGCTGTCCCCCGAGGTTGTTTCCTTAATATGTCAACAGACATTCCTGAATCTTTAATGCTGAATAGCTCTTTTTCCTCTTCCAGAAACACTTAGGTGACAGTGTAGCTAGTGTCTCCTGCTGCCCTATGTATTAAAAAATTATATACCTATGTAGATGAGGCTTAATACCTTTTGGGGGAGGGTCACAACAGTTACAGTCAGATCTGGGTGAAGCACAAAGCCCATTTGCAGCGGGATTGCCGTTTGGATGCACTGAGGAAGCAGCAGCCCTGTTCAAAACCACTCCTTCCCTGCCTCCGGAGCATCCCACTGGAGGGAATGAAAGCATCTGTGTTAGATCAATTGTTGGAATTTGCTAACGTTTGGGATAAACTATCTGACCTTGCTTTAGGAATTCCAGTTCCACACAGTAACTTCAGGTTAATGCCCGAAAGCTGTAGGACTGTGTGTGCAGTGACCTCTAGCTTCCGGAAGATATTGGTTAGTGCCAATTGTGAGAAATAGTCAGAGGTTTTATCCAATGACATTTTCACCTTTCTGCTTCTCTGTGCAGCCAAATGATATTTTCAACTTGAAGAATTAAAATGCGAGTAAGACACACTGAACAAAATTTGAGCATGTGCCCTTTCAGCTGAAAGTAAACATCCGCTATCAAAAAGACCTTTTGTTCTTAGGTGACAGTTTAAAGTTTGCTGTAGTAATTAATCACAGACTTGTAATTTAAGAGTTCAGGAAGAGCGAGCAAAGAAGCAATTCTAAGAAATCACTTCGTGAGTAACTTAATTTTGGTCAAGGAGCACTACAAAGTGCTCATGATAATTTATCACTGTTGTATGCATTTCATGCAACTCACTGACCAAACAGAAAACCACTCTGCTGGTTGAAACTGTTCTGCTGAGGGGACAGGGAGCTCTGTTAGTTTGCAGTCTTTAGCCAGTACTGAAGGACTTCCAGATTCCTTGCTTGAGGAATGTGACCCCAGCGCTGGAATTTGTCTCCTGCGTAGCACCCCATGCGAGCTGTTTCCTTAAGCAGCCATGGGCAGGCAGAGCAGGGAGGGAGGTGCTCTCTGGGGCCCGAGCAGAGGCAGGCGGTCCCTGCCTGCAGCTAGTCCAGGGCTGCAGGGCAGGAGGGAGATTCCCGTGAACCCTGACCTGGCAACCTGCATTAGCAGCGCGGGAGTGACTGAGCCCTTCAGGTGAAGCGTTTGCACATGCCCTGCACAGACACCTGTGAGGCAACTGATGCTCCTGCCTGAGCCCTGTGTCTGTTTGTCCTTACACTTTGCCACCTCCCTGGTCTGCAACTCTCATGGCCAGCTTTACCCTTGACAGACAGGTGACGAGTGACTCGGTTCAGTGGGAGAACATGGAGTGCCCATTACAGCAGCATCCCTAGGGAGGAGCAACCATGCCTTCCATTGTCTCGGGGTGCTGGCAGAACTGGCTTTCCCCTTAGCCTCATGATGCCTGAAACCCACATAAAGATAACCAAGCTCAGCTGCTTGGTCTGCACCCCAGCTTCTCTCGCAGAGCCTGGTGCTCACTGGGGTGGAGCCAGATAGTGATGGGTTCTACTCTTGGCCCCATGCAGCCCCTCTGCTGGGAGGGCTGGAAGAGGCAGGTAGGAAAAATGTGACTCACAGGGCAATCCAAAATTGGGCCAGGGTCATATGCTGGAGGCAGGTGGAGAGTACTGATGTGCAAACCCAGGGGTGTTTGGCTGTAGGTTACCAGCCTGGCAAGAGGCAGGAGCAAGGCGCCAGATGAGCAGCTGGGCTTGAACACAGATGCCAGAAGCAGAACTGATCCCAGCTGTAGCTGCTTTTGCCTCTTGGCTGCTGCAGAGACCAGCACAGGCCAGTGGTTGCCTTCTTAAGGGACGTTGCCTTTGTGCTGTAGGGACAAAGGGCTGAGGCAGAAGAAGCCCCCACGGCAGGATTAGCAGTGTCGGGAGGGCAAAGGGAAATGAAAAACTTCCTTCTCTGAGACAGAGTTTGTGATTCACCCCTCCTAGGATTGTCTTCTTGCCTCCATTCACCTGCTATGAACCCCGGATTTTTTACCAAGTGAGATGTGCCCCTAATCTGACTTCAAAGCCCTGACCCTTCCTACTGTCAGCCCCGTGGTTCCTCTCTGTCTATTGCTATCACACATTTCTATATATAACACAAGGCTCCTGTCTGCTGCAAAGGGCATTTTCTGAGGTAAAGTTAAATACATGGCAAAACCTTTAGAAACAGAGCCTTGAAAACAAAATTGGTCTATCCTGACTGCTTGTGTCATTATTCAAAAAGATTGTTGAATGAAGGTCAGCTCCTGAACAGGTTTGAATTTTCATGATTCTATGAATTAACTTTCTCCTAGTCCCAGAAAGCTGCAAGTTGAGGTCTTTTGTACCACTGAGAGCTAGGCCTTGACAGTCCCGGTGATATCCGAATCCCTAAAACGTCTGTTGCTCAAGAGTACTGCTTACAGTCACCAAGTAGCTGCAGCTGAAGGAGGTGGGTACCAGCTTGCCCTTGAGCTCTGCACTTCCTGTCAGCTTTCCAATAGTGCTTCCTCCCTGTTTCTGGGTGCAGTTCAACACTCTCTGCCTCTGCACCCAAAGAAGGCAGCGGGAGCCTTGCCATTGACCTCAGTGAATGTAGAAGTACCCTCACAGCACTGATGACAATCTACAAAGCCCCATGTAAGTTCCACCTTTTATGTCCTCTTCCCATGCATGGTGCCAGGATGAAAGGCTTCAGAGGCTATGCTGACCAGCTTTTAAATCTGGCTGTCTGAAGCAAGCGACCCTCAGAGACTGGCATAGATTTGACACATTATGTTCTTTTGCCTCATTTAAACATGCCAACTTAATAGGAGTGGTTTTGATCCATGGTATTTTGAAACAGATCACTGAAACTGGTTGCTGGAGCACTAGGCAGTATCTTGCCTCTATTTGTGCTGCAGCAATACGCCATTAAATTAGCCCTGGATGCAGTCTGTCAAGCTAATGTACATCCATACCAATTTGCTAGGCTGTCTGCAGGTATTCCCCTGGGGAATGGATTCCACAGTGATTTACAGTTAATCATTGTTTCCCCATGAGTTTGTGCTTTTTAAGCCAAATGCTCAATATTCTGGGCAGGTGTCATATGGTGCAACTTCCTGCTGTGGTAAGCAGAGAAAGTCAGTGGCAGCCTGAGGAAATACTGAATTAGGAAAGTGAGGCCTTCTGATGGTAAGCGCAGGTCCTCAGGTTGCAGTCTGAAGGACATTGTTGCTTTGGCTCCACTTGTCTTCCTCTGTTATGGAAAGATAGCACTGGCAGCAACTAGCATATCTAAAGACCAGCACTGAGCCTTTTGTTTTCAGAGTAGAGTTTGAAGTGAGTCACCTACAGGTGAGCTGACTCATAAGCTACATGGAGAGAGTGAGAGAAGCTATAGTAGCATAGGAGGAGCTATGCCAGGCCCATAAAGAAGGGTATCACACGTCCTTTTGTGATGCCAGAGTATTTAGAAAGTCAGGCCTGGTTTTGGGATGGAAACTCAGCCAAATATTCCCATTAAAAAATGCTTTGTCAGCTAACTGTGTTTGTCCACCCAAAGCAGGCGCTCTGTATCCAGTTGCTTTTCCTAACACAGGAAAGAAGCCTGGTTCACCTCAGCCAGTCAGCTCTGCTCAGAGTGCAGAGCAGGGGAAATTCCATAAATATCAGGGAGTTTGGGTTAAAACATTTTGTACAGAGACTTATTCGAGATTCCAGATGTTTTGAATCGTCTTTATAAAAATAAAACAATCTTTTAATACTTCATCCGTGTTATAAAAATCTGCTTTGTTTGTTTTTATCCAAAATTCATGTTTGTCCTGGACATTTCATAGGTCTGTGCTAATGGATATCAACAGTGCTATGACTCCATATGTCGGTCGCAGAAACCCAGCTTGTCCTCCCATGCCCCAGCTTAGGAAATCTCTGGCTGGAGACTTGGGCCAGGACAAGGAGCAAATGAATGTTTCCTTGCGTAGCTGCAGAATGTGGGTACAGTGAATGCTTGGGAGACCAAAGGGCAGATAGCCATGCTGAATGGAAACACTGGTTATTTCTGGCTAGTATGTGCCTCATGTGAGAGGGGTATGCTGTATTTTGGACATCTCTGACAGCAAGTGAGTGCTCTTGAGGGCATGGATGCGAATAGGACAAGAGGCAGGGAGGTTTCTGAACCTTGAGGACATCCAGATAGGATGTCTATGAACTTGCTCTGATGGGTCAGGGAAACAGTACTGTACGTAATGAATGTTCTCCCTAGCAAGGTAATGTTTGTAACTGATTTCACTGAAAAACCACAGTATGTGCTGGGTATCATGTTCATGAGATGAGCTGGTTCTCAATTGAATCTTCCAACCACCTTGCTTGCAATAAATATAAGCAGCACATGGCTGATGATAGGAATAAAAGAAGATAAATAAGAATATAATTCAAATGTAGGATGGGTATAAGTGCACAAGGGCTAAACTTCAGAGGAATTCACAGACTGCAGATGGCTATGGACTGAAATGGATATCTGCTGTAGGGAGAGAGGCCACTGATCACTGGTTGGCATGGCCACTCTCATGTAAGTGGAAGGCTATGCCAACAGGAGATCTGCCACTTCTCTGAGCTCTGTGCACATCAGGTCTTCAGTGTTGTGAGTGCAGTAGGAATCAGCCTTAACTATACCTGCCTTCACAGAGCCCTGTAGGGATGAATGCAGGTGTTCTCCAAATGGATACTTCCTTTTCCTTGTTTCTAGGGTTTTGTGAAAAATCCAAAAGCTACTAATAGTTGATAATTTTTCTTTTTCTTATTCGTGATTCCTGCTGTTACAGTTGCCAGTGGAAATGATTATGTTCCCCAGACCCCACCATGTGTCTTTAATGGGATCCTATCTTCTATGCCAATAATGATAATTCCTTCCATGCATGTTACTCCAATTCTACCCTTCCATTCTGGGGCTTCCTTCAATACAGTAACACATTTCCCACTTATTTTGCCTATTAATTTCTGTAGCAAAGGCTGGTGTTCAGATCCCTGTGCTGGCTTGGGATACGCAGCAGATTTTGGAGGGGACCTTGAGTGAACAGCTGTCTTGGTTGTAGGCTTTGGCATGGGTGAGTGATAGAGTCAGAGTAATGATTGCCTGTGCGGAGGATGGTACCTGAAGATGTGTCTCAGCAGGTGCAGGGTAAGAGTCATATGACCAAATGTAGATGTCTCTATCTGAGCATTCATCTTGCTTCCCTTTATAGTCAATAGAGAAAAATAAGCACTTCTGGAGCGTGATTCATCTTAGTCTAAAGGAGATGTATAAAGTAAATCAGATGATTCACACCCCAGACATGCCTGTTTCTCTGCATTGAATATGAAAGGTGACTTGCTCAGATGTAGATATCTAAAGCAGAGTGAGACAAATCCCACTCAAAGCATCATCTTTGAAATGACAGCTCAGGAAAGTATGCAGAATAATGTCCTCCCAGCTAAGCAGTGTTCAAAGAACCTCATCCACATCTTTTCTCTACACCTGCCATTATGAGAAGTGTGTTTATTGTAGAAGATATGCCACAAGTTATTTTATTTGTTGACTTCTTCAACAGGAGCATTAGGACATTGTTGCAGGCCTGTAGTGTGGAGGGGAGCAGAGAAGGTCTGTGGATCTGACCCACTCAGAAAGTGTGGTGCAAAGGTGGCAAGCATGGTCTGTAGTTCAAGACTCAGTACTGTGGGAAAGCAGCATGTTGAACCTTCATGTTGCCATAGTGCATGTCTCTTGCATCTCACACAGTGGGCCTGGGAGTATTAAACACCAATCAGACTGAAACAGCCTCCAATCTTTGTCCAGAAGGAGAGAAATGTTGTAGATGGGAAAAAGAGTTTAAATTGGCCTGCTGCTGTATTGCATTTTGTAGAAGAGCTTCCCCCTGCAGCCATTTCAAGCTGAACACTGGCGACTCTGTCCTCCATGCTGACTTCTGTCCATCCATCCTCAGGGAATTCTTACGCTCTGACTGTGCTGAGTCAGCCAGTGCTTAGCTGCCCTGATATATCCTCCTGTTGACAGTGTAAGCTATTGCAGTGAGCACAACAGGAATAATGAGGCCTGGAGTCAGATTAGTGAGGATGCAGGCTTTAGAGGCATAAACAGACTCCTCTTCTTGTTTTTGCCCAGTAATGTCCTATGGGTACGTGCATTTTAGAGAGCTTTCTCCAAGTGGGAATTTCTATCTGGAAGCAGCATTTTAAAGAGGGCAATCAAGCCAGGGCCCTGCTGGCATTGGATGGGGAAACATGATGGCTCATCAGTTTCCTTCATTGGATCAGTGCCACCATGGCTGCTCACCAGCCGCTGGATGGAGGGCGACATCTGCTCAAGGTGATCCCTAGGCAGGAAAGGGCATGCAGAAAACAGGCACAGCCAGACCAGATGTGCAGTGATACTGTTTGTGACAGAAGTGGGACAGCAATGTTGTAACCACATGAACTTTAAAGGGACTGTGATCTCTGTGACACAGTTGCTCTAGTTCCAAGGGCAGGGGGGTGTTTCCTGCAGCTGAAAACATCAAATAATTAAAGGAGAAAAAAAGTGGTGCATGGGAACAAGACACTCTGAGATGGATTTTAATAAGTTTTTATAATATTACACTTCCAAAATTGCCAGGCATCAGTGGTGGGTCCTTCATTTGCTTCCAAATATGCTGGCTGTCAGAGTGCAACACCAGGCTCTGCGTTGGCTCAGGCTGGAAAAGATGATTCTGGAGGTCTTGTACAACTTAACTCTGCAGTGAGATGACTTAACTATCTGCAGGCTTTTGCTGGTGTATTTTGTTGAGCATTATATGAAGCCAGAGGTGTTGTGAGGGTACCTTCATAAACAGCTGAAATGAAACATTTGCATTTCAGTGTGAGGTCTAGTGCTCAGCATCTGAGGACTGCAGTGCAGAGCTGCCAGGTGAGAGGCGGTGGGTCTCCAGAGGTTAACAGGGTGCCAGGGTTTGAGGCCAGCAGCCTGGTTACACAAAGGATCAGAGCAATGGTTCTTGCCTCAGCGTCAGGTCCCCAAGAGGCTGAGAGCTGGAATACTGGAAAAACTGGACAGATTCCTTCTCTTTCCCAATCAACCCTCTGTAGCAATCAAAGTGAAAGAATGGCATGGGACTCTAAGCTGCTGGCCTAAGCTCCTTGACTAGTGTTCTGGGAAGGGGCTTCCAGTGGTCTTCTCCAGTGGTCTTGCAAGGCCCATACCTCTTCCCCAAAGAACCAACAACCCTGTTGTTTCTAATTGCCTACGGGACATGGAGGAAAGACCCAAGATTTTGGTGCACATCTTCATCTCGTGCGTGCCAGTTGTAGTACAAGACTTCATGCTGCTCCTGTTCAACAAGAACAATTCTTCAGGGAAACAGCCCTACAACCTTTTAGCATTTAGATGCTGCAAATATCC
The DNA here is from genome assembly GCF_009650955.1 of Corvus moneduloides. Taxonomy (NCBI): domain Eukaryota; kingdom Metazoa; phylum Chordata; class Aves; order Passeriformes; family Corvidae; genus Corvus; species Corvus moneduloides. The sequence goes on from NC_045478.1 coordinate 76,982,456, forward strand.
CTAAGGGTTTTCTTCCGCTTTTTTGGGCAGGTTCACTTTTAATTTTTCCACCATCAGTGAGGTATGGCAGCTTAGGCTGAGAATAGTGTTGCAGTGACTTGAATTATGTATCTAGTAAAGCGCATGGGATTGGCTCAATTTGGTATGAGGAAACCCTCAAAGGTTTCCATTAAGTTCAAGAGGTTCCTCCTCATCCCCCCCCCCAGACCAAAATAAGAAGAAAACTCTCGCATGCAACTCCAAGACCAAAGGTTTACGAAGTTTAGTTCAATCGTTGAAAAAAAAATCCAAATAAAAAAAGAACAGAAATAATATAGACTTATACTGATAAGCATATTTTTAATAGTTGTTTTGACTTTCACAAAAAGAACAAAACAAAACAAAAAAAAAAAAAGAAAGAGGGTAGTACAATTGAGGTAATCTGGGATGTAGATCAATGCCAGAGGATTTCAGTACTTTAATCACAAGTTTTTTAATGTTTCCTTCTGTTTCCAAAGTTTTCTTGGGATTTTTTTTTTCCACAGCAGAACCATTGTACTTCTTGCTGCATTCCCTGTGGTATGGGCAGATGGATCTGAAAGTCATCAGTGGGCAGTGAAAGTAATGCAGGTAAATGAAATTGCTCCCAAAGTCTGGGAGGAGCACATGTGGGGAAGAGTCATTGCACAAATTCCACACTGGTGGAATGTGGTTTTTTTCCCCTGAAATTATTACTTCATGTGAACAAGGCTTGTGCAAATGGAGGTTGACTGTATATTTACTCAAGGTAATGAACACAGATTACATTTTAGAACATCTTTCTAAGCCTTGAGTAATGTTGACTTGTTCCCATTCCCTCCCCTTTGGCTATTATCTCCTGTTTAGTGTCTCTTGTTTAATCTAACAGGCTAATGGGTCATCTTCTAGTGTTGCCTGACTCAGTAACGTGGTTAAAAGCCTGCAGAGTATGTCAATACAAGCAGGACAGAAATGAGTGGCCAACAGGATTGAACAGGATGGACTGGTTACAGAGACAGTCAAGTTCATCAGATAGCAAACTGCCCAATTGCCTTTTAGCTCTCCTGTGGGGTGGTTTTCTTTTTTTTGTTTTGATTAATATTTAGGCTGCAGCCATAAAATCCCACTGTGTTGGTCAGCAGGTGTTTGGTTTAAACTGTTTCTGGATCAGATAGATATTATTCATATGACTTTGGATGTCTGACTGAGTGTTTTCAGAAGTACAGACCCATTTGGAGGTGCCTTCATCTTTGACTTTTGTACTTCAGCCTCTTGGAAGATACTTCAGAAAATTGTCCCCAAACTGGTTCCCATAGGATTCAGCCAGAGGAAGCAGTCACTTTGTTCTTTGTGATTGCATTGTAACCTGCAAAACTAGGTCCTTAGTCTCACTGTCTTCCTGACTTCTTCCCTCTGTAAGGGTATATTTGCCCCTTCTGATGGAACTCAAGAAGGTTTTTTCAGTAATGCTTCGAGTACTGGGGAACTCAGACAACAAAGTAGCACTAAACTGAAAAGCATTGGCTGTCTTCAAATATCACTATTTTTTTTTCCTCAGTGAAGAGCTTTAGAAAAGCCTCTCTGATTTTCATCTGAAATTAAAATTCCATATGCAGTATATTAAGTGGCTAATTATGTCATTCATTTTACAGCCTTCCTCTGAATGACTTGATTGAAATGAATGGATTTTAATCTTGGGGGGCAGGAGGAAGGAAGGAATAAATGCTTAGGGGTTTGTTCTGTTTCAGCACTTGCATTTTGAAACCTGAATTAGATGTTTAAAACAAATATGGAACGTCTTTCCCAGAATTAAAAACTGGCCACTTTTGCCATTTGATAATACCTTTTGGGATGTGATAATTTTATGTGTGATTGACAGGTAGTTTAAAAGGGCAATTCTCTGGTTCAAGGGAGCAAAGGAAGGCAGTGGAGGAGAGGAAAGTGAAGGAAAGTATTCTAACATATGATCTTATTAGTTGGGCTGTTAAAATGTATTCAGTCATTCATTAAAGCTTATTCATAAAATTCATTATTCATTAATGCACTTTGGGGAGTGGGGGGAAAAGCACTGAACAGCAGCAGTCATTTATTTACACTAGCAATTTCATCATGGAATTAGATCATGGGGCCAGATTCGCCTCTGCATTTCGGCAGCTCAGTTTCACTGACATCATGGAATAACTACCAATTTAGAGTAATCTGTGGCAGAACAGAACCCAGCCCATACTGCTTCTTTAAGAGGATGCCTTGAGCAATTTCTTTGCTGTCTTATTGCTGGCTAGGTCTTGGGAAACGTTACAAATGGATAACAAATTAAAGAAGTATGACAAATGGATTTTCTCACTGAGCAATGTTCAACTGAATCATTCCATTTAGTTAGTAGGAGATGGATGTGAAAAGCATTCACATTAATAATTAGTATCTCATTTTTAAGAGTTTTTGCCCCTACTGTTCTGACAATTTTGAAATAAACAATTTAGATTTTCTGTCCTCACATAAAAGGTTTGGGGTGACAGCAGATGACAGGAAGGGATAACACCAAAGCTCTTATTTTGTTAATATGATATACAGCATATAAGATCATGGTAGTCAGTAATGGGAAAGAACCAGTAAATCACTGAACTCATGCCTCTGCAAGAAAAGGTGTGTTGGGTAATGATCATTCTTCTTCATAGCAGCACTGATGTTCTTCTTCCTAACTGATTTTTAGCTGAATCTCACCAATGGAGAAGCCCACATGAGGCTGAAGAAGTGACTTGGCACCTCTCAATTGATACACAGAACTATCTGCAGACTTTCTGCCTGGGGGTGAATGTCATGCTTTGGAAATTTCAGGCAGAATTTTTAAAACTCATTTTCATTGGCATTGCTCATCCTAGAAATCCTACATGTTATTGTATGATTTGGGTTCTTACTGTAGGACTGGGATAATAGATATTCCTTTCTGTATTAATGAACAGCAGGTTAGGAGACAGCAGTAAAGGAAACTAACACTTTTAAGGCATTCCTTATCTGTACCCTGATGCCACAAGTATTGTATCATAGATGACACGGGACTGGCAAGAAGCAAAGACATAGCACAGCTGCTCCATGGGTCCTTGACCTCCACCATTTCTGGTCTGAGTTGAAGGACTCAGCACTGAAATCTGGCACCAATCACATGGAACCTGAGGAAGATACTGATCCACGGGTCTACTAAACCCAGTGGTATTGTGGAGGCACAGCATGAACTTGAGCTTTCTGTGGGTCTCTTGTTTTGCTTCTTTAAAAATCCTCCTACACTGTGACCTTGAACTCTCCTTGTTGTGCAGGGTGATGATGTAAGTCCCAAGGAAACAGCCATATGGAAAATCTGAGGCTTGTGGTCATGGGGCCAGGTTTCTCTGATGACAGAAAGTGGAGTAGTTCTCCTGGAGTCAGTGGACTTACTCTAGCTGACAATCTGACCTATTGAATTTCCAGTTCCTTTTGTGGGAACAGCTCAGTGAATGATTTGATCTGAATTTCTGGGGCAGGGCAAGCCAGGAAGATTTCAGACTTTTAATTGGCAGTATAATGTCTTCAGAAATTCAGCCTTTGTCATTTTATCTTCTGATCATCTTTCAGGCTGCACAGCTGTCTCTTGCTTTGACTCCTGTACAAAATCCACAGTCTCCATTACAGCAGTCCTTCCTTGGCTGACTACTTAGAGTCTGTCCTGGCACAACAAAGGAAGACCTGGCAATTTCCTTTTGGGACAGGCTGTGTGAGCTCCAGAGAAGGTAGCTCTGCTGGAAAGCAGGGGAGCTCCTTGCACTCCCAGAGTGGGAGGTAAAGGGGAGAAGATAAGAACCATCAACCAGCACTGGCTCCCTGGTTCTCTCTCAGGTTCATGTGCAGTGACAGAGTGGACATTAGATATGGTGGCAAAAGAGATTGGGCAGCCATGTGTCATAGACAGCTTTGAAGGTTGGGAAAAAAGAGACAACACTACACTTCCCCAAACCCCAGAAGTACAGAGAAGACATCATGGGTTCATAGCAGGTTCCTGCCCCAAAGCTGCAGAAAATTAAAGAGGAAGTACTGGCAGTAGCTCTGCTAGCCCTTCCTTAGAGTGACATGGGGTATGTAACCCACTGCTGTGGGGCTGGGTAAACAGCAAGCCGAAAGAAGCCCATTCCTGCTGCTAGCTGTACTGGGTGGTAGCTCTCATGTGTTTCTGCAGTATCTGGATGTATACCAACTGCAGACTGGAAGAACTCCATGCAAAATCCTAGAAATGTCTCAGAAGCATTTCCAGTCCTCAGAAAAATGACACATAGGGAAGGTATCTTCCCCACAGTTGTGTAATCAAGAAGCTGGAGAAACAATAGATTGATATGCTGCCAAACTGTGCAGAAAATGGCTGACTCATGCAAGTATGCAATCTTAAACCTGAAATAATTAGTGTTAGATTCATAAGTGGGAAAAAAGTGCAATGAGACTGATGAAAGAACAGCTGTCCTCACTGATAGTATAGTATAGGAGTGTCTAAAGCTGCTGCAAAGCAGGGTGTAGGTGGGGTAGACACAGTTAGTTCAGAAGATAGAACTGAGAAGCATAAAATAATATCAAAAGCAAATGCATAAATATGAAGCAGAAGACATCAGGGAAGACCTTTAGTGCTGTGAGAAAAATGTGCACATGATAGAATGCACAGCACTGACATTAATATGGTGCAAAAGGATGAAAACAAAACTCTGAGCTATGTGCCAAGAGAGAGCAGCAGCACTTAGTTAGAAAAATGAATGCTATGGAGACAGTAGGACATTGCTAAATGTGTTAGGATGCAAAGGCTTCCTTACAGCTATGCCAAGGAGGGAAAGGAATTGTAGCCATGCAAAGCTGAATTAAAGCATTGCAATGACCCCATGCCATTAGGCAAAGTAAATTGCAGATTGAATCAGTGATGCTGGCAACAACAAATCCTCTACTTCCAGCTGCACCCAGTGAATTGTCACCACACAGGGGCTTTAAGTTTGGAGCAAACAATTCATGCAGGCAAGAGAAGCAGAACAAATTTTTAAAAAATAATTACATGTGCCAAGCTGGCAATATTCACTTGCATCCTTGCAATGAAGCTGTTAGGAGGCATATCAAGAAGTGTTCGAAGGGGACAATGTCTTCCAGGCATACAATTGCCTTCATCTATTTTCATCTTTTCAATTTGTGCCTCCAGGAGTGGCTACAGAACAAAAAGAAAAAATAATTGGAGCAGTAGAGGGAATGGAAAAGGAAGACATTTTTATGTAATGTTAAGTAACAAGTCACACAAGCAGTATGGATGCTGAGACACCAGACAACCTACCCCTTTCTGAAAACTGAAGTACCTTCAACAAGCAGGAAAAGACTATTCAATGAATTCCTACATATGAGGGAATACCCAGCTTGGTGAGAACAAAGAAATGAATTTTACGTAGGGTATTGACAAAAACTGTTGGGGAAAGAAAGAAACTACCTCAGCACATCCAGGAAAAGAGCATATGCAAATAGTTGTGAGCACTACTGGGATCAGATGTGAGGTAATAGAGCATTAGTGCTGTCAGCAAGATGTATTAAAAGGACTCTGAGGGATCAGTGCAATGGCTGCTGGGTTCTGGGGGTGGACACAGAGATCATGTGGCAGAAGCTGTGACACATCATGATCCAACCTTCATCTGTCAGTTAGAAAGAGACAGAGAGTAGACCTAGAGCTGACTAAACCATCCTGGTGTGGGGACTGCTTACAGTATCCTGTATGAGACATCTGTTGATCTCCCGAGAGCGAGGACCAGCCTCAGCAATTCAGAGAATATAGAAGCCTCCTGCTCGCAGATGCACAGACTCCATCCAGAGTCTGCTGGGATTTGCAACCTATCAGACAACTTTTCTCTCACAGCTTTCACATATGTGCAAGTCATTGATACAGCTCCTGAACAGAGATGCAATATGGACAACTGGTATCATCAGAGAATACACCAATCACCCATGTGAAAGAGCAGACACTTAATTATCCCGCTTCTACTTAAGAAGCAGATACATAACATATTGCTAGTGAGCAGTTCTACACCTTAGAAAAAGACATGTTCCTCTTGCTAACCTACAGCTTGATTTGAGTATCTCCAGCAGAACAGAGAGATACATCCAAACAGAAACTTTATTTTTTTTTCTATTGGGAAGGCCAGAAGGCAGGGGGAACTGTCTCCATTTTCAAGAGTACAGGATCTACTAAAACAGACTGAAGATAATCACAATACCCAGATTGCAGGGAATGGACACTTTCTTTGGGAATTGTCTGGCTCTCCTCTGGATCTGCAGTCTGTGCAGAGGAAGCCAGAAATACTCTGTCCTGACCAAATATGACAGAGGCTAGCCAACATCTGGTGATCTGTTGTGCCGTGTTTAGGACAACCAGCAATGAAAAAGTGGAAGCACACTGCTCTTTCCACCATCCGCAGGGAGAACACAAATTTGCCTCCCAACCCTAAATTTGGCTATTTGGACTGCTACTCAGACATCTAGTCAAGTGGGTGAGTTTAAAGCAATGAAGTACTTTAATAGGCAGAATATCCCATCCAGTGGGAGCACAGATCTGTTTGCTTGCAATCCATCCTCAAATGGACTCCCTTCAGTTACCACCACAGCATTGCCACCAAATGGCAAAGTCAAATTAGCCCCTAAAATGCCTGAAATTTTATTAATGCAGAAGAACATGAAGAAAATGCATAGCATCTCTGCTCTTGAATGGAGAAACAATCTCACAGAAAACCTGGCTCAATCTGCTTCCGTTGTCTGATACTGTGAGCAGTGGCATCACTAATGTGGCTAACAGCAATGAAAGCAGTCATGTACAGAAGAAACATGTGAAAGCCAAAGCCTCCCATGACTGATGAAATAAAGACCTCACAGAACTACCAGCAGAACAAGGTATTTTTATCAGATTATTTCTGCTGGACATACCATGTTCTGGTGGGCAAACCATTTTGTTGAACAGGTAAGTTCTTGCTCATGTAATATAGCATTTGTAAATACGTATTTCCCTGAAATCTCAAATACATTAAGTTGCTGTGCACAGAAGACACAGAGATAACAGTGAATTATGCACGCTGCAAACTTCATTGAGAAGGCACAGATCAAAGCAAAAGAGCAGTGACTGTGGGGATAGATGTGATACCCCAGAAATACATTGCTGAAGAGCTCAAGCAGAATGCAGTCATCTGTGCTCACAAGTGAACAATACGCCAACTCCAACATCAAGGTGTACCTTGATGCTTCCAGGTGTACACACAAGGCAGTACAGTACCCTGTCATGAAAGAACAGCCTCTGCAGACACAGAGGAATATAGCCTTGTTCCCACAAGAAGTGAAGAGAAAAAAAAAAGCAAACAAAAAAATCTCATCCCAATACATTAGCTATAAAACAAGACAAAAAGAATGTACATTTAAAGGTTCTCACAGGTTATGCTGTTCCTGTTTAATGCTGTGGTCTCAAATGTGACTAAAGCTACAAAACTGAAGCACCCATTTGGGACTTGGATATACAGGCAGAGGATAATGTCACCTCAGCAAGCAGTGGATGAGAAGCACAGGAGGCACAGAGGGAGGGATAAACCTGCAGCATGGAAAGGCTGAGCTGCAGGTAGCAGGAAGCTGCAATCTGGGTGGGAGGCAAAGGGGAAGCAGGGAGCAGCAGAGCCCCAGCCCCTAGGGGAGCACAACCCTGGCCAGTCAGGCTTCCCTGCCTTCTGCAGAGGGCAGGAAGAGTGACATTTTTGGTGGCCCTGGGAGTGCCCCTTATAAACACATCATTTTAGGGAACTGCACTGAGGGCAGGAATAAGCAACTGCTGTTCATTCTGAAGACCATAAAAGCCAGTGTGCCTACAGCAACCTGTTCAAGCCTGAGCACTGGGTGCTCCCTGGGCATGGCCACCAAGCCCGCAAAAGATACCCACCAAAATAAGCCCACTTAGAGTCACTCAGCAAGAGATACATGCCCTCTCCCCTGTGCCCCCCAAAAAATGATAGGATGCCCACTAATCAAAAAAGGGTCTAAGCAGTTTTATTTTCTACCTGCTATAATAAAATAAGCCTAGTTGTTTGAAAACTATTTGGGGAATGTATTTTTATGAGTCTTCTGCTAAGCCCAAAAAATGCTTGGGGTGCTTGTGGGATTTAGGTGCCAAAACGATGAGTAGGAAGAGGTGTGTCATGCTGTCGCTTCAGAGCTACCGCCTGTCATCCAGTGCTTCTGCACTAACATTGCAAAAACGGGTTCCCTATTGCTAGCATTTCTGTCCTCACATTTCTGAAGCCCATTCTAATTAAAGTGTCACCAAAATTGCAGTAACACTGATAGTTTTTATATAATAGTTGATCCTTTACAGAGAAAAATCGGGGTGCCTTTGATCTGGATCATCTCTCAGGTGTTTAATGTCTATCTTGATATGACATAACACAGACATAGAAGTTAGAGAGAGAAAGAGAGAATATTTAAAGAATGAACCAGATAAAACAAGATGTCAGCCTCCAATTGTACATTTCTTAGGATTAGAGCAGACATATTGCTGGATTCCAGGTCTTCACTGGCACTCATGACAGAAAGCTGCTGCAGATAGGGAGCTCTGCAGGGTCTTGTCACTCAGTGTGCAAATATGGTCTGAAAAGTGTAATGTCTTTTTCTTCTTGCTATGGCTTTGGGTAATGCAGATATGATCTTCAACAGCATCTGAATAATAAATCAAAATGCTGGCAAAACAAAAACACCCCCCCCCCAAAAAAAAAAAAAAAAAACCAAAACAAAACCAACAAAACCCCAAGACAAATAAAATACAATACCTCCGCAACACAAAATAAAGGCAGCCAGCAGCGTTTTTATTGGTTAAGTGATTTTTTTACTGTCATTGATGTCATTGGCTTTAAAACAAAGCCTCAACTCCATAGTGAAAAAGAATGCATTTGCCATGTTGGTCAAAATCATGAGATTTTTGGACACAAAATGCATAGCCAAAACAATTGCGGTCCTATTTTTGTTTTAAACACTTAGATGGCATTATGAAATATAAGTCAGTAACGTCCTTTAAGGGCTAATAACGAGCACAATGCCAAGAGCTCTCCTTTAGCACTGCGGTCTCCTTCCACCATCTGCTGGGCTTTCTTTGCTATTGCAGGAGTTAAAAGTCAGGTTCTTTTCTAAGAACATTACCTATTTTAATCTTCCCCCTATCCTTCATCTCTCGTGTTTATTTTGTCACTTATGAGGCCCTGAATGAAGCAGTATTGCCAATCCTTACTGAAATGTATCTTACCATTATTCATTAATACCAGTGTATTTATTGCCAGATGAGTTTTTTTTTAAGATAAGGAAAAGGTTTGCTCTGATTTTGTAAAGATTTAAAAAAATCATTTCGGGTTAATTTTATTTCTAAAGTGAAAAAACATTTTGCTGACAAAAGTAGGTTGTTTCCTGTACCTAACACACTCTGGTTTAATTCTGTATTACAGAGCTGAACAGGATGAACAGGATTTTAGCTTGGACTTCATATCATAAGCAATGACTAACCAAGTATCTCCTGCAACAAGTTATTTATTAACAGTGATTCACAAATTAGAATCTACACAAATATTTCTTTTATTAAGAGTCCAAGATGAATCTGCCTCAGTGCCGTCTAGGTGGAGAAAGTATTTCCACAATATAAACTGAGTACATTTACATAGAATTATCAAGGGATGAGAAATGCTGTATTCCCCTTCCACACACGAAGTCAAACACATGCACACCTCTGTGTTATTTTTGGACTTGTTTTTCTTAGGTGCAGCACATTTTAGAATGCCTTACAGTCCAGAATATAGAACTAGCCAGCATTTCTACATTTACTGTCAAAAACTATATACCTTTTGGGTATGTGAGAGGATCTCATGTGAAAGATACAGAAGGAATATGCATTTTGGCTTAGTAATGATGCTAAATCTAGAACAGGTATTATGATAGTTTGTCTGTGAACTTCCTTGCAGAGTTAACCAAAAGCTGGGAGTTTGTGTGAGGAAAACTTTGCACCATGATCTGAAAACACCACGTTTTTTAAAGCACAGATGGTCAAAGATCCCTAGAGTGGGCTTACAAATGTAACTCCAATATGAGAATGTATTATAAAACCAGTTTCCCCTGAAAAAGATTGCAAAACCTCCAAAGAGATGGCTTTGCTCAGCATTCATATGTATTCAGTAATTTCAATGAAAACCAGAAGGGGTCTAGGCTAAGGCCAAATGCTTCTGGAAAATGACATCTCTTTTTTTTTTTTCTTTTTGAAGAAAGCAAAGTTTTCACAATGTAGTGTTATGCCTCTACAGTGGAAAGTTTCAGAATTATGCAACATGATTTAAAAAAAAGAACTAATTAGATGCAGTGACAGGAGGCGGAGGTCGAAGAAAACATCTTAATGTCAAAATTCTTGAAGATGGAGAGTTATTTTGGATGCCTTCATTTTTGGGCAGCTACTAGAGGAGAGCTACACTTTTAGAAAATGTTTCAGCTTCTGAATACTGGGTTTCATTAAAGTATTTCTTTTGCCCAAAACCTGACGACTAGTTATTGTGGTACATTCTCCTGAGTGTAAAAACATGGTAATAAATACCTCAGCAGTGTGCTTTGAGGCTTCATACATTATTGTCTATAAAATCCTTCAAATGGACTTTAATGGAAGACCTCATAAATGTGTAAAAGACTACTATTATCATTTTTAACAAGATTGAGATTTAAGGGGTGAAGGAAAAAAGAAATGTTGTGGCAATATGACAAATGCCTCTTTTTACAGTTCCTGTATGGGCAGCAGGAAAAGAACCCAAAGTAAACCTGCAAGACCCAGGTTAATTAATTAATTAATTAATAATTGAAAAATATTTTTAAAAACACCCACTGTCTTTCTAATGAAATTGTAAAAGTGAGGTATTTCTAAAAATTAGCTGATCTGGAGGTTTTTCCTTTGATCCCAGTATCTTTAAAATAATTTACAGAAACTGAAGAGATTGTAACCTTTTGGCAAACCTTTTACAGCATCAAACAAGAGCCCTCCTCTGACTTTGAAGATATCCTGCAATCAATTAGGAAGGCCCTAAATGATGTCGGAATGAGTCAGGAGTTTTGCAGAATAACTGGCAGGCTTCCACTTAGAAAGAATCATTGGGAATATGAGAAAACAGGGAGGATTAGCCACCCCCATTAAAGATGACAGCATTAGGAGCTGTTTTGAAAACACTAGAGCTTCTTCTTTCCTAATGCTCCCAAAACTGCTGTTCTCAGCTAAACTGAACTAATTTGTTCTGTGTCTTTATTTTTAGCATGGGAAACTCAAAATAAACTTGGAAGAAGTTCTTTGAAGTGAGATGCACAAGTCAAAGAGTGAAAATTACATCTTAGCACAACAGATTCACGCTTTTTTCCTTGTGAGGTTAGTTAAACCAGTGTAATCTAAAGTACTTTGGAAGATGAAGGAGAACATTTTAAAGCTGTTTTCCCTTGCTCCCCATTGATGTGAAAGACTGTAAGAGATGGGAGGCAGCAGTGGTGTGGGCCTTTCATAATCTGAATTCCCACTGAGGAAATAACCTTGGTCTCAACCAGTGCCTGATGAATTCCTCCACTGATCTGAAAAGCAAAGATAACTTCTTTGTACCTAGCAGGCTATCTCTATGCTTCCAGAAGGGACAAATTAACTTTAGCTCATCTCTGAAAAGCTAATCATCAATGCTCTATTTTCTGAAGCCAAGGAGCTACAAAGCTCTTCATATCATGTATTCTGAAAAGACACTGGCATACAAACCTTTGCCTTTCCAAAGAAAACTACATAGGAGTTGGAAATAAAGTGAAAGCTTCCTCCCTACCTCTCTCCTCTCTTCCTTCCTCCTTCCCTCCCTCCCTCCCTGCTAAAAAAAAAAAACCCAAAAAAATACCCAAGGTGGAATTTTGCTGTATTCCCAAGAAAGTAAGTAAGAACCAGATTGGTCCTTGCGGTGTGCTTTGGTTATATTTGGGGTTCTTTTATCCCCCTTCCTGTAGTATTATTCCCAGTAACAACACCAGGGCTTTAAAAAGACTAAAGGCTCCCAGGGTTGCAGCTGGTAAATTTTCATGCAGAAGCTACAGCGTATTTTCCCCTCTGCAGTAGATCCTCTTATCTGGTTCATTATCAGTAGAATCCTCTGCACAATAAAATCCAGAGGCAGCAAAATACTCAGGCGTGTGCTTAGAGATAAGCTCATGTTTACATGATTTGCTAGATGAAGACCTATAGACAAAAACTGTTATGGAGAAACTGTGATACCATATGGACATTCTCTTGATTGTCACATTTCTTCCAGATCTACACATGCTTTTCAGGCTGAAAGCTGGAGAAGAATGTATTACATACATTTCAACAGCCCTTTTGCTTCCCTGTAAAACTAGTGGTGAAATCTATTTAGCCTTTAACACCCAGCTCTGAGTCCTAGTGAAGGGGAGAGGTCAAAAATTAATGGTGCAGCCTACAGCTGAAGCAAAAATCCTAAGTGTTTGGGTTTTTTTAAAAAAGGAAAGCAAACAGGGACAATGACTGGGATGGCTTACTATTATTTGGGAAGCATTTTAATTCCAGTCTGTACAGCAAATGCTCTTCAGCTAAAAGAAGCAGATAAAAAATGTCTGCAGATTTCAGTAGTATCGTGTCAAGCAGGTTTTCAAAATAAAGACAGATGGCAAAGGATTAGATCTAATTCTTTTTCCTAATTCATCTTTTCCTGACCATTCCACTGCACTCAGTCTAAATGGAGAGATTTACCAGCTTAACTTCCCCTCTGTAACTTACAGTGACAAACCACACAGTAGATTTGTAACTTCCCATCATTAGGAATGTTTAACTGGACACAACTGCTTTTCATCAGCTGCCTTTAAATGCTGCTTCTGAACACAGGATGTTTACAGCATTACACAGTAGAACTCTGGCTTCATTTTTAAAGTAAACATCCTAAAAAGCCCAGGAATACTGTAGTGTTTCTGGTGAATGTAGCTGTCCTGCTCAGTCAAGAAAGAATTTCACACTGGAATCTCTTACACAGATGTGCACAGTCTCACAGCACAACACTAACAGCAGTGTCCTAAAGATACCTTGCTGTTTCTTTCCTGTGCTCTTTCTTCCCCGTGCAGATAAAGAAAGGAAGCCATGCAGCGCAGCCCTGATAACGCTGGAAGCGTGCAGTCCGTGATTCAGTGCGAGGGGGCCCGTGCTGCAGTCACAGCTCCTCACTGCCTGCCTGATTCTACTCTTTCTCCTTCTCCACTCCATTACTTAATGCTATTTTTTTTAAATTCCCACTGTTTTTTGATGTCTTTGTTTTCAAATGCCTGGCTTGAGACACGCTGACTCTGATCTTCCCAGGGGTTGACGATCAATAACAGCTCCTTATGGAATCACCGGGGAACTGATGGTATTCAGCACCTTCCTAAGTGTAGTTTACAGTATCTTCAGGGAAATGAGGGAGAGTGTATCCAGCACACAGTCTATGCTGCCCTTTCTGCTCCTCCTACATGCTCTTTTAGATATTCCTTTCGGTTTTCTGTGCATTTGTCATTCTTCCCTTTGAGTTTCTAAATTTCTCCAGTGAAAAAAACCCCCAGGAAATGGCAGTCACTTTTCTTCCTGTACATTTCCTTTTAGTTTCTCTCCTCTCCTTTTCTTTGCTATCACTTGCTTTCTTTTCACCAGAAAAAAAACTGAGAGGCACATGTCAGTGACAACAGCACCATCTTCTGTTCTGCAGAGATCATGAAGGCTTCACTCTTGCGCCTATGAGCGCTTCAGAGATGGGTCTGATTGAAAAACCTGGAGCCACTGCTGGATATGAACTATTCATGAGTTTCAATGTCTGAACAACTCTGAATGTATGTGGGGCAGTATGCGTGTACGAAAGGCAGCAAAGAGTTCTCATAGCAATTCTCTCTGTGAGACACCTTCACATTTGTCTTTTATTCTTCTCCTCATAAAAGTTCAGTTGCAAACCTCAGGCTCCTCTTGCTTGTCTTCCCTGTGGCTTGACACATTGACGGTTTCTGGGTTTGTTTACTTATCACATTTAGTGTTATCCTTACTCTCTACCAATAGTATTGTACTAATTGTCACCAGGGAAAATATGCAGCCCAAATAGATAAGATACACACAGAGAGGAGATCAGCTTATCAGTCCACATAGAAGGCCATAGATCATAGAAGGTCACAGACCATGTGCTGCCTAAAATTTGTCACTGTGGCAACAAAGGGTTGTTTGGGGGTATAATAGAGGAAAATGAGGTGGGAGTTAGCACAAGATAAACATTAAGTCTTACTTGAAAGACTAATATATGGACAATTCAGACTGGCAGCATGGGTAGGTCAGTGCGAAGTCAATGTCTTGGTATTAGATAAGAGGATGAGGAAGGATAGCCTAATGGGTCTGGAAATGGAAAAGAAAAAGAACAGCATGTGTGATGTAGCATAGAAGAGGGAACCAGCAGAGGGACATAAAGGGAGAGGTGGCAAGGTCAAAGCAGCAGGTTAAGAAACAGATCTTCACAACAGCAATATCTAATTAGGGTAAGATTGCTTTTGTTAAGCCAGGAAAGGGGATGTGGATGGGATACACCAACAGATCAGACAGTAACTTCGTGAGTTGATAGGAATGTGCCTGTTTTGGGGAAATTCTGCAGATAGATTTTGCAATATAAAGGGTTTATTCATCTTTCATAAAGGAGTTTGGGGATAGAAATGTGGAGCTAGTTACTCAGCAGGTAGGTTGTGAGCAGTCATAGCTGATATACTATAATAACAGTAGACAGTGTAGGCAAATTGGGATATACAAATCTGACTGGGATGCTGCAGAGGACAAACTCCAGGCTCACTGTATGTGGGTAGCAAGCTCAGAAATGAAAAGAAGGAGGGAGAGAAGGTGATGGCTGAAGGGACTAGGTGGAGGGACAAGCTGAATCTCATTTTTAAATGATGAAGATTAATACATGTTTGCATTGTGATGTGAAAGAGCCAGAATGTGTGGGTGGGGGTGGGGAGGCAAATGAAACAAGTAGTAGAGGATCAAGAGATAACAGCACAACCACCTTGTGGAAATTGTCGTGACCAGCTTTCCCAGCTGCATATCAATGATTTCCTCTTTCAGTTAGAACACTTCTGCCTCTCTCTCTCTTAGCAAGAGGGTTCAAGGACTTCAGGGCAAACTGGCAAAAATGAGGTGATTTTCTTCTTTCCCTTTCTCACCTCCTGTAAATTTCTTTTTCCTTACCCCCTGGCAGGGAGGGGAAGTGCTGTCTCAGAGTGAGAGTCGTGTAACAGCTATGTGTGCTGCTGTTTTTTTGCACAACAGCACTGAGGAAATCTAGAAAAGAACATGGATATACGTAACCATAATAACAGGTAAGGTTTATTGCCTGGAGCACATCTGGGCTTTTAATTTCATTATCGTGGGCAAGGGCTGTGGTGGGAAATTTTCTGCATAACTCTTTCAGAAATCTCCCATTTCCTTCTCCTGCATGCAGTGGGAGAGGAAAGAAAAGGCCGTGTTACGTACCTGGTCCCCCTAGAGATTTTAAACTGTGCAGACACACTCCTGCAGCCTCCTGTAAGGAGGAAAAGTCATGCTGCAGGGTTAGCTGAGCCTTCCTCCTTATGGACTGTGCAGAACTACCTGTAAATGTGCAGGTGGTAGTACGGGGCTTTCATGAGAAGAAATGTATTTTGTGTGATCTAAAACCATCACTGAAACTAAACTTTTTAAAGACATAGATTTGGCCTGGGTTCTAATAATCTGTGGTGCCTCAGCACCTTAGCAGGGGCTTTATGGCAACAGCATAACACATCCTTCCCAAACTGTAAGAGGGGGTTTCCAAGACTTACAGTCATCTGTAGTTTATACTGTAGTTTTGTCCATAATCCTTTTCTAAGCTAACTGACCACTGGAATGATCAACCAGAAATTTTTCCTAGTACAGAATTGCCTGTTTGTATGATCACAGGGGAAAGCATTCACATTAGAACAAGTATACATTTGTCCAAAAGAAAATGCAGGTAATAAAGGCCCTGATTTTCCACCTATGAGTCTGAGGAAGGAATCAGTCCTCTTGCATTACTAAATTGGTGTGGAATTATGGGTCCTGATGAAAACCAATAGACTATTACTGTAAAGCATTTAACTTGTAAAAGCAGCCCAAATTTGGTTAACTTGTTATTATGTGCTGGAAACCCAAACCATCAGCAAAGGCACTGTTACAAAGTTCAGATAAGAATCAACAATAATATGTTTCTCATCTTTGTCCTGCCTCTCATAGGCTCAGTAATAGTATTAAATGACACAGAGAGACCCTAGTTAAGTGAGAAGAGTGTGAAGTAAGCTCTACATCTGGAGTTACAAGAAGTTGAGAAGTATTTTGTGGCCTATAGATAGAAGTGGCCTGTGAAGGGGACATGTTCAGAATGGCCATTTATTTCAGGGCTGTCTGCAATTGTGGTGGACTGCTTTTGATGCCTCAGGCAATTCCTCTTAGTCTCACACTTTTAAAATAGACTAATCTGATTGAGGGAGAATATCTTGTATGACAGAAATAAAGTATCTACAAGATGTCCTCCCTTAAAATAAAATTGCAAGCTATTTCAGCCTTTGATCTAGGCTGTATGCTGAGTTTGGAGGGGACCTGGAGAGGTCAGGGAATACAGGATACCTTATAAATAGGAGTGCAGAGTACATGAGAGATTGGCAGGTGTGGGATGTTCTGAGTGCTGAGGCTGGTGCAGCAAACCTAGGCTGAAAGGGCTTTGGGATCCTAGAGGTGGCTGCAGGTGGCAGGATGGGGGCCTATGAGCAGGGCTGGCTTAGGAAGAAGAAAGGAAGTGGTTGGGATAAGCTTGGAAAATGGAGAAAACCGAACAGGACATGGTCTTTGGTGAGGCAGGGGTTGTGTTGGAATTGTAGAGCTGGAAAACACAAATTTAGGGTCCTAGAATGAAGACACTTAGCAACTGTGTTATGAAGGTGTAAATGGTGTGGTTCCTGACATCAGAAAATTACAAAACACTGCTGAAAATTACAAAATGCTTGCTCATTTTCTCTCTCTTAACTCCATATGCACCTTTCTGGCTTGTTTTTGTTTGTTTGTTTTGGTTTGCTGTCACAATGTTCCACTCAGAAGCTCCCCAAGCCCGATCTCCCCTTTGTCTGATAAGACAATCTACAATGGAACAGTTCAAATGTAAATGCTGTTGTTTAACTTGGTGTAGTGAGATTTTATATTTGGCATCCCACTGTGATAAAAATAAAGGCAAAGCAGAATTCAGACAATAATGGAGAATTCAGACAATAATCCAGCACAACACGTAGTACATTTGATTCTGTTTTCATAACTAGTTGTTGTGCAGACCTTTAACTCTTCATTTAGTTAAGTGTTACAGATGCCAGGAAGGGAAGAGTAAAACTATAATAAGAAGTGATACCCTGCTTTGCACTGTTTCAAGCCTGATAAAAGAAACCCCCACAATTCATCAGACTGCATGCTATAAATGGAAATGGAAAAGTTACTAAAGAGCAAATAGAAAAACAAAATATATTATGGCACGTAAGAGATTTCAACTGTAAGCATCCTATTTACTAATGTACATTGTAATAATTCCTCCTATGAACTATGTTTCTGTGTGTGTGAAACAAAGTACTAAGTTTTACTTTACATTTGAGTAAAGTGTATAATTTGAACTGTTTTCTTGAGCTTTTACTAGATTCTGTAATTTATGTGTAACAGAACATACAAAGAGTGGTAAGGCACATGGAACCCATGTTAGCTAGACGGTTAAAAAGAATTCATTTCCATCTTCTTTTTCCAGAATATATTGCATATATAATCACAGTACAGGCCCCATTCTAATAAGAAAATCCAGTCATTTTGCAATCAAAAACTCTCAAGGATAAAATAATTTGTAAAAATGTTTGGGGAAAATGGATAGCCAGGAAAAGGAGAGACTACTTATGTGATTTGGAGAGGAGTGATTAAGTGGAACCTCACTTGGAAAACTTGCAGTAAACCTTTCGTCTTCATTAGATTCTAAGCAACTACAGCTTGGCCAAGGTAATGCCCACACCCATTGGTAACCATGTTGTATCCGTGCTGCTGTACAGGGAATTCGCTATTCATTGCTTTCACAGGAACAGAAGGTTCCAGGTTTGCCTTTTCCTATGACCAGAACTTCTAGGAGAGTAGCTTGCCACCACTTCTGATGTGCTGATCTCTAAATTCTTTTTCATGGGAATTGTAATCTTGCATAGTGAATTTACACGTACTGGAAATCAGCTTGATTTTCTGAGTTAGGCTTTGCCTGCACCGGTACATTGAACTGCACAGGAGTTGTTCTATGGCCTCAGTGCTGGTGGCCTGGGCCCTTCGAACAAGCCAACAGCACAGAGCCAGCGTCCAGGAATGCCTCCGACCTGAGGCAGACACAAGGTATTCAGGCAAACTTCGGGTACGCTGTGATGAAGACAGTGACTGCTTTTAGCAACTTCTTTTGGCATAAATGGTTAGAGTATGACAGGTGGGAAGACGGGACATTTTGTGTATTACTGCTGCCTGATCTTGCGTTGTAATGCGCATCAAGAGTAGAGAGAGTTTCTATGGCACACAAGGATGGAACTTCACTCCCCCCAAGCGAGATGCTCGCCGCTGGGGTATCTCCGTTAGGCCTCTTGTGCTGGGCCCATGAGAGCACACAGTGGGCCCCGTTGTGCCTAGCAGACACGACGACTGGGACCATTCACGCAGACGGGTTTTGACCAAGAGATGGAGAATATTTTAAACGTACACACACCCAGTCAATCACAAGAATTTTTCGCCTCCCGCCGCCCCTCCTGGGCCCCGCCCGCCCCCGCCTGCGCAGCCGCCGCTCCTCCTCCGCCTCCCCCCGCGCGATGGAGGTGGTGCTGGCGGACACGCTGCTGTCCCGCTGCGGGGACCGCGCCGCGCTCTTGCGGGCGCTCAGCGCGCCGCTCTGCGCCGAGCGGGCGGAGGCGCTGCGCCTGCTGCTGCAGCGCCTGGCGGCGGGCGGGCCGGCGGCGGCGGGCGAGGCGGAGGCGCTGCGGCGGGCGGCCTGGGAGGTGGCGCTGGAGCGGTGCCGGCCGCTGCTGCGGGGCGGGGAGGGCGCGGCGGGCTGCGGGGAGCGGGTGCGGGCGGCGCGGGCGGCGCGGGGCGCGCTGCGGCACTGCGTGCAGCTCTGCGGGGCGCCGCTGGCAGCGCGCCTCGCCCGCGACGCGCTGGCCGAGCTGGCGGCGGGCGGCGGGGCGGGCGCGGAGGAGGCGGCGGTGGAGGCGCTGGTGGCGGCGGCGCCGCGGCTGGAGGAGCCGGAGCTGCTGTCGCGGTGCGTGGCGGCGGCGCTGGCGCTGGTGCGAGAGGAGGGCGAGGGCGAGGCGGCGGCGGCGCTGGTGGCCGGGCGGCTGCTGCCGGCGCTGGGCGGGAACGGCGCGGCGCTGCCGCGCGTCTGGGAGGGGCTGCTGGGCGCGGGCGGGGCGCCGCGGGCCGGGCGGGCGCTGCTGGCGCTGAGCGCCTTGGCGGACGCGCTGCTGCCGCGGGGCCCGGCGGGGCCGGGGCTGGACGCGCGGCTGTGCCCGCGGTTCTGGCGGCTGGTGCAGGAGGGCCTGACGGAGCGGGACGGGCTGTGCCGCAAGCGGGCTCGCTACCTGCTGAAGCGAGCGCTGGACCTGAGCGGCGGCCAGCGCGCCGAGCTGCGCTGCCCTCCGGACGGCGGACACGGTACGGCCGGGCGGGCGGCGGGAGGGGCCGCGCGGCCCGGGATGCGGAGCCGGCAGAAATGGGTGTCTTTATCTTTTTTTTTTTCTTAGAATCGAGTCTGTTTTGGTGGTCTGCTGAGAAGAACGAGCAACTCCTACAGTTTTGGGAAACTTACATTTTGATAATGGAAACTTTGGAAGGAAACCAGGTAGGAGCGC
This sequence comes from Corvus moneduloides, assembly GCF_009650955.1. Classification (NCBI taxonomy): domain Eukaryota; kingdom Metazoa; phylum Chordata; class Aves; order Passeriformes; family Corvidae; genus Corvus; species Corvus moneduloides. Next base: position 77,002,445 of record NC_045478.1, read on the forward strand.
CTTAAAATCTCTGCCCATCCTAGACAGACGTGCTGCCTCACTTGTGGCATGTATGAATGCTCCTGTAGGGCAGAGTATTTACAGTTTTGGTGATTGAGGGTATCTAAGTCAGCGTTAACTAGAATATTTTTGTTTCAACTCGTAAATACTTAAAACACAGCATGTGTCATTCATTGGGAATAAATTCAGAACTCTTCTCTGTCATCGGAATACATCTTGTTAATGCAATGGCAAAAACCTGGGGTGCAGCTAATTGCAAGAGCAAGGTAACCAGCTTAGTGAAAGATCCAATGATTGCACTTAATAACCTCTCTTTGGTAGAGGGGACTATGTCTATATGGTGAAGTACCTGTGGCTGTGGATTAAAACAATTTTTTTTGGGTGAGGCTTCCATAATTGTATGGTATCATGGTGTTAACTATTAGTAGTGTACCCACCTCCCTGTAGTTATTTCATGTTATTTGTACATGGTTGTTCTGCAACTGAAAAACTGTTTATTTAAATGCTTAATTATAGATATTTGTGCTGTTTTACTTTTGAGGAATGGAATGGTTATTAGTAAGTATCATTCTTAAAATATGGTAGCATTGATGTATCAGTTTTTCTCCAGTGCTAAACTGCATCTGAGTGTTGCATGCCACAGGCATTATAGGTTTTATTTAAATGTACTTCTCTTGTCAGTTGCTATATTAGTGCTATTGATAGTAAATTCTAGTCCGAGTAACTGACAGCTCCTGGGTTTGAGATATAAACTGTTTACATCTCATTTGCATTTCAGATCCATGTTATAAAGCCAGTATTACCAAAACTAAACAGTTTATATGAGCTTGCCATATCAGGGGATAAAGGTAAGATGGACCTTTTTCTATTTAATCTCTTAAATATTAGTCAGTTAAATTACACTCTTATGTTTTCTTCTTCTGTTTAGTAGCAGCTTTTTGTAGTGTTTTGTTTCTCAAGTTAGGTGTTTCCTGGGTGGCTGTTCCAGTTTTTGTGGGTCTGCTCTATGCATAGGTTGTTTGGCAAACATGCATAGGCACTGGCCACTCTGCTGTGAGAGGAAATCCGAGCATATATTTGTTGCTTACTATATTGTCTTGAAATACTGTTTTTCTGCTAGAAAAGCCAAATAAGTGGTCATTTCCCACTGTGTTTTGCTTTACTTAAGACAATGTGAAAATACAACAAACCCAGAGATTTTTGGGGTTGTAGAAACCAAGTCACCTGCACAACTTTGTAAAAGGAGAAATCCTCCCCCCCAACCCAACTTATTAGAAGTGGGGAGAGAATAAAGAATATGAGTGCTGAGACAGTGTGTCTAGGGCACACGAGTACATGTGATTAGGTAGTGCAACATGTTAGAGATTGGTAAAGCAGAAAGACCACTAATGTGAAACTTTTGCCTGGAAATACATTGGCATAAATAGAGTTGCAGAAAGAAGGATGTGCCATTTGCACTTCTTAGTGATTTTAATTTGTAACTAATAAAATAGAGATCAACTGGAGAAAACTATTAATTTTTAAAATTAGATTTAGCAGGGTGTCTTTATAAAACTAAACAGCTATAGTCACCTTTTTGAAATGTCTTGTACATAGACTATAATGTCATTATGTTACGTGCTAGTGTGTCACTGTCATTTCTGTGTCAGTTTAGTTTAGAAGAATTTCTTTTTGTAATAGGTTGTTGGCTGTTTCACCCATCGTGGCATATGTGCATTTATAGACGAATGTTTGAGAGTGAGAATAAAACACTGACAAAGGAAGGCATTCTTCATTTTCTGGAGCTTTATGAAACAAAGCATCTTCCAAATCCACTTGGTTTCTCAGAGGTAAGGGTGTTACTGTTACTTGCCTGAACAAACAAATTTTCTAATTTGTAACAGATCGTAACACTAATTGCTTCAGTAGTTGGAATTGGACACATTCTGCCTCTGTAGTATAATCAGTGTATCACTGTATCCCATAAAACCCCCACACTTTAAAATATTCTCTATGTGGGAAGAAACATTAAGGCTTAAAGGTTTTTTTTATTACTATCACGTGTGTATTGACTGTCCAACCAGCCTCCAATTTAGTAAGGAATGATCTACATTATACTATTTAGTCTTCATAGGAGCTCCCCCCTCAGAGGTTAACATTCCTGAGTTATACAAATTAAGTCAGCCTTAATATGCACCCTAAATCTTTTTACCTGTGTTGGTTCTTCATCATTCTTTTATTTCATGTTTAAATCTGTTTTCTCTATCTGTTTCCCAAAAGGATTTCTTATTTGCCTGCATCTTTCACAATACTCTGTGAAATGTATCTAGTGGGAAAATCTCATTCCTTGTTTACTTTCCTGGTCCCCCTTCTCTTTAGTTTCTTCCTCTTTTTGCTTCTCCTATTTACTATTAACAAGAGTATTCTCTGATTCCTGGCTCTGTCCTTTAAAGTCTGGTGGAATAAGTCTAGCTTCTATGTAACAGTGCCTTGGAAATGTACATATAGCCATTGTTCTTGTTTCTTTTTTTTTTTTTTTAGTTTGTTATTGGACCACTAATGGATGCCCTTTCAGAAAGTTCCCTCTACAGCAGGTAAACCAGTGGTTTAATTAATCATTTATAATGTCTTGATTGCTGCAAATGTGTTCTAATAATACTGGTTTAAGTATGTGGGTAAAATCTTAGCTAAGGAAAACACATTAATGAAAAAAATGGTGCTGCTAAACTTACTGACAGGTAGAGAGTTTTTCAGGAAAGGGGAGTGGCTGTGAACAGATGAAGTATGTACAATTTAATCTGAGTAACAACAACAAAGGATGCCTCAAGCTCCTATATTGCATCTTGCTTTGAAACATTAATTTGGAAGTGAGATACAATAAATGAATAACTTAGCGAAGTACTTTTTTATCTTCTTATTTTCTTGCCACACAGACTGCTCTAGTTGTTCCCAATTCATAGGTGCTGGATGTGGGTGTTTGCAGGAGACTGTGGTTGGTGGATGACATGGATCCTCGTGGTGTAAATATGTAAAGAACAGAGGAAAGCTGGAGGAGTTGCAGGTTGCTGCACATTCAGTGTAGTGATGGATGGCATTCAGTCCTTTGTGCTAGTTGCATGGAGAGTATTGAGAGAGGAATAAAGTACTAAATGCACTTTCGTTATGACCCAAGGTAACGGAGGTTCTTGTTAATAGATCCCTTGGAGTGGATTAGAGTGAATGACTGGTGTATTTATATATGGCAGGTTTATTTCAGAACAATTTGGTTCAATGAAAAGGAAGTGTGTAGCCATTTTGGTTGTCGTCCATAGAAATGTAACAATATAAAAATATAAAATATATATAATGAAAAGAAAGAGAAGATGAGAGTAGATAGTGGAGAGGAAGGATATCACCATCTGTGGATCCAGTGACAAGACTTAATTGTTGCAATTTTCAATGCCCCTTGGTCGAGTTGATGGTCACGGTCTTAATCTAGTGGGGGAAGGCCATGAAACAAAGAGTTCAAAGAGTTTAATATATGCTTATTTTTGGGGGGATAAAACCAACTGTCACTGGTGATAGTGGGGATTAGGTGATGATGGATGAAGTGTAGTCAAAATAGATTGTTTCCTCTAATTATGGCAGGACAGATGTGACCTCTGTAGGCACTTGGCAGCAGTTACACATTTCTCATCTTAGCTGGCTGCAGTATCTTTCCATGGACATGCACAGATGGGAATTCAGAAGGTGAAGCAAGTGCCAAGTGTTTCAGTGTGTATGTTAGAGCTGTGTTGACTCAATACTTCGTAATCTTCTTAAACTTCTCTCTTAGCTTCTGTGTTTCTGCTGAAACATATTGGCATATGTAGAGGAGGGTGCATATTTGAGTATACCAACAATATACAAAGTTGTCACAGTTAATGTCCAGCTGAGAGAAAGCTATAGAATCTCTTGACTGATGCTAATCTTTGATAGCCAGGATCCTGAGACTTCTCATGAGACATAGGTGGTCTCTGTTGGTCTCATGGATTGCCACTGAATGACGCTTTGTTTTTGTTTAGGGGCAATTCTAAACATTCTAAATCTGTTTGATTTTAGATTAAATCTGTTACATCTAATCCTAAAGCTGTTAACATGCCAGTTGCATCAAAACATGTTTTAAAACCCAACAGGACACCAGGTCAATCAATAGGAGCTTGTCCTCCTTTGGGAATAAGGTTACAAAAGTTTTTGGCTACTTATCTCACTCTTCTTCCAGAAGAAGAAAAAGGTATGTTTCAGTCTCACCTATATCTTTTTTTAAATAAGGAAACCAAATAAAAGCTATGGAGCCATTTTTTGTATGTCATGTAAGCATTTACTTGAGAGAAAAAGGGAGTAGTTGTCCTGACAGTGGACTTTCCAGAGAAGAGGCCTTGAGCCAGTCTAAGGGACCCTGCAGTACTAAGCTACAAAATTGTTCTAGGGGTAAAACAAAGCAGATTTGCTTTTTATTAATGGAAAAATAAAAAGCCCAAACAAGTTCCTAAGATCTGAAGTGAACAGTACTTGCAGATTCTTTTTTCTTTATCTGTCAGACTGTTTTAGTCATGACTTGTGTAGTGACACATTCAAAAGAGCCAGGCCAAGTGCTGAAACAAAATAAGGATTCTTCTGTTGTGAAGCTGGCTGGGGAAAAATTTCTGAGACTGTTTCAAATTTTGGTGCTAGTATAGGCTGACATGAAGGCAAGCAGGATTTAATACCTGGTCTAATTGGATCAGATAAGGGTAGAATCAGCTCTCTTCAGCACCCTATATGTACAGGTGTATTCTAGTAGGAAACACCTTATATATTTGTAATGCCATAGGTGCCTTGTTTCTCTGTCATGTCCCAAGGCATATATTTTATCACTAAGTGGGAGGGTGTGTGATCAGGAATCCTGAGATGGGTAGCCTGCTTCCAGAAACTGTACATGTGATGGCTTATTGAGGATTGCTCTGCCCATTCCAGCATTCATTAAACTGGTTGAATTACTGTGGTCAGCCATCTCACAAACTGAATAGCAACTTAAAAAAGGCATTGATTAGTGCTCAAAACAATCAAGAATTAAAATTCCATTCCTGAACATGGTGATTAGTGCAGATTACCAAAGTCAAAGCTAGGTTTATTTCTGGTTATCTCCGAATCGTATCACCTTACTGACAAACTTCTTTGGAATGTAATTTTTTTCTTTGAAATAATTAGGAAATTATTCTGTTGTCTTTAATTGTCAGAAATTATAATAACACTCTTCTGCTGGAGTTCATGTTATTTGAATGCACTGGAGAACACAAAATCACTCTGGGTTGTTTTGTTTACTTTTATTTTAAGGTAGCTTCCTGTTAAAATTTATTCAGAAGATGACGAGTAGGCACTGGTGTGCTGTTCCTATTCTGTTTCTTTCTATGGCTTTGGCATCTATCCCTGCATGTAAAGTACTTGGTGCTGAAGGCCTTCATGCTTTAAGGTAAATATACACTGCACTGTGTTCTTACAGCCTTTTTCCAAAGAAATGTGCTGACAGTCTGGAGAGCCAGGATTTGATTCATGTTCGTTACTTCTGAAGGGATGGCTGTGCATGGGAATGGAAGGTTCTGTCTCCTTTATGGCTAGTTTTCAGAGGAAAGCAATTCAAGAATCAGTGTATTTATATCTCTCTGTGAATTAAAAAAAAAATTGAGTTTTTGCATTTTAGATCTTCATAATTTCTACTTTTTAGGATATTTTTTTTTCCTGGTCTTTCGCACTTCCTGCTTGATAGATATCACACTTCTTCCTTTTCTTCTATTTACAGTACAGCCTGCTTTAACAGCAGTTGAGACTATATCAGGGGTATAGCCACAGCCCATAATGCTGGAAATGGAAAGATTTCTCAATAGAAGGCTAGGTAAAAGTTTTTGGCCTCATTATTGACCTTAATCACACTGATATTTCCTAAGTGTCTGCTTTCACTTCCTAGAGCCACTAAAAATCAGTTGTCATTCCAGTTTAATCAAATCTGAGCTTTTAAATAAAATCTTACTGGTGGTTGAAGGAGTATTGGATAGAAGCAGTTTACAAAAAGAAAAAAAAAAATGTTGGACATGCCTTTGCTGATAAAAGATCCCTGAAAGTTTCTTTCAGTTTCATGCTTGAGTGAGAGTTTGATGGCAAACATTTGTATACTTGTTACAGATAGAAATGGTAGTATTAAATTATCAGTTTGAACTGATGTGGTCATGGGGGTTGTTCCTTTAGTTTTGGTTTTGTTCTTTCTTCTCCCCCTTTTTACTTTGTCAGGTTTATGCTCTTCCAAGTTTCACTAGCGGTTTTTGAAAGTACATGTAACAGTAGTCTTGGTTCTGGATTGTTTGTGGTCTGATCAGGCAGTGTTTGTGTCATACTTAACAGAATATGTCTGTTAACATGCAATCTAATGTATTTTAAATGGTTAATAATTAGAAAATACGTGAAAATGTTTACATTTTTAAGTGTGTGTTCTATGCAGTGTGTATTTTTCATCTTTGCAGAGATGTCCTCCAGTGTACTATGATTACACATCAGATTTTGTTGCGTGGAGCTGCTCAGTGCTATCTTCTTCAAACAACTATGCATTTGACAGATGTGGTCAGTTTGGGGTTTTGTTTTGTTTTGTTTTATTGTTTTCTTCTTCCCTGATGTCATAGAAACCCCATAGCACTTTTACAGGGCCAACAGTATTAAAAAAATTGCTACATACAGTATTTTTACTGATTTTGCTGGATTTGCAATTTTTTTTTAGTGACTATTTAAATTCTGCTATGTAAGTATGGTATGCTTCTGTTACCTTTGGTTTTCATAAGAAGTATTTTTTTCATTAGCTTTTATGAGTTGATGTTTTATTGTGGGGTTTTTCATGTGCTAGTTATCATAACAGGATATTATTCCATATCTACCATATAAACTCAGGTTTTAACAGATAGAAACTAAATAGACTTTCCTGTAGTACCTAATAATAAAAGTATTCATGATACCAGACTGATAAACTACCATTACTGTTGAAATAGCAGGACCATAGTTATTCAGTAATTGAGGTATTCATGTTTTGTTTGTTTCGTAGCTTGCTTTCTAAATAAGTAGTCTTCCTGTTGTGTGTTATGGCTGTAAACCTGTCTCAATTTCTTTCTAGAGATGCAGAAATAGTACTTACGAGCAGCTCTTAATCATTTATCTACATTAATTTAAAAGGTATCATCAGTGAATAGCACCATTCGTACAGTCACTCATTTATTTTCAGATAGGCTTTAATACTTGGGAAATTAAGTTTTGTTCCTTGGTACAGATAAGTTGGTCCCAAAGGGGCAGAAATGAGTCTGCATCACAAAAAGGAAAAAGTAAATTTCTTCTAAATTTTCTTTAAAAACTTGCCAGATAAAGGCAAACTTCTTAAGTTGTCATATAGATATTATTTGTTATATATTATGTTGGTAGCTATTGTATTTTGATTAATTTTTTCAGGAGAAAGTGTCCTTCCCAGAAGTTTCAAGCTTTCTTCTGTCCCTTAGACCAGAGGAGTCCCTAAGGAGAGATACTTTGTTGTGGACAGAGGTGAGAACTGAAGCTGGTTTTATGTTCATCAAACCCATCACTGGTAGAAATAGCAGGATAATCTCAAAGGGAAGAATGTGCATACCATGTAAAGTGAGATTGTAAGTCATAAATTTTCACAGGATATGTATTTTGTGTCTTTGCGAGATGTAAAATGCTGTGAATAAAAATTCAAAAATGAAATAATTTTTAATATAGTATATACTGGAGCCAACTGATCATGTAGCCATAATGTTTGGTTGCTTGTAGAGCCATATAGTGATAAAGCGATTTTTTGCACAATGTCTTCTTGTTATGTGTACTGTGTGTTTCATCTTGCTCCATTCACTTTTGGCATACAAGTTAAAAAGACAAAATGGTGGTCTCACTAGACAACACTTGATTGGAAGAAGCCCTTTTGAGAGAAGGGAATTTTTACCAGTCTTGCTTAATTTTAAAAGTTGTTGTTTTTCTTATGTTGGTGCCACTGGTTTTTTGGGGGTGCTCTGAGTTACCCTCTGGAAGGACATTTTTCTGTGTGTAGTTAGAAGGGAGCAGTCTGCTCAGGCTCAAGGTAGCTGTGGTGAACACCTCTCGCAGTGTGTGCATTTCCTGATGTAAGAGTTTGTGTTTAACAGTGCTCTGGTGTGCTGCTGTTAAGTCAGTGATGTCAGTGCACCGCTGCCAGATGTGGTCAAGGAGTAACATACTGTTCTTAATTCAGCTTTGCAGTTGGTTGCAAGGGAATGACAGGTGCTTCAGGAAGTCTGTGACCTCTGATTTTGAACATCAAGAGACATCATCATTATGTCAATATGTACACAGTCTTGTGGGAGAGTACTTTAAGACGCCTGCATCTGAAAGTAAGTTACATGTGTATTGATAAAAACCACTATTTTAAAGATAATTTAAAAAGAAATTACAACAATCCCTTGGATTTTAGAAAAGTTGTCTGGTTTTTTATATTATACCTGTTCAGGTTCTGCCCAACCTGTCTATTCACAATTCTTAAGTTTGAACCTTATTTTTTAATTCCAGCTTTCCTCCCTAAATTAGTCCTGCAGTATTAATTGAACATTAAGTCTTAATATTCAGTTTTAATGCTGCCCTGATGCTTGTCCATTAGATTTATTTTGTCACTCTTTTGATGGTGTCTGAAATTGCTGGAATGTGGGGGCGGAGGAAAGCGCAGGGGAATATGAACACCAGATTCTGTCACCTTTCTCAGTAGAGCTTTGTAAAATGACCAAGTATTTTTATAGAGAGAGAGGCCATAGAGTGAGGCAGCTTCTCAACAGCTCATTGCACACCCTCCTGTGTTGTTACATTCTTTTGATCTTGGACAGCTTGCAGCAGGTGAGCTGCCACATGTTATAACCAAGGAAGGTGCAGCAAATGTGCAGATAAATTCCAAAGGGCCTTTTTGTTCACTGATACATTTTAAATGATTACCGCGTCAGGTTAGTTTCTTCTTTCAGGTACATTGAAAGGAATGGCAAGTTGATTTTTTAAAAAATACTTCAACTTCTGTGTGGCATTCACAATCATAGTGAATTTTATAGTTCTATTTTGTCAGAAGTCAAAACTGAACATGTTTAAAGTATTATACATACAGGAGATAAAAAAGCTAGGTCAGAATTTGCTAATGATAAATAGCTTCAGAAGCTTCCTGCAAACCAGGAAACTTCACGTGATTGTCTTATTCTTAGAGAAGTTGCAAGCAAATTCTCTCTGTTGATACTCCAAAGTAAATTTGCTAAAAATTTTGGCAGATCTTCTCTCCTTCCTGAAATGTTTGTTTAGTCCTTGGTCTGTATTATCTGCAATTCCATGGCAATCATCTGCATTTCACTTATAAAAAGTGATGTTTTTAATCTTGGTTTTATATGAAACTTAACTAATGAGCAGTTCTTTAGAGGAAAAAAATAAAAAGAACCATGTCCAGCTGCTTGAATTTGACCTCCAAAGTGTGTTTTTCTTTCTGAATTTCCAAAGCCAGAAACATACCAGTTAAAAAGCCCCTTAAAACCAATTTATGTACTGCTATTTAAGAAACAATTTTATAACTATGATGATGTAGTTCTTCATCAAAGACTGATAAAAAGAGAAACTTCACTTGGTTTTTTTAAAATTTCCTTTTTACAGAACAGTTTTAGTTCTTTATGTAACTACTGTGGTCAAAATCACAGCTGATATTTCTGATAAAGTGTAGTGGAATTACGTTCTTCATTAAATTCATTTGAATATGCTAATGTGTTTTTAAAAGCAATGGAGGAGTCTGTGAACTGCTACATAACATATGATACTACATAACACATTGCCTAGAATTTACTTGAGCATCAAGGCCAGTTGTGTTTGAGTTTAATTTTTATCTAGATAAAGAATACAAAAAGTTAGTAGTAATACTCATGTTAGCATGAATTGTTTTTGAGCTATTATTTTATTAAAGTAAGTTACAAAACCAGAAGTTTTAGAAATTAATACAAAGGTATTTTTTAGTTACTGTGGAAACCTTAAAATATCTTTAATCAGGAGAAAATTGCTTTATGCCTGACTGGTTTGAAGCTAAGCTTGTCTCCACAATGATTCTGTTGGCTGCTGATGTGGAGCAGATGAAGAATAAATACAGGTAAGTATGAAATACCTTATTTTTTACATTTCTCTCTTTTTCAATCCCCTCACTCCTGAAGGATCCGGTAGAAGCCTGATGAAGTTGGGAAGCTGTCCTCTTTTCTCTGTAGACTTTTGATCAGCCTGATCATTCCTTAGGCCTTGTCAAACTGTTGCTGCAGACATAGTGGGTAACATTCTAAAGATACTTAAGTGTCTTGGAAACGTGTCCTATTTATTTCCATAAGTAACTTCAGCACTTAAGGCAGATACTCAGAAGAAGACTTTCTTTTTAATTTTTGTTTTTGTGTAGTGGAAAAAGCAACATAGAGTGGATTGAACTAGAGGCTTTCTTGAACCCTCTTCTGGATGTCTTGATGAAACTTGGCAGTAATGCTTACATACCAACAGTGAAAACAGATAAAAGCCTTCAGCTTCTCTTGAAGTTATTGCAGACCCGTTGGTTAAAATGTTCCAATTCGCAAGATGGTTAGTGACATCTTCAGTCTACTGTGTCTTCTGTTCATTACACTCTTAACTACAGCTAAGCTGCTTAACTGTTTTACAGCTACATTGTCAAACTGATACTAGCCTAGAAGTGGTAAATGTAAAGGTTGACAATCTGGCGTGTGTGTTATAAAACTTGAGCTGTGGGTCCAGTCTTGCAGATGTCCTAAGGACTGGGAATTGAGAATGGGGAAGCCTTCTGAGGAAGCGATTGTTGTCCATTAGGATTAGATTATCAGTTAAAATTTAATGAGTGTGACTGTATTGCAAATATTTGTAGGCCTATTCCTTGCAAACAAATGAATTCCATAAATCATTTAGTCACTTCAGAAAGAAGTTACCTACAGAAACCCAGCCTAGCCTGCTTAGTTGCCACAGCCAGCCTTTCCCGAGTGCATAAAGTGATCCTGATGGACATCCTGTTTTCTGAGTTGACTGGTAGGCTAAGAGGTGCTCATTGAAGTACAAGCCTGGTGATCTGTCTGGGAGTGTTGGCCCCTCACAGATGGAGCACTTTAACTTGTTGACCTTTCAGGAGAGTCTGAACAACAAACTATGGAGTCCTTACTACTCCTTTTGAGAGAACTTGGTTGGTTTGTAACCAGAATAGACCTAAATGTTTTTCCTGAGAGCAAATGAAAAATTGCAGTATTATTTTAATGAATTGGGATGCTGAATGGGAACAGGAGGGATCTTGGTGTTTGGTTTCTGTTCCCCCAGATTATTTTGGGATTTTTTTCAGGGTGTTTATAACATGGAACAGAAGAGTAGTTTTGGAGCGGGGAGGCTCTATATCTAGGCTCTTACTTTTAACAAAGATAGTTTTGTGTTATACATCTAGGTTTCATATACATGTCTAAATGCAGCCCAAAATAAATGCCCACCCTCGTTTTAACAAGTGCTGTATACATTCAAAACCCCTGCGCCCTTAAATTTTAGCTGTTTGTCTGAAATTCTGAGCACTAATTATGCAGGCTATTCAAGTTCATATTGGGGCATGGTCTGTGACTGTTGAAATGGGTTGCTTGAAATGAACTAAACTGGAAGAAGTGTCCACTAAGCTACCACTGGGCTTTCAGCCTCCGGCACAAGGACAGAACGAGCCTGAAGCAGAACCCTATAAAGCACATGCAAGCGCATATTAGTTTTTTGGTATCAAGAGTAAGTAATTACCTTGTGTGCCTTATTTCTTCATGTGCTTGCTAATGTACCTGCAGTGGATTGCTCCTGCTTTGGGAATTTTGACACCTGGCATGGCAGGTTGAATTCTGCTAACAGAGTTCCAAAGGTATGGCAAGGCTGAGCATTGCAGTGTCCCCATCCTTTCAAAGGTCCCTATAGGTGCTCCAGTACAGCCCATCATCAATCTTTTGAGAGGCTTCTGAATTGCATTGTAGTTCTAAGTTAAGCAAGGATTACTTTTCTTAAATTATTTTTTACGGTGTTTTTGTGCTTCTTCCTTCTGCACAGGTGAACCAAGTAATAAATCATCTTTGTCTGCAGCTGTGATTTGAGTGTGGTGAGGGGTGGGAGGATTAATGCTGTAAAATACAGAAGTTGTGTTTCTGTGTTGATTAAATGGGAGGTGAGAAGTCCTGTTTTTCAAATGGAAAGCAATAAAATGGTAGGAAATAATAAAGGAATTTAACTTTGTAAAACAAAAATAATAAGTGGGAATTGTTTTATTTAAGAATATTTTAATGGGGATAGACATGCCTGGAACGCATGCTGAAATCATCAGCATTCTTCTACAGTTCTTGCTGTCTAAACTGTTGTTAGAGTTCACTATTTTAAACAGCAGGATTTTGGTAATTACTATTTTTTGCTAGTGTTACAGAGCCACTGGTAAGGAATTGGGTTTTATGTCCAACATGCTTATCTGAAGATTTTATGAATAAAAATTGCAGAAGATGTTTTAGTGATTTGAGACTTAGGATGAAACATGATGATAATCTGACATAATTAAACTGTTGGTTCTAAACAATTTAAGCCTTAGAAATGTAGTCCAATGAGCCATTTTAGCTGGGAGCATTGAAAGTGCAATATGGATTTGGAACTTCTGGAAATATTTCCCTTTATATTTTTACTTTTTGAAGGTCTTCCATTTCATAATATTTTTGCAACTGAAGTGTTCCTCAGGGTCAGCTCCAGAAAAAACGGCTCTAGCCTCTGGATAATACTAAATACTGAGACTGATAGAACAAGGTGGCCATGCAGAGTATTTTAACTTCATTTTCATACTGAGATGTTATTTCCTTGTCTCTCAGCTAGCCCTTACCCTTGAAACACAGACTGAAGTGTGTTTGTGGTTAAATGTTTTACCAGAGTGACCTACCCTACCTCCCTTGTGTATAAACTTGTGTCTTCATTTGTGAAATGCTGTGTACATGTGGTATACTTGGTAGCCTAGCCTTTTCTTATAGAAAATACCACATTTTGTGTCATAATCTTGTATTTTCATTTACAGTGTTAAGCCTGGAAGCTACTTGGCTAAAATCTTGTAAGATCACACTATTTCCAAAGATGAATTATTCCTAAGCATCAAAAAGCAAGCCCCAAAAACCAGTGTTCATGTCTATAAATACTAGGAATGGAAGACTGTATTTTTCTCACATAAAGTTAATTGCTGGATATGAAAGCTTTTGGTTTTATTAAAGACTTAAGTTCATTAATAATCTGTTTGTGCAGATGGTTGGGAGTAGGACAAAAGTGGGCATTAAAAGTTGGAAAATTGGACTGTGGTCTTCTGGTCTTGTGTGGGTTTTGGTTCACTAATACATTGTGAGTCTCAGGAAATAATGTAATCTGGTTTGATTCTTTCAGCCTTATGGCTTACACTGTGAAAGAATATAGAGCTGTTTTAAGTTATTTTTAGGTATTTGAATACTATTACTGTATAACTTTGTAATATAAATAAACCTGCATGATATAATAAAATTCTGAAGGGACTTGTGTTTCTGTATTTATACTTTTTTTTTTTTTTCCTCCACACAGATGAAGTACTGGTTTTTATCTGGAAATCTCTTGTGACACCTGTGGAGAGTATTCTTGAATTTGTTCTCCGACGGCTTACTACCAATGAGTTAAGCACTGTAAGTAATGATTATGAGACATACTTTGGTGTGGTTTTGCTTGTTAATTTGATTTAACAGTGTTCCTAAAGTTCATACCAAATCTTTAAACACCTCAAAAGTCAATTTGCATAGAAACATTCCATTACCATTTTTTGAATGGGCACAGTAAGAAGAGAAAAAAAAAGGTGTCTTGACAAGTAGTGTTCACTGTCTATAAACTGCATTTCTTGTTTCTTCTTAAATCTAAAGAAACCATGTATTAAGAAATCCCGAGTGTTACGTACTGCATAATATCTACTAGTACAGCTGTGGACATAAGATGTTAGGTGTTTGGAGACTTTAGTAGTCAGCCTGGTTATCATCTTATTTGACTGTCTCTCACTGCTTGCTCGTTTCTGTGGCCAGTGTTTAAGTTTATATTGAAAGAAACCTGACACTTGTAAAGCAAAGCAAAAGTTAGAGTTGAATCAGGAGAATGGCATCTGGAAGTCAGTTTTTAAGATTTAAAAATTAATGACCTCCCACAAACAAAACCCAAAATTAAAATTTGTTCAGTTGCAATGACAATTGTAGTTTTCCTTCTGCAATCGTTACCAGTAGTTTTCTTCCTGATTTTCAGTTGAATTTTCCTCCTCTCACTGATTCAGATTGCTGTTGTTTCCTCGCTTTTAGGTTGGCGACCTGGATCGTTGTGATCTGTATTTGACTGTAATTCCAGAGACAGTGAATTTGTGCTTGAAAGTCAACTGGAAGAAAATGCCATCTATCAAGAATTTCCTTTCATCCCTGATAAATGCGTCTATTCGTAATCTTCAGGAGAGAAATTCTGAAAAGGTAATTTAAAATTATTTACAACAATAAAGATTAACATAAACCAATAAGTAGTAAATAAAATATATGCTAATATAATATTTAGATTCTGCATCAATAATTATATAGACTTACTATAAACCTAAGTTAATGTACTGCTATTTATTTATATTATGATATATATATATAATGCATAATAATGTTATATAGAATGTGAAATTAAATAATAGTTTGTGTGGATGTGTATGTGCTTATATATTCCCTAACACATATGTCTTTATTTGGCAGTGTAATATGAATGTAAAATATTTGTAGCTAAGATTTAGTACTTACTTTTGGTCTTTTGTATTGCATTATTTATAAGTCTGTATAGCAAAAGTAAAATTCTTACTGTAAAAATGAACTATGTACTCAAAGATTTTTTTCCTCAAATATGAAGTAATCTTACTGATCAAGTTACTATTAAATGAAATGCCTTTTGTGTTTGTTGACTTCAAAGCTGAAATATACAGAAAAAAAGAAATTCCAAAATCCAGCATTGCTTTGGCTTTTTCCTATAGTTATGTTGATTGTCCCATAGCTCTATGAGTTAGGCTACTGTATCTGAAATAGATAAATTTTCAAAAGGTAAAGAAACATTAATAACTTCCATTGAAATAAAGGAGATTTAAATTAAGATTTGTTGGGCAGTGTAAACTTTGGTCTTGTTATTTGGTATTATTGTTTTGTGCAAGAACAGTTAATAACACATTAAAAGATTGTAAGTATTTGATTAGTTAGGTTTGCGTTCTAAGGAAACAAAGAACAGCACTTAATTTTATTTTTTTCCTTCATTTATGTGAATTATATACTTCTTCCAGTAGTTTCAAAGTAAACATTTTCTGGTTCAAACTTAGTGTTCACTGGGGGCCTTTACCAACTTATTTTGAATTCAGGGAAATTATAGTTTCATTATGATTTCTTCAGTACACCTTCAGTACAGTACATCTTCAGTTTCAAAAGAAAGAAGAAAATGCTGAGTAATTACAGATGAGAAAAGGTTTTTATGTGCTCTCGACAGCCAAATGTAACTTTTGGAGATATTTAAATAACATCAAAGTTTTCTTATTATACGAGTATTACATGCCTATTGGCGTTTTCTTTTTAATGAGACTTTTCTATTTCATGCCTCTTTGAATATATACGTTTATCACACAAAATAACCATGGCATGGTTGTGATCTTTTGGGTGTTTGGAGCAGCCAGTGTGTTGTATTCCAAATTCCAGCTGTTGGGTTTCTGATTAACTGGACCTACATCTTTTTTTCTAATCGCTCTCCTGCTGTATGTATGAACTGTTGTTACCTGGCAAGATAGGAGTGTTCTGTCACAGCCAAGCTGCCTGCACTTAATGCATAAGTGACTCTAATTTGGAAGATTTTTGGTTCTGTCGGTGTTTGTAGCTTGTGATCATGCTGGCGCAGCCAAGCCAAGCTGTGTTAGGCACAGGGAAAGAAAATAGAGAAGTAGAAGGATGCAGAGTTGCTACCTTATGATGTCTGTGGTGATACAAATAGGAGGATTATTTAAAGTATTAGTGTGTTATTTGAATCATATTAGAAGAAGTTGGTGTGTGTTTGTTCATGTATGATTTGGTTTTTCTTAGGAGCCAAAGATGAAGGAACAAATCAGAAAAGTAGCTAGCATGGCTTCACTTGCAGCTGTATGTGAGATAATGGGTGGGAAGCCGGAAGCGCACCTGGAATCTCTGCCTTCTGTGGATGCTCTGAAGAAATTCATTTCCTTTTCTCAATTCAATGAAGTATTAAAGAAGCCATCTCATGTTGAAGAAAAAAATAGGTATGTCTGCTAAAGCTTCAGTAATTTTTTAGAATAAACTTGATTAATGTGAAGCAGTGGTTAAGATGTTGGCTTTTCCTGTTCTTTGACAGCTTTTGGCCAAGATGAAAAGATGTACACGAACTATTCACTCAGTTGCTCTTTTGTCTTAACATCCAGGTTTTAGAACATTAAAGAAGCCATAATTGATCAGACCAAAGCTGCTTTTGTTCAGTCTGATGCCTTAGGCTGTAAATTTTATATTTTTCAAATTCTGTACTGCTTAGTGTGTAACTCTGAAGTTTCTTGCAGCCTGTTGATTTCTGCTCTCTCATGCTAGGTAGACATAACAAAGCCTCTCCGGGCCTGCTCTTCAAGGACACCCAGACTGTCCTAGGCCCAAAAAGTATAAACCAAAGAGCCTCTAAAGGGGGGCAAGCAGAGGGGAAATTATATCATTAAACTGAAGCTTTAATTGGAGAATTAACCCTGATATGCAAATGAACCAAACCTATAGAAGTGTGAAGAACTTGTGACCTGTTGTCCATCTTGGGGTCCATCTTGGGAATAGCCTCTGGCTCCCCAGGGGGTACCTTTGAAGGCCTTTCAAATAAATACCTACCTTTATTCCCTTACTCCTGTCTAGTCTCTGTGTCTAGTAGGCCTCTTAAGGCATCAAGTCCCGTAGCGCTATGAAGCCAGAGCTGGCTTTGAACACTGCTTACCCTTAGGCCAGATTAAATATTTATACACTGCAGAAAGCCATGGCATGTACAAAAGCAAGTTTAAATGGAAATTATTTATTGTTGGGAAAGGAAACCCAGAGCAAGCCAGAGAGCCGAAACCCAGAGCAAGCCAGAGAGCCAAAACCCAAATACTTGGGTAACAAAAAGCCATGACCAGCATATAGTGATGTTTCCACTGAAAACTCTTAACAGGTGTTTGACTAATGAGACTGACTGAGCCCAGAATTGACTCTTCTCTTTTTAAAAAACACTTCATTTTCAGATTTCTTTTCCATGTACTTGTCCAGTCTTGCCTTGAACTGTATAAATCTTAGCACCTTGAAGTAGCACAGTGAGTTTGTACAGTTAAGCACTTCCTGGTGGAGTAGGAATGTGTGGGATAAACTTAACACAATGTTTATTTAAGAAAAGTGTTTTTTTCACAGCTTATGCGATGAAACGACATCTCAAGGATGGGGGAAAATTGTTGCACGCTACATTCGTGACCAGTGGATTTGCCTTCGTTTTGTTTTAAATTCATTTCCAACACTGCCTCAGGGTTATGAAGAAACTTCAGAAATGTCATTTTCTACAGTTGAAAGGTCAAAAAAAACTCTACAGTCTGCACTGGAAGCCCTGTCTATTCTTCCTTCAGACCAAGTTTTACCTGTGTTTGACTGCATGAAAGTCCTTGTTCCCAAGGTAAAAGATAAACCTGCGCAGTATTAATAGGGTTTTTGGGTGTTTTTTGTCAAATGTAACTTTGTTCATCTCTTTATTTACAGCTTCTGGACTCATCAGAGTCTCTCTGCATAGAAGCATTTGATTTGGCTTGGAAAATTATATCCTCTTTGAGCAACACACAGCTAATATTTTGGGCCAATCTAAAAGCATTTGCTCAGTTCATCTTTGATACTGAGGTTCTAGCTGTTGCTGCAAGTGCAAAGGGTCAAGCATATGCCAAAATAAAAGAGGTCAGTTTCAAGAATTCTTTTTTTTTTTTTGAGAAGGGAACATAAATTCTGTGTGGATGTAAAAATGTATTTATTTTCCCTTCAGCTATTGTTGTGAATTTTTCATTTCTGAAAAGGCCCAGGTTTGAGAGTGTAAAGATAAAACACCTGAGAATTAGATTTAAGATAAAAAAAATATATTGTTCTTGTAGCACAGAAAATGAAAAGTACTATTGCTTTGATTTTTAGATTGTTCAGTATGTTCTGCATGCAGTAAAACTAGTGGGTTTTGTCTTTTATTTTTACATAATGCTCTTCTTCTTGAATATTTTATTTAGGATTTGACACCTGAACTGTCACAAACTATTAATATTCTGGGGAACTGATGCTTTTTTTTTAATAGTTTACTCTTTATGAAAGTGCTGTCTTAGATGAAAAGTTAGAACAGTTCAAAATTTTGTAGATAAGCCATTACCGATAAGCCGTTACTGATAAGCCATTTTTACTGCTTCTTTAAAGGCTTCTTTTTCTCTGGTGGTCAGGATGTAGGAAAAAAAATCCACAGTCACCTTAGAGTTCAGTTTAATACTGCATGGCAGAGCTGCTTCCAGAGCTAAGGAGAAGAAAAACACAATCTTCTTTTTTAAGATTTATGCAGCTGCTAGAACTCCAAGAGTTCTTGCATACGTCGTAGTGTTCTTTTTTTTGATTTTAAGTCCGGGAAACTGTATGCAGTACTGGGATGTTGGTTCATATTGGCTTTATGCATTGGAAAGTTGTTAACTATTTATTTTCTAAATAATCTTTCTTGAGTTTTTTTCTTGGTTTTGTTTTTCCCCTCTGAGCATCAATTAAATATTTGTGCAGAACAGTCCGCAATGACTGCTAGACTTTAACTAGGGCAGTAGTACATTATGAATTATATACCACTAAATATGTCTGCTTAGACTTACTAGCTCATGTGCTGGCTTTGCACTTAGCACACAAATCACACTAGGAGGGATTGCAGTTTTGCTTTGAAGTCACCGTAAGTAGCTCTGTCCTGGTGCCACACTCATAGCTGTAATAACAGCATAATAGCAAATGTCTCAAATTCATTTTCAGCCCAGACACACTAAAATTATTTGTAATAAAATACAGAAAAATAGACACTTCCCAGCTATTTAAAACTGCTGTGCTATATCCGTATTAGCCTTAATTACCTTAAAATGTAGTCCCATTTATTTTCTCTTTGTTTTTTTTTTTTAAACTTGCTTCAAATGAATGTTACCATTCTCTATTTTAAACACTTTGCATTTGTAGTCTCCCTGTGGACCCAAGCCAAAATAAGATACATATGTAAAGATGTAAATTACCTCTTCTGTTGTAGAAGTCGGTTAGCTTTTACTTTTAATGAATATCTGTAACAGCTAATTGTATGCTCAGTGTTGTAGTAACTAATGAGCTATAGTTAGTATTTTATTTTTCTTGATCTTAGAACTTGTTTAAATTCTTAAAATTACTGCCTTATATCTTCAGCATTATTATTTCAAGCATTATGTAAGGTGTGTTTTGCCAATGTTGAGAGTGTTGAGTCCATGTGACAGCTATCCCATTGTCTGCAGTGGGACATACCATGACAGCAGGCATCAAGGAGCTAATGAAGGTCTCCTATACTCAACAAAGGGCATCTGGTCGAGCCACCTTCTGCCCCTTCATAAGAAAATGAAGATAAAGTTCCCAAGCAAGTGCCTACTTACGTATATTCTTATCCCAGCCCTCAGCAGTCCCTGTTGCCATTGACCTGCTGTGTAGTTGTAGCTAAAGAGAAGAAAAAATTGAACTGCCTGATGTTGATTTGTCACAGAAGCATAATTTTAATATTGTCTACCACAGTGTACTCTTGTCTTTTTAGTAGTTGGAAGGGGTGGAATAAAGGGGTATTTTTGAGTCAAAAAAGGGAGTATCGCTGTGGTAATACTGTGAAGGGCTTCCACAGAAGGTGCCCAGAGCACTGTGTTCTTTAGCTTAATTTCTTCTGCTGCACTCTTCTTTTTTCTTCGTGATTATTCATATGTTAATTATGCTAGAACTTAAATATCCTAAATTTCTTTCGTGTGTGCTGAACTTCTACTATTATTAATGAAACAGCTGAAAAAAATTTCAGGATTGAGAAATGTGTAGTAAATGCTGTGCTGCTTCCCTACAGGTGAAACAATAGTTCAATTTTGGAATTATTAGGAAAGTTACAATGCCTGTCTTTGCACTAGAAAATAGGTTTGAATTCGCGGTAAAAACCCCACATACTACTAGTGTAGAGCTTTCTTTCCAGCAAGCATTTCTTCAGACTGCATTGCATTATTTCAGTTTTAAGTTCTTCATGAGCTTCTTGGTGCTTCAATGCTTAGCAATTCAGAACAACTTTCTCTATAAAATCAGCATTGCTGTCAAAGAATTGTCACATTATCAAACCTATCATTTCAGTGTAGGGAAGCAAAGCACCTTTGTCCTTTAAGAGCTGTTACACCTTCTGAAAAACCATTTTCATGGATGAACTGATGTCTAAAAAGGAATTCTTAGAAAGCCTTACCTGTTCATTCTAAATCTCCCTGTCCTCTCCCAAATGCTTGCAAATTCTTAGAAAAAAATTTACTTTGGAAGTGAAATTTACTCTTGCTCTTACCCTCAGGAAGAGGAAGAAGAATTTTGGGGCCATTTTTCTTGTTTTATTTTTCTTCTTTTTGGGGAAGCTTTAGATAGCAGTTTCAAATACCTTAAATATGCCCTCCTCAAAACCAAAAAATAAATGGTACAAAGACACTTTTGCACTGTAACTTAAATAGGAACTTTGACATGAATGTAATCCTCCTTAAAGAAGACAACTAGTGATAGGGCTACTTATGTAAGAAATTTTGCTTAATTTTTTTTTTTTTCTGAAGTGGTGAGGAGGGATTAAAACATGAGGTTTGTGCTCATGAAGTAAGCCCTGGTTCATTTGTTCCACTAACCAGGAGATTTGTTTAAAGCAGCTGGTGTTAATATTTTTAAGCAAAGATCAGTTCTGGTTTTTGTTAACATAAGCATATACTGGGCCAGTTGCTGCCTGTTCACCTGCTCTTACAATCAGGGAATTCTAAATAGATTGAAGACAGCATTAACCTGAGCAGAGATAGGATGCAAAAGACCATGAGACCTATTAAAATAGATACCACTGCAATTTTATTCTAATAGATCTGGCACTTCTGAAAACTAGATTTTGAATATTTTATTTCTTATTTTCAGATAATTTTCAAGCTCATAGATCTGTCCACTACAAAGACTGGAGTCTTCAATGTAGTCCTTAGTCATTGTTGTCAGTCTTGGATATTTCCCACTGTTGATGAGAGAAGTGCCTTGACAAATGCTTTCTTAAATGCTGGAAATTATAGTGAACTTATCACTGAGGCTTGTGTCTTTGGAACTGTGTTTAGGAGAGATCAAAGGTATATAAAAAAATCTTTAAAAAATCTTTGTGATTTATGTTTTACAATCTCGTGTGCTTTTTCTCCTTTTAAACTTTGAGATAACTATTGAAAGGTTTTGTATGTTATTCTGCTAATTTTTCTTTGTCTTCTTTCATCTCTGAAGACTCATTCAGGATGTGCATGCCTTCATAGAAAATCTTGGAGAAAAATGTGCGGCAAATGTTGTTACAGAAAGGTAATGCTTTTGAGGATGCATCTTAGAGTATTTGGTGTAAATTGTCTCTTTGTCTTGATTGGTGCTCTGATAGGAAGGATGCTGCTTTTGAACTCAGCTGTTTACAATACAATCGTGGAATATCATGAGTAGTAGGAAGGGATGCACAGAGAATGTATTCATAATCTTTTTAAAATACTGGTAAAAGGGTTGTACATCACATTATATTCATAATTCAAATACAAAAGGTAGAAAAATGCTAAGTATTTTCAGGAAAATATATCCCACTTGCTAATCTGATTGTGGCTGAAATAATTACTTCCTCATTGTCTCACCTCATAAAAGTAATACTTTTTAGGATGCTGAGCTAATATGTATCTTATCATTGTAAGCAAGACAGTTAGGAAACTCAAATTTTAATGCAGCCAGATTTTGAGCTTGGCTTTTTAACTTTGGTTGCAGGCCCTTTTCGTGTGTTTACTGCCAATAGGCTCTGCCTCCAGCTTTTGAAACAGGGATGTTAGCTACTGGATTGTTAAATTTTTTTCTAGTTTCGCTCCTATCTTTACTCAGTGGAAGAAAGTCAGAGAGAAAGTTCTTTCACCTTGCTTTCAGAAGAGTTAGTAGTTTATAAAACCTGAGCTTTAAAAAAATTCTACTGCAAAATGTGAGAAATGAGACAACTCTTAGTTAAAAAAAAATTAAAATAATTTATTGAGAACAGAAAAATTGAAAAATTTCAAAAATTAGAAAAATATAAAAATTTGGGATCCTACGGCTCGGTAGATGGTATGCCCCAGGAGCGCAGGGATTTGAGATCTTCTGGCTGAGATAGCACTGGACCTCAGGTAGAGAAAAAGGACTTGCAGTGCTGGGCTGGCTTTTAGCTGGTCCAAAAGTCAGGAAAAAAAATTATTAAAGGCTCCTTAATAGGAGTAAGGCTTTTAATGCCTAGCACTGCTGTCCACCACAGCTAGCCTGCAGAGAGCGTCTCTCTGTCTCGTAGTTTTATAGTGCCTTTGCTCCGCCCACAGCCCGCCCCTTCAGTTTAAAGTGATTGGTGCTTTCCCTTTGACAGATCATCTCCGTCCACCAATGGCTCATCGTTGTCAGAGGGGTGGTATCAGTTGAGATAAGGGAGCTGAAATGCCTTCATTAAAATTCAGGTTGCCACGGAGCTTGCCTACAGGGTCATGGCTATGGGGCTAAAAATAGCTGCTGGCTGTTAGAAACTGGGGTTTTTGGAGTTAGCCTTGGAACCAAAGTGCAAGTAAGAACACCTAAAAAAAGTATTAAAATACATCCAGCACATCTTAGAACACTTGTAAAAGTATACAGTAAACACAGGAAAGGTAACTCTTATGGTGTACAGGTGGTTTGAAGTTTGAAAAGGGAGCAAGTTGGTGATTTTTAACTGGGGAATTTTTAACTGGGAAGGGTGCAACTCTCTTAATAAATTACTTTGAACAATTGAAAACACTGATAATGGAACTTGATTGTTGTACCTGGGCTGATGGGTTAATTTTAACATTCAATTTAAAAATATTTAACTCAAAATTAATTAATTAAAGCACTGAATATGCAAAGACCAAGCACAAATAGGGATTTCATGTATGACACAAAAGTTCACTACTCCGGTGTTTTCTGCCAAGAGCTTTTTGGTAATCATGTATCTTGTTGTGACAGTCTGCAGCTGTCACAATCTATAATGTCATTAATTTTACTCTTGCCATAAGTTATTCTAGATGTCTGTAATTAACTGATAGGAATAAAGTGTTGTTTCGGACTAGAATATTTGACCAAACTGTAAGCGTGAATTAGTTGTTAAAAGATTACAGTTTACAGGCACAACATTTCAAAAACTTTTTGATACAGATTTTTCTATAGAAAATTTTTTTAAACACCTAGATGTTACTAAAGAACTCTAGGTAGACTCAGGGTCAAGTTGTGAACTCACTAGTTTTGATCACCAATTACAGATTTTAAAATTCTGGTTCTGGATATTTGATGTTGTCTCACTGCAGACAACTTGATGGCTGTATGTTCAAGATGATGTGTGGTGCTTTTTTATAATTTAGGAATTATCTTTATGTCTAAACAAGTAGCATTTGATTTTTATTTTTATTAATATTTTACAGTACAAATCGAGATGATCACTACGTTCGTGTTTGTGCTGTTAAATTTCTCTGCTTGGTGGACGCATCAAACATCTTGCATAAGGCGTTTATGGAAGACATTTTTATCAAGCTACTTGATAAAGTAAAATTCATTTCTCTTGGTATAGAAATGTAGTGTTAGTACCATCAGTAAAATGCGAAATAATTACAGTTGACAGGATGCTTTTATGGTTGTTTGTTTAGCCTCTCTAGATCTCCCAAGTAATACACTTCTCTTTGTTAGGAGACAGAAGTTAATTTGGCCAAACCAAAATAGTAAAAATTGCTTTTTGGTTTTATTTCTCTGTTTTTAGTGGATATTTTGACTTCCTGGAACATTATCCAAATTGTAACCATTGTTCCATTAAGAGTCTTCCATTGGGCTGCATTCTGAAGTGCTGCATTTGACTTTAACAATTGCAGACTGCCTCTTAAATTGAGAGAGCCGTTGTCTCCTTAGAATACCTTTATAGATAGAAATCATGGAGAAGGTGGGGGTCCGGTTTTCATTTATATCATAGCTGCTTCTGCATTGGCAGGAGTCTAAAGTCAGTGGTAAATTACTGCGGCTGCTATTAGAACATCATCCATACATTCTGGTACTATTGAATTCTGCTTTTGTCTGAAGAACAAGGAGTGGGTAGGTCCCTCAATCCTCTCAATTAAGAACTGCAGAAGAATGATTAGTATTTGTGTTGTGAGATTGACCAAGCGAAAAAAGGGAGCTTTAGAAGGTATTTGCTTACTTTATTATTTAATGATAAGCTTCAGAATTTAATTCTTAATAAGTTAATATATTTTCCTACACTTATGTTCAGTGCTGATCCTAGCTGTGCAGTAGATGCTGTTTTCTTAGTACAGAAAAGTGTATTTACATGTATTCAAATGTAAAGGAAGAATGGGCAATAAACCTAATTTTCTTTCAGGATGAACTTGTATCCAGATCTAGAACACGATATTATGCCAACTCTTTACAGCATAGAGTTAAAAACCGGGTATGGCAGACACTCTTAGTTCTTCTCCCAAAGCTTAACCAGGTATTGCTCTTCACTATTAATTTGCAAATAAATAAATATGTACCTACTTTCAAGACCTAATTTGGTGTCATGCAAGCTGCGTATATTAAATTACAGCAGGGTATAAAAGGCACGTAACCTGTGGCTGATGTGGAAGTTTTATGTAGTATAAGTTCTGTGTAGTTTCATTCTTTCAGTCTGAAGTCATGGATTTATGATGCATTTCTAGAGGACACTGGAAACTGATTCTTACATTTGTGAATTTTAGGAGGCCAGATTGTTCCTGTTAAAGCTAGCTAAAAGTTTGTACTGACTAGCTGATTGAAAACTTTTCATTTAGTAAAAATGTTGCTACTTTATGAACAGTCAAGAAACTGACAAGTGTTACTTTCATCAAATGCTGCTTCATAAGAAAATATTTGAAAAGTACAATAAAGAAATTAGATGGTTCTAAAATGTTTTAATTTGCATATTAAAATATATATCTGGTAGTATGATAAAGGTGAGAATGTTATGGGGTTTTTTTCTCTATGGAAATAACTCTTAACAATATACTAAAGGATTGCCTGATTTTGTTTTCTCAGAATTTTTTGTGTGGAGCTCTTGACAGAGTTTTTCAGGCTGGATTCAGTAATAATCAGGCATCTGTGAAATACTTCATAGAGTGGATTATTATCTTGAGTCTACATAAATATCCCCAATTCCTTGATAAATTCTGGGATTGCTTTTGCTATGTAAGTAAGACCTTTGTCATTCACTTGAAGAGTAATTTGAACAAAGAGGGTACAGTTTGTCTTCCCATACCTTACTTTCTGTGTATTCCAATCTTCCTTTAAAAGCAGTGGGCTGTTGAGTAGTTCAGCTTAGCTTGGAAGTGAGTCTGAGCAATAACCTGAGACATTTAGAAATTTGTGACGTAAAAATGGCCCAAGTGAATTCCTCCTGTTGAGAGATTTCCTTTTTTGATGTATTATTCTGGGCAGAGTAGAGCTGGCATAGCGAGTCAGAGTAGTCCAATGTAAGAGCCATCAGGACCACATGGATGCCCTAGATCCTGAGTCTGAAGGTCTGAGTTACTTGTGGTTTCCACAGCCTACCTTTGTCTTTTTTGTCACATCCTCTGTGTCAGTGAGAACATGACTTGCATAGTACTTATTCAATTTGGAGCTTTTAATGTGGAATTCTCTCACAGTGGAGTTCTGTAATGAGATTTTAAACCTGAAGAAGGGTTTGAGTGATGATACCCAAAAGTTAAAGGGTTGACTGAGGAGAGCTGACTGTTTCAGAGTTCCTTCCAAAAGCTCAGGCTGTTGGAATTGCTGTCATTTTAGTAGATGATAATCTGTTGGATCAAAGTGATCTCATGCTGATACCAAATGTACTAAATCACAGTGGGGCCATTCAAACCATCAGAGCAAGCAGAAAACACGTAGATTTATGACAAAGGAGTACAGACTGTGTTTTCAGAGGCTCTCCTGGTGTTGAGGAATACATGTAGTGCAGGTGGCTCGGTGTGCAGCTGCAGTGCGAGCCGTGGATTGAGCTCTGGTTAGCGGGGCCCCCGGCAAGAGGCTGTGGAGTGGTGCTGACCCTCTGCATTCCTGGGGGAATACAGTGAACTTGGGTTGAATTTTAGCTCATTTATACCACTGTATACTTCATTCTGATTGAAGTGTCAGTAAAAAGCAAGCAGCGTGTTAGGAAAAATTAAATCCTAATAATATCAACCTTGCATTTTAGTAAATTTGGCTGTGGAAACATGTAGATTTTAAATGGTGTTAATATTATTGCGTGTGCAGAACATGGTGCGAAATATATAAAGTATAAAAACGTTTTAAATATGCATATGTCTTGTTAAATTCTTTTTTACTTTAGGATGAAGAAAAGCTTAAAACAAGCATCTGCACATTTTTATCAGTGTTGGCCCACTTTGACATCATTCTTCAGAATACCTCAGAGAAGGTACATTTCTCTAAGAGTGTTCATTCTTTATTCACTTTCAGTGCATATAGAGATCTGAATTGAAAATAGACTGCCAAAATGGTTTAAAGATCTCTTTAATACTTACTTCCTACTAAGGTATCCTTTGTTATGCAAAACACTAACTCTTCCTGTCACCTCTGTAAAATACTGGACTCAGGAAAATTAGCAAAACTAGCAGGTGTTCTGGATACATAGAGCCTGATTACCTGTGAAATTTTCTAGAATAGCTAATCCAGTTTTAACTAAACATGTGGATGCACCTGGGTTTGTTTTTCTTGCTGCTCTTTTAATCAGAAGTAAGTAGAGGTTTCCTCGTAGGCAGAATAATGATTTTTAAAGCAAATGAATACATTTTCAAAAAACAAGTGGGGCTGTAGGTTTTGTCCGAAGGAGATGGAAAGAAGGAAATGATTATCATGTTCAAAGACTTTTGCTTTCCAAAAGGCTTTCTTTTGAGGAACTTTTTCTTGGGCCACTCATAACTTCTGAATGGTGCATTCAGATTTGACGTAAAAGAAGCTTCTTTGTCTTCGTTTCTTTAGAAGCCAGCTTTGAAGAAAGCCCTCATAGTTGTTCTGCAGTGGTGTTTCAACCATAATTTCAGCGTTCGACTTTATGCGTTAGTCGCCCTTAAAAAAATCTGGGGTATGTGCAGAATGCTACGTGTGGAGGAATTTGAAGCTCTGACACCAGTTATTGAATCTAGCCTTCAACAAGTGGAAAACATGCACGGCACAGGGTTAGTAACATTTTTTACAGCTTAACACTGTTCTTCTGAGCCATTTGCAGCAAGTTACATTTTCTAAAATATCACTTGATAATTTTTATGGGGTTTTATGGGGTTTTTTTAATCTCTGTTTAAAAAGAAGTTGGTGTGGGGAGACATGAAACAGAAAAAAGTAGCAACAAGAGGAGTCTTGACTTTATTTTTTTTTTTTTAACGGCTAAAAGCTGGCACTGAACCATGGGCTAGTATCCAGTTTCCATGGGATACTTCTTGCCAAACTCACACCTTTTGATAACAGAATTTGAAGGTGTGTTATGGGCCTTTCTTGAAGCGTAAATAAAACTCATTTCCTGAATGCTGTTGGTTTTTTAAAAATGGGCCTGTACTTAATTATTGAAGTACTTTCTTTCCTATACAATATATAGTAAATAAATTAGGTTGCTTTATGCCAATCTGACAATTGAAATTTTCAATCCAGCACATTGCCTTTTTAATGTCTCTTATATAACTTTCTGCACTTGCAGGAACGCCAGAAGGAATTGGCAGCGAATCCAAGATCACTTCTTCTTTGCAACATTTCATCCAGTTGAGGATTATAGTCTAGAGGCAAGTCCAAGACCACACTATTTGTCTAGTTTCACAACTGTATTTTTTCATCTCTTTTGGTATCTTCTAATGTGGGATGAAATTATCAACTATTATTCATTTAAAACCCCGAAAAATTACTTTGCCCAGATTGTGATGGGTTTTAGACTAAGATTGCAGTTTAGTTTTTCTACTTGGTATTATGTTAAAAACCTAAGAGGAGGTATGTGTGATGAACGTGCCTATTTGTGGGAGTTAATCAGTTTTGGATTTGTGACTGGGAAAGTTCATTCTAATAACAGAAGACCATCTACTTAATTGAGGTAGTTTATTAGGACTTTTAAGGCATCTGTTCTCAGAAGTAACTTGAGGTTGCTTAACTGGATTGTCTGATGTGAGTGGGATACAGATACATCACTTCCAGAGCACCGTTTTCAGCCATCCTTTATGCTATAGCTCAAATAACTAACAGCTGAATAAACATTGAGGAAGGAAGGTAAAAAATAAGGGTGCAGATAAATATAAGAGACAGGAGAACTAAGCTCAAAATACAAGATAAGCATGGGTGTGAATGGGGTGTATGTTTTGGCAGAAACAGTGCCATCTTTGACAAAAGAAATACTTTTTTAACTGATGCTCTATGAAGTATTTTTATAAACAGAAATATGCTAAATAGTGGAGAGTAAAAGTCCTGAACAGGAGGAAAAAAAAGAGCAAAGCAAGACTAGTATTTATGAAGCATTTAAATGTATTCAGGGTGCATCTTCACCTTTGTCTTGAAGGGTGCATTGGGATAAACAAAAAGTCTGGGTTTTAAACTCTTTGACTTACTCAGTCTTTTCCTTGGGATGCATGTTTTTTCCTCCTTGAAAAATCACGGTTAGCTAGCTGTGTTGGTTGTGCTGAGTTGGATTTTACCACTAGATTTTAATGCTTTCAACTATTTTCCTTTTGACTTTAAATCAATCTGCATCCTTTACTAGAAATTTGTAAGGATATTTGAAAACTCTTTAGTGTTACACTTACGAGATTTTCACTAGATTGTGCTGAGAGGCATAGTGTTAATTCTTTGATACTCTAAAAGTTCAGAATCGTAATCAGTGCAGATTCTCAGGAAAAGTTTAATTACAGAGAGAATGAGACTAGATTTACGGAAGTTTTGGATAGCACTATAAGTAAAGTTGTGAATATTGAGAGACATACTGGTAAGCTGTATCAAGTACCCAGAAAAACAAGTATGAAAAGCATAGGAGGCTAGATAATAGACTAGTTCAGTTAAACTACCAGGGATTAATTATCTAGTTTTGCTTGCTCTAGTGCTGCTCTGCTGATAACTCTGTGTTGCATTGCATTGCAGACGATATTTTATACTCTTCCCCGCCTTTCGGAACTCGCTGAAGATGAATGGATCTCCCTCTCTAAATTTGACAGATTCACTGACATTCCTTTGCCACCAGCATTTCAGGGGTACCATTCCCGAAGGGAACTTCGTGATCTGAAACCAAGTGACTGGTCTCAGCAAGACATGGGTAAAATACAGCCAGTATATGTTTGTTAATTACTTGTATGGAGTAGCTGTGTACATCTGTTCAAT
Source organism: Corvus moneduloides (assembly GCF_009650955.1). Lineage (NCBI taxonomy): Eukaryota > Metazoa > Chordata > Aves > Passeriformes > Corvidae > Corvus > Corvus moneduloides. The sequence continues at coordinate 77,032,186 of NC_045478.1, forward strand.
CTGACCTCTGGTTTTCAGCTGAAGTAAACTTATATCTATGTGAGTAGAACATGCACCATAAAATAATAGTGGATGATGAATGGTATCTCCAGTATTACCATTTGGATTATCTTCTTTATTGAAGCACTAGTTTCACTCCCCCTTGCATACCCATATGAATAATACAGTTTGTTGTTATAGGTTCACATTCAGTTGAAGCAGACAGCCAGCCAGAGTGGACTGATGTTCAGAAAAAGATTATACCCTGGAAGAACAGTACTCCTAGTTTAGACTTGGAAACGGCTTTTCAGGATCGTGCTGCTAAACTTGGCAAATCAAACAGCAGATTGATTGTGGTGGCTTCACTTATTGATAAACCTACCAATTTAGGAGGTAAGGTTGATTGCACATTTTCAAACTTTTATTTTACACCTTGGTGCACACTTAGATAATGGAAGTTAATTTCAGTTTATGTTGATAATTAGAATGTTACTTAAGTACAGCTCAGAAGAATAGATCATTATCCTGAAAAAAACTGGAAGCCAAAGAAAATACTACCTATTTCAGAGAAAGGGGCCTTCTACAGTTACATTTTAAGGGAAAAAAAAAATACTTTCACATGGCATGCATTAATTAAGTAGAATTTGGCTGTAAATCATGCTCAGTTTCTTGCTGATTTTATATTTGCTACAGTTGAATTTTTCAACTGTGTATGCAGTTAGAAGAAATGATTTGCTTTTTCATTTTTTTTCTGTAATGATGAAACCAAATCTTGTAAACCAGCTAGATTCTCATGTCTGTTGGACAGCAGAGCCCCATTTCCTGATTAAGATTGTCTTCACAATGTGTGAGCTGTGACATAATAAATTCTGCAAATTCATTATTGCCATGGTGTTCAATGTTGTTAGCAGTTTAAATAGCTGCAGTGAGTAATGAAAAGCCCACAAGCTGGTGCTGTCTGCATTGTAATGCTGTTATGTGTCATCCTCTCGAGCCTTTCATTTAACAGGTACTGGATTTAAAGCTTAAGCTTGTGTGTGGATGTGTCTAATCACCTATCCTTGCTAAGGCTTGGACACTTAACCCCTTACTTTGTGTAATTAGTATTGTAAAAGCATGTTGTCAGACACAGTGCTTTTCTAATTTCTGTCTTTCTGCTGAGTTACAGAACATTTTTTTCCTGTAATTTATATGGAACAAGGTGTGGCTTGGAAGACCTGAAACTAATTAAAAGTAGATAACTAAAGTAGCCATTTCTCTTTCACATTCTTTGTAATTTTCACTTTGTGTTCTGCCTTGGTGTTCATTTTCTACACAAAAATCACTTTATTTCTTGTTTTTGTAGGTTTGTGTCGTACAAGTGAAATATTTGGGGCATCTGCACTAGTTGTTGGCAGTCTTCATTATATACAGGATAAGCAGTTTCAGCATCTGAGTGTTTCTGCAGAGCAGTGGCTCCCCCTTGTTGAGGTGAACGGAAACATTTTGATAGCTAAAAAGTGTACTCAGCATCTTCAGTTTGTCACATGCATAGTTCAGTTTCTTACATTTTTTATATTGAAAAAAATACCATTTTGTTTAATGGAAGCTCGTGCTGTTATCTCTGACACTTAATCTTGTATGTTTTGGGTCAACCTTACAAAAAAGAATTTAGAAAATACTTGCAATTTCTTACTGCTGTGATAAAACTGCTTATGTGAACTGTCATTGTTACATCTTAGTAGCAGTGAGTTTGAATTTGATGTTTATAGAAGTTGGACAACACTTCATTTTTCTTGCTTGGTCCACTGCTTTTGGTAACTTTCATAGGGATAATCTTCAAGTTTGCCTGAAGTTTACTTTTGCCAAGCTTTTAGAACTTATTACCACTTACAAAAATAAAGGGTATCAACCTGTATGTGTAGTGTTCGGTAGAAAATATTTCTGTGATATTTTATAACAAATCACTTTTTCAAGGTCAGCTTTAAGTGATCTGAAACATCCAGTGTAAATTTTTCATTCCGTGCAAACCCCATTGTGTTCATTTTCAGCCTATTTTCAGAACAAGATAGCTGTAGTGTGTTTTGCCTAAAACAGAATGCTGATGGACACAAGTTGTCGTGCCTAATCTCTGTGCAGAAGTGTACTGATGGTAGAGCTGCTGTTGCATGAAGAAATTGGCATTTTAATACAAATTAGCAGTTTAGAGAGTAGGATGCAGAGAACTAAGAAATTCTTCACTTTGAGCTATCACAAGTGGCAGTGCAGTTTCAGTACTGCCTGTTCTGTGGTATTGGGAAGGAATTTCAGGTTAAATAACAATTATGCACCTTGTCCCTATGCAAGAATGATTCTTTCACATTCAGATGTAAGGTTTGTAGCTATCAAAAGCCTGGAAAAGGCCTTTCTTCATTGTATTGGTGGGGGTATTTTGTGGCATTACTTAACCTTTTGTGCTACTGCTGAAGAGCTTTTAAAATGTTAAGCTATGTACATGGAGAGAGTCTTCGGGGATAAAAGTCATTAATCTTAAAAAGTGTCCAAGTAAATTGGTTTTTTTTTTTTAGAGTAACTTCAGAAGTTTACAAAAAGTGATACTTAAGTATTTTTCTATTTCTCTCTACTTTTAATGGACAGGTGAAACCATCTCAGCTTGTTGATTATTTACAGCAGAAGAAAACAGAAGGCTACACTATTATTGGTGTGGAGCAGACAGCTAAAAGTTTTGATCTTACAGAATATTGCTTCCCAGAGAAATCACTATTATTGCTGGGGTAAGAGCACACACAGTTTTGTAAATCTGCCTCTTGCAGTCCATCCCTTTCTCTAGTCAGTTTGGTCATATGAAAACCAAGTGACACTGGTAAAGGTGATTTTAGAATGGGAAATGACTATGGAAAGAGCAGAGCTTGTCTTTGTGTGCTAAGGACCAGGAGGTATTGATATCTACTGAATGACCCTTCCTATCCATAATAACCTATCCCTACACTGTAACTCCTTTTCATAATGGGTGAAGGTAGCAGCAGCATGGGTTGTATTTTTCTGGGAGTGCTAGAGATATCATCTGTTCAGTTTGGTTACATGGGGCCCTGTATGTGTGGGCTGTGGTGAGCTCAGCGAGGAGGAGGCTGCGTTTGCCCTGCTGAACTTGGTGGGGGGGGGCTGGAGCAGACTGAGTCTGCATAGCTGGGAGATGATTTAAAAGTTAAGATGAGGCACAAGATGAAGTAGCAAGTTTTTGCAGTACAAGCAGAGCATGGGACAATGCTGGAGAAGAGCAGTAATCAGTTTCTATAAACAGACAAGCCTCAAATGTGATACAAAGGGGAGGCTACTTAAATCTACAGTAAAGCACATACAAACCAGAAAGCTTCTGGAATTGCAGGGCCACTGAGTGAAACCAGGAGGGAGGGCCTGGCTATCCTCTTAGAACAAAGTTTTTTTCCAACTTCTTTATATGTAGCTTGTCTTCAAAATTGAGTGCTCATAATCACTTTGTTCTCTTTAATTACAAACAATAGTTTTAACTGCCAGTAAACTTTGGTATCCTCTGGTGTGCTTAGTTTTGACATTCCTTCATGCTGAGACCTGAATGTAAAGTGGGCAGTTGAGCTTTCCTGTTGTGCCAGCAGCTCATACCATGGTCATTTTGCTATATATGGAGTTTAAAAACAAAAGCAGAGAGTCTTTATGCTGAGTGCTCAGCTGTTGCTGGACCAGTGAGCTGAAAATTCAGTCTTCCAGGAGTTTTTTAACACCAAAACTTAAATCAGCTCTCCCCATGTTTTCTTTGTAATGTCTTACTGTTTTTAAAAAATTCATTTCTTGTCATCAGTTACCCTGTTTTGCACCATTTGTCAAAAGATGTCTGGATCCTTTTGTGCCATTTGTATTTTTTTGCTTTCTGGAACACACATGTCCTCTCTCAGATACAAGTTACTGTTTCTTCTTTACTAGAAATGAACATGAAGGAATCCCAGCCAACCTGATTCACCACCTGGATGTCTGTGTGGAAATTCCTCAGCAGGGCATCATTCGGTCACTCAATGTTCATGTGAGCGGAGCTCTGCTGATCTGGGAGTACACAAGGCAACAAGTGATCAAGCAAAAACAACAATAACTGCCCAGAGTCTCGTGCCTTATTGTACAGCTGATGGCTTCCTAGGTGCTACAGCGTGAAATCCTGAATAGATGAGATACAAACTCAGGGTGAACGAGGATTCTTAACTTCTGCATGTTCTGTTCTCTGTAGTGTTCTGAGTGACTTTTATATGCCTTAATACTTTACCTCCTTAAATTGTTGCATTGGAAATAAATATTATTTATATTGCATGTGGTGTGCATGTGTTTTTCTGCTATTTGAACATCAGCACAGTACTGTGAACAATCCCAAAGTCAAAGTTACTTCAATTGTGATGACTGTGCTTGAAATTGAAGTTGTGCCTTTAGCCATAATATTAAATTATTCTAGCACCTAGATATACTAGATTATATTATTTTTGGAAGGGAATGTCACATAATTACATTTAATGCTGCTGCTTGTTTAAATGCCTTCTACAGTCACATTTATTAGTCCTGCTGTAAACAGTCTGTACCTTTCAATAAAGCTCCATCACTAAGGTAATCCAATTCTACAAAAGGCCATAATGGGAGAATTGTGAGAAATAACTAGACATACTTCTAGCAGAGATACTGATTGAAAACCTGTCATCAATGTAAAAATCCCTGTTGCTTATAAAAAAAAGAGCATACTCGAAACATAAATTACATATCATATGCACGGGATGCTTTAGGTCTTCTAGTGACCACTGTTACATAAATTAGCGTCTGACTTAAACTGTATTTTAAAATACTTTGAAATACTTGGTAAATGACAAATACAAATTATATTATATAACCCACTGCTTTCGACAAGAAAGGCAAGTTGGAATGGAATTTTTTATTTTAGGAAAAAGCTGGTTCACTTACTGAAAAACAATTTCATTTTCTCTTTAGAATATGTACATTGCAGTATTAAATAGTCATTTATTCCTGTGAAACAATTTTTCCCATTATACATTCAAACCCTTAAATCTGTGAATACCCCTGCACCGTATTTCTTTGACTTGAACTCATCAAAAAGCTGTCCATGACTTTTTTTTTTTCAGCAGACACGTGAGACCTGGCAACAAGAAGAGCGGTCTGCATTTCAGCGAGATAGCCACATTACCAGTTCTTGCACTCAAGCAGCTTCTGTTGCTTTCTCTGGCTTCTTCCTTCTGTAGTTACTTTCACTTGATTTATTTTGAAAGCAGACTTCCTATGACTTTCCAGCAGCTTCTGGAGGATGATAGCCTTCTGTTTCAAGCTTTTTTTTATATTTTAAAAAGTCTCTTCTTTTGTCAAAGTGTTTAACCTGTTTAAAAAGAGAAAAGATGTTCCTTAGAAGAAACTAGCAAGAGCAAGGGGCTTTGTGTAAACAGTCTTTGATCACTGAAAAGGAGGATTTTTAATACACTAGTTAGGAGCTTCTTCTGTTGAAGACTAAAAAGTGGCGTTTAGTTTTTGGGGTTTTTTTTACCATTTTGCCAGTGAACTTTAGTTTCTTTAAGTTCACCACCCTGTTACTTCATGAAGACATTGTAGAAGCAGTCTGTTGCTTTCTTCACTGCTACAAACAAAAATTACGTGTGATGCAAAGGTAAGTCCAGCAGCCTTTCTATGGTATCACAGCCTCTGTAACCTCTGAAGTCACTGTCTGAATTCATTGATGTGCACGGTGCAAAGCACTGCACGTGAGACCATCCTCCCTTCTGTACTGGCCTTGCTTCTTAGTAACAGGAATTTCTGGGTACTTCTAACAACAAGCTTTCAAGTATCTTCTAAAACTTTTTTCTTAAATTAAACAATAACGCTGTGTGTTTATCTGGAAGTGCGAGACCGTATTTTCCTTTCCCTTTGTACTATACCCTTAACACTGCTATTCTTAGTTCCCGGGCCAGGCAGGGGTGCGCTCAGGCTCTGTCCTTCCCTGTCCAGCCAGAAGTGTGCAAACCAAGCTACGCCTGGCACGGGTGCAGGGTTCTCTACGGAAAGCTTCGGGCTGCCCGGGCTCTGCACCGCAGGAAGCTGGAGCTGCCATCCCAGGCAGCAGCTGCATCCCGCCGCTGCTGACAGGGATGCGCGCACGGTGCTCACCCACTGCTGCGGGCAGCGCGACTCGAAGGCCCGGCGCAGCTTCTCGCACTTGGCGGCGTCATCCCCGTGGCTGTCCAGGCACTGCCAGAACTCGTCTCGGGCCCCCCAGCACGCCTTCCTCTCCTCCATCGTCGGCGCCGCCATCCCGGCTGCGGCCCTGAACACAACACACGGCCGCTGTCCGAGCGCTCCCGCCCCGCTGCCATGGGGGGCCCCGGCGCCGCCCTGCCCGCGGTCCCGAGGCTCCGGGGGAAGGCGCCGGGGGCAGAGCCCCGCACGGCCCCGCACTCACTCACCCGCCCGCCAAGGTCGCGCTCCGGAAGCGATCCCGGCGCTTTCCCGGGGCGCGGCCGGGCCCCGGCGCGATTGGCGGGCAGGACGCGTGTCCCGCCCCGCCTGGCGCTGGCCCGCCCCGCCGGGTCGGCACGGGCTGGCTGCGGCTCCCGCATCGTCCTGTCCCCGGGTTCCCCCCATCCTGGGCCCGCCAGGGCTGCTCTGGCCTCTCGGTCGCAATAGATATTTGGAAATATCAGTTGCCTGATGTGCTTTTCTGCGCGTGATTTCTTTCCGGTGTCATCCTCTGTTCTCTAGCACACAATAAACAACTGTTCTTCTCGTGAGTTCCGTGCAGTGCCTTAGTGGATTATCTGTTCAAAGAAACGAAGCGTCTCTGCTTTCCTTTGAAAGACAGTTGGATAAAATCATTGTGTAAAATATTTGGGGTCAGGACCAGTTTCCATGTGGTGTTTATAAAGCCGTAGGAGTAAACTCAAGTAAACAGTAGTGCTGAGCAATGGCACGTGGTCTGAGCTACTTCAGGCTTTGCTAATGTAATGAATTAGGGGGGAAAAAATCTGATAGCACTTACAGCACTGTAAATTTGCCACACTTTAAATTGCGTAACAGTAAGGTAATGACTGGGTGGACGGCTGATAAAGATAGCATATACATGCAGTGCATGTTTGACAGTTTTCCTTGAAGCATGGTTCCTCCTGAGAGGCAGTCCATTGATTTGATTCAGCATGCACAAACCACTCTGGGAAGGTGTTTTGGAACGGACTCTGTCACTGAGTCAAGCTGATTACCGCAGTGAAAGAAAAGTGTACCCATAGTCAAGGTGGTAAAAGAGCAAGAGAAGCCTGAGGGCAGCCAGGTGGTGACTGAAGCCTGCAGCACTGGTAGAGAGCATCCAGAAGCACACTCTGTTTCATTATTTCATTTGGGACTCGGTGGCATTTCCTTGTGGCAGGCCCTATATGCCAAAGAATTGGCGGTCTCCTTTTATGCATCAATTCCACCTGGAAATGTGGACCAGTTTTGCAGTTTTGAAAGCTATGGCGCATGTTCCCATGGTAACACACTGAAGTTTTGGGAAGGGTGATATTTTGGCAGCTGGGAAGAACCTAAGTGCCAGCTGCTGAGCCCTTGGCAGCTCCCAGACTGCCCAGCAGCTTTACGGGGTGTTTGTCCTGGCAGCTCCCAGAACGCCCGGCAGCTTTCCCGTGAGTTTGCTGGTAGCGGATGCTCTGTGTGGTGTGTGAGATCGCTCGGCAGCCAGTTCGGGGGTGGGTGTAGCTGTCGACCTGCCTTGAGCTACCTTGGTTCTGGCTGGTGGTGCTGAGCATCCTTTCCTGGTTCTCCTTGCAGGTAGCTCACTCATCTTGGTACATGAAAGCTATTTTAGGAGAGGGCCAAAGATCTGCACTTTTTCAGCAGAGCCCCCAGGTAAACCAGCTGGATCTGGAGGGGATTTTGTTGAAATGCCCAACCATCCCTTTGGAAAGGACACTCTTTCGGAGCGATGTGAATGTGACTGCTGCTGTACAACGTATGGTATCTAACACTTGCCCATCTTGTCTGCCCTGCCTATTTGTTTAACCTTCTACACTGTAATAGGTAAGAAATAGAAATGCAGTAATTTAGTTTCTAATAACAGAACAAGGGGTTTAAGGTGAGTTGAAGTTACTGCAAAAATGAAATTTCAGTTATGTTTTTATGTTGCAAAGAATTCATGTGGTAGTAAATTTATATTACAGCTTACTTAGGACCCTTTTGCACTCAGGCTTTTGCAAAGCAAGGTTTTACAAGCATGAATATTGAAAAGAAAATTAATGTTAAGTCTCGAGACCAGAACATGTGATAATGGAACATAATAATAGGAAATGCCAGTCGTGTTTTAGATTTCAAAATTTATGTTGCGTGTAAAGTTGTTTAGTTACTGCATTTATGAAACAGAGGGGATAATGTGATTATATATAATTAATAACAAAGCCCAAATAGCACATCTGGGATATTTGTGATAAATAGTTTATTCTTTAATGACCTGTAGCCCGAAAAGTACTCACTGGAGACAATTGTAAATAACTCTGTGTAATGGATACTAAGGAAATTTAGTGATATGGTTTTATAAAGTGCATGAATAAAAAAATACACAGATTTAGATTATAAATTTTTAATGTCAGTATTTCCATTTGGTTAAACTGCTGTCATAAGGGGGTGGAGGTTTTTTGTTGTTAGTTAGCCAATTCTAAGTGTTTATTTTTAGTCTTTTGTTTTGGCAAATGTGCCCAGGGAGTAATGAATGGGATATTTATAATAATAGGCAGAGCCTGATGTTCTAGAATGATGGGAGAAAAAATTCCAGATTTGTAAGTTGTGCTGGTTGCCACAGTTGAAGCCTTTGAATTACATTTCCATTTAGCAGTTAGTGAGACAGATGTTAAAGAAATAGATACCAGTTTCCCACTGAAACTCTTGCCAGCAGTGTGTTAAAGTGAATCACGTGGTGTTTATACAGTTGATGCCTGGTTCAGCTCTCAAGCTCTTTTGTGCCTGTTCTTGCTAGTTGAGATAGAGTATTGTGTGTGCTTTGCCTTCCAGTTAATGCCTAACAGATCACTCCTCACCTACAGCCTTACTAACCCCATATTTAATTGAAATTTGCCCAGCAGATTCTTGATGTGTAACTATAATGATTTCTCCTTTCACTTTGGAAGAAATTAGTATGTTATAGGTGTCCCTACAACCAATAATAGAAGCAACCCTTGATGTACTGTAGCGCTGTGCTTATACCAGGAGCTCAGTTAATTTGTTTTTCTTTCGTTGAAATATTCTGAAATACAATCCTTATCCATGATAGATTTTCAGGGAACTGAATTTAAAAATGAGTTCTTTAAGCAATATAGCCCTGTGTCTAACTATTTATTTTGCTAGAAATAATAACAAAATCTTACCTGAGGTAGCCTGCGACATTTCCTTCTGTTGTGGAATACCAGAAATTTTTTTTATAAAATTAAAAAAAAAACGTAGTTCAAGAGAACCATATATTAAGATTCTTTCCCTCCTTCCCACCTTCCTTCTTAAATGTCCATTAAGGATGTAACTCTGACTCCTTTGGCCATACAGTGTTCCTTGCTATGCTTGGTGAAAGAAAATAATTTTTAAAAAGCAAAATCATTACAGTGATAATTGTACCTGGTTTTATTATTAAAAAGGAGTAAATTAAGCAAAGAAGCCTCATGAACTGAACACAGTAATCTTAGGTTGGAAACATTTAAGAAGTGCATACTGTACTTTCTATTGCCTTGTACAAAGCACTCCTCTTCATTATTTCATAAAGACTTCACTCTGTCTTTTATTTCTGTGAATTTCTGTTTAACAATAGCATGCCTAAACTTCAGATTAGTTAGCAAAAATTTAGGTTTATGTCTGAATAAAGAAGGAGGAGTGTATGAGGAGAAAGAAAACTGTAGCTTTTGTTTGGTGGTCTTAGCAGATCAGTTCTCCAAATCCCTAAGAAGGTGAGTTATCATGTGGGTTTGTTTGTTTGTTTGTTTAACTGTGTGTTGGGGTTCTTGACTTGATTTCTTCAGAGGGCTCTCTGCTGGGTGTTGTGATGAGTACCCCTGTGCTAGGGAGTGCCAATGTGACGTGAGCATAGAGGATGCAGCACACCAGGGCTTGGGACACTGGGGGAGGGACAGAGGTTCGAGAGACTGCCCCAGCTTTCTGTGCAGCTCTGTGTGTACCAGAGGGCTAGGTGCCTGCATCAGGTAGTGCTGGAGGGGATTTGGCTGGGAAAGATGAGCCATCTGTGCAGGCTGGTGTGGAGACAGAGGAGAAAGAATAGACAGAATGGTGATTTTTCACCTTCTCTAGGCCTGTGTTTGGTGATTTGAAGCCTGCTGAGCAAAGGTTTGTCTTATCTTTGTGACCTCTCATGGACATCAGGGGAGTACTCTGTGGAGTGTGGTCTGAAAATCAGTAGGTACCTTGAGGACTGGTGATTATGAAGATGAAGAAAAAGCCCGAAAACTGGAGGTTTAGGGTTCTTTTAGGGTGATGAAGTAATTTACATTAATTGTAGGCACTTGTTTTTAATGCCAGAATTCTGTTTTTGTTCAGTTGTTAGAAAGGAAGAAAACAGAAAGAAGAGTATTTTGGGAAAAGCAGGCGATGGTGGGAAGACTGACTAATTCTCACTCTTCTATTGGCTCCTGCTTAGCAATTCTCCAAGCCTACCAAGGACGAGACAAGTGTTCTTTGCAGCAATGTTGATGCTCAGCTTTTTGCAAGAAAGCTAGATGGGAAGCTGGAAATCTGCCTGTTCTACAAGGAGACTTCAGTTTTCAAAGCTATGTAACTAGAAGAGGAAAATTCATCTTTTAATTGGATGTCTTCAAATTTCTGTGACATGTTATGTACTAAAGAAAAGAAGTGGTTCCTCGTTCTCTCTAAGACTGAAGCATATCCTAAAATTCTTTATGAAATGCCTGTCTGCATTCTTGCATTCAGGTATTGTGTCTAATAACCCATCAGCTGCACCAGTTACCTTATGTGCACTATAAACATTGTCTGAAACGTAGGTGTACCGTACCAGATGGGATTGCTTACACATGCACAAAGGCAACATCATTCTCAAACATGGTGTTTGTTCCCAAGATCAATATCAATTTTCTTAGCAACCAAGTTAGTAAGTGACATGCCTTTGACCAAATCCAAAATCACACAATGAAAGAGCGATGCTTTGTGTACAAGTCAGGAAGGCATTTAAAATGTATAGTTGGCCAAAAATCACCAGGAGACCATTATGCAGCTTACTCTGCCTACTAGGCTGCAGTCATTAAAAACTTGGCAGCTTCAGAAGCCAAAGAGGCAGTGAGACCTATTGCTGGGAGACTGCAAAGCTACGTTCACTGCCCATAATACCTACTCATAGCCAGGAAAGACAAGTTCACATTTTTGAAGTGTTTACAAATCCTGCTGCTTGGAACTCACAGGAATCCAGGACTTAATTCAAGAATCTTCTAAGTGTCTGGATCAGTCGTGGGTATGTGCAGAAGCTGGTGTTTTGGTGTAAATGTTCTGTGGAAGTTAGGCAAGAAAGCCCTCCCTTAAGGAAAGGCAAAATGCTGCTGAAATCACAGTGTCTCAGTTGTCTCGTCCTTTCATGTTGAAAGGAGTCTGAGGGATGGATGACTTTTTGCAGACTTGTGTGTTGGCTCTTTTTTTTTTTGAGAGAATAGGGAACACTACACTTAGATTTTTGAAGGATTTTTAATGATGCTTCTTACCAAAGAAATGAAGCTACTGTTGATAAAAGGACGTTTTCTTGTGGCTTAATAACTGGGTAGTGAGCCAGGAAATAGCAGGAAAAAATTATTGCTGTTCAAAAGGACAGAGATTACTAAAGGAGCCGTGCTGAGGCCAGTCTTCTTGGTCATTGATTGGTTAAATGATTGGTCAAAAAAACCCTTTACTGATAATACTTTTTTACTGATTCAAGAGATGAGCACTGAGAGGGGATCTGTCACTCTCTGGTAGCCAAATAGCAAAACAGCTCTTTGGTTGCTGTTGTTCCCAATCTGCACTGATGGCTATCTTGAGATGGTGGACTGAATCTAAAGAGGAGGGAAACCTGGGGATGAAGAGCTGGAAAATTTGATTTCTCTTCTGAAGTGATCATCTACTTCAGCAGTAGGATTAAAGAACTGTCTCTAGATCATTGTAGAAAAGTTGCATATAACAGGTTCCTAAGTACACTGCTAATGTGAGCTCCACGACCTCTCTTGTTTAAGCCTTTTCCAGAATTGTAACTCTGCTTAGAAGTTCCACTCTTCACTTCTGAGAAGCTGCTGGCACCCTAGAATGTCTGTAGAATGCATGGAGAAATACTAATTGCCACCTTATTTAAAATGATCTTGTGCATATATGAAGATCTTTTGTACCTAACAGAGTTTCAGGTAGAAAAGAAAAATATAAGGTTTATTATTTTCAGAAGCATTAGTTTGAGCTACTGGTCCTGTCCTTAGGAATTTGATTTCCTCTCAGAAGACTTTTAAGCTACAGGTCATAAAATCTTTCTGCTCTTTTTTTTTTCTTACTTCTCTTTTTAATGTTCAGGACTTCTCCATAAGGTTCAGATTATTATGGAAATGCCCTAGAACATGCCAGCTGAAGAAGATAATCTAATTGCTTCTCTGTTAATAACAATGGGGTAATTAAACTCATCCATCAAAATCCATTTCTTCAGGCAGTTTCTGCAGAGAGATTTTGCATGAGGACTGGGCTGCGAAAGAAGCTTCTCAGCCTTGGCCTTTACCAAGGAATAGCTCAGGTTTGGAGGCCTTGAAGGCTCCATCCTTTCTGCAGTACCAGCAGGGTCCATGGAGCCAAACTCGCTGTAGTTTATGACTTTACAGCATGTGCACAGACTCCGTTTCTTCAAACTGGAGTTGTTGCAATGGACAGGTGGGCATCTTGCCCTGGAAGCTATTTTGCAGAAGGCATTTATTTCTGATTCCATCATCAGCTCTCCTGTGCTTCTGCTTCACATGAGCTGCATTGTTTCTGGCCGCTTTTCCTCCCCACTTCCCTGAAGAAATGCCCAGTCCCAGCCTGGTGTCTGAGCCCACACAGCCAAGGCAAGGTGGCTGGTGCTATTCCTAGGGCTTCTGAAGGGCTGGAGAATCTACTTCCTTTTCAGTGAAGAGAAGGGTGTTTCCATGTGTTTCAGTTGAGCACATTTTTGAGTTTATTTGGAATATGATCCATGGCTATGCCAGTCCATCTAGACTTTTGTGTTGACTCACTGCACTGGGAAACCTTCACTTCTCAGTTTGTTTTTGGGTCTGCAGACACCGTAGCAGACAGGCCTTTGACCAGAAATGGTGTCAGCCTGGTCATGTTGCCTTCTCTGTAAGTGGAAGATACAGTATCTTTAGTAACTCTGACCAGCTCAATATTGCACTAGTTTTGGTTTAGAGCACTCTGGAGAGCTGGGGGTGAGAGATTTGTTCCTGAGCTCACAGGAAACATTAATTCAGCCCCAGAACGTGGTGATCTACAGGTCCTGCTAGTCTACCCTCAGCTCCCAAAACAGTTAAGCTACATATTGGTTTCAGTGTCTTTTGTTCATCTGTTGATTATTGTGGTTGGATTTCTGCCCTTCATGGCTGTTTTCTGAAGACTACTGATATGAATACAGCCATTCTAGACAGAAGAGCAGGAAAAGCTTTTTTAAATAAGCCCGTATCTGACCCATGTGCTGATAAAAGGCTCATGCTGTCACTGTGGAGAGTTGCAATAAAAAATTATTATAAAGGTAGCAGCAGGAGACAACAGGACAAGGACAAAGGCACACAAAGGAGGAGGAGAACTGCTGTGCCTTCTCACTGCTGTATTGTGCAGCAGTGAAAACCAGCAGCTGCAATGAGGTCTGGTGATGCTAGTTGCTTTTCTGAGATTTTTTTTTCTCAACTTGCTGTTATAACAAGCCCACTGGATTGTTACTGGGCACTTTGAGGGCTGAGTTGGGGCAGAAGGTTGCCAGTCAAGGTCAGCCCTTGAATAAGGGTGCACACTTGTGGCTGGCAGTTCTCTGTGAGGGCAGGAGACACACAATGATAATGCAGGAGACCGGCTTAAGAGACACATTAAGAAACCTCACACTGGAGGGACCTGCAGTTCTGCCTAAGGAGGAGGTTCAAGGTGGCCAATGGTGGGCTAAAAGTGCTAATTCCAGGCTTGTGTTTCTCTGTGCTGCAGAGCAGGTATGGCCCTGCAGAGCAGTGTGGGGTCCATAGAGGCCAGCAGTGGGTCTCACTCACAGACTGCTGCAGAGATTGCACACAGTGCTTTGACCTCTGAGGGCAAGCAGGAGAGTCTGCCACAGCTCAGCCCTGCTCTCCAAGGCACTGAATTTGTCCTGGGCATCCTTCAACAGTCTGAGATCAGGAGTTCAATCTTGCCTTCACCTGAAGGGTGGCCCAGTTACATCTAATGCCTTCTCAGAGGGGTTTGCTCTGGCTTGTTGTTCTGGTGAAAGCCAACAACTCCAGTTTTTTCATTCCTCAGCTTCAGATCTGTGATGTTTTGGCACTTAGAGATGTGCACACATACCATATGGACATGGGGAGTTCTTGTTCTCCTAATCACACTCTGGACTTCACTGTCTGGAAGGTTTTACTATGCAGTGACTTACTGTCAAGTCAGGTGCTTATGCCTAGGGCAAGGTGTTGCCTGAAGAAATATAGGTCATTTCATCTGGTTAATATGGCCAGCTCAGAACTGCTTAACGTGGGTAAATCTAGTTTGCACAGTTCCCACTCAGGAGAGGGATGGTTCTTGAAGTGCTGTTTGAAATCCCAGCCCTTGCATGTGTTCAGCCTGTTCTCAGGAAGGATGAGCCAACAGAAGCAATGACTTAGTTGCATCTGGTAAATCACAGTTTTACTAATGCTCCTGTCCATTCTGGTGCATAAGTTCCCCCACTGAATCCATGCTGAATGCTAAAAAACCTGCTTCCATTTTGGTTAAAAACACACGTTAGTTGCCATTTTTAAAATGGCATTTGGAGGCTTTTGAATACCTACAAACTGCATCAAACACAGAACAAAATGAAGTGTGGAGATCACAGAAGATGCCACTTTTTGGGGCAATGGAAAATGGAAACACTGTTTGTATATTCTCTGTCTTGCTCAGAGAGGAAGCTTGGGGAGGATGACATCTCCAAGGATGACAAAATGATTTGTCCGAAGATGGAATAAACATTAATCTGGGAGCTTTGTGGTCAAGTCTCTATGTGTGGCCCTCAATGCCGTTACTGGAGTTGCACTTGTGCTCCTGTCTTGTGCCTTTACCCTCCTCTGCTCTCCAAAGAAATAGATTTAAAAATTCAGGTGTGTAATCTCTGTTAGCAAGTCTTTAGTGTGTGGTCATCAAGCAATATGGTGGGGACAAACATACAGCCAGGACTAGGGCCTGATTATTAATGTACAAATTCATGTCCCACATGCAGCCCCCAAATACCTGTTAGCATATGCATGTATGGCTGCTCACTGATGCATTCAAAGATCAATTTTTCCTTTGGTCTACTTCTGCTGGACGTTTGTTTCCTGACTGATGCCTAACAGCATCCCTCTAGATGGATTTGTCCAGGTAGCCTGGAGCAGGCTTTGCTGTCTTGGACAGACAGGCTAGCAGTGCATTGAGATGCAGCCTTGGCTGCTTTGATGATTGTGTCTCTCCCTTCTGATCACTTTGGCCAAATACTACCCACAGCAGAACTGCAATAAAGGTTCAGTCACGAGAAGGAAACGGATAGCACTGACCAAGGCTGAGTTTAAAATCTTTTATTATTTAGCTTTGCCAAACAGATAATGGAATCTGAAGTTGATTTGCTAAAATGTTTTGAAGTGGATGCCACCCCTGCCTGAGACAAAGAGGACCTCAGTGGCAGCAGGGACCTTAGGCTATGGCAGCAGTTCAAAAGAACACTTTTAATTTTGTATGCAACAATGTAAACTTCAAAAATAGTAAACTATAACCTTTCCCCCCCCCCCTTTTTACATAGCATGTGATCTATCACAGATAGAAATTTAATGGCGAACCAAAATCGCATAAGTAAACATCCTGGTGCTTACAAGTTTCATAAAAAGTGTTACATTTGATGTAAATATGTTACATTTTTAACTCTTAACACTCACAATTATGGAGTAAAAGCAACTGGTGATTCACCCCCTTAGTCCATGCTCTCAGACTGTACATCAGCAACCACGCTCTTGCCAGCCCCTTTGATCATTTTCGGTCGGATTGTCCCACACATGACCAAGACTCCCCCTTCCTCACATTGGCATTAATCAAGCGCAGCTCCACACAGGGGTAAAACCTGTGAAGTGAGAAGAGAACCAGGTCTCCTGCGCTCGAACTTGCAGTCCCCTGGGCCCCATGTTCCCACAGAAGCCACGGAGTGTACAGGAGGCACGTCCTGATGTCGGTGGGAATTTGGGGTCCTTTGGGGCCACAAACCTGAGCCCTGCCTTTGCAAGTGCCTCACAGCAGGACCTGGTTCTGTGTGGATAAAGACAAGAGTTCTGTAGAAGGCACTGGATTTCTCTTGCATGATTCTCAGCGTGGACTACAGTCATATGCAGAATAAGGAGATTTGGGCTCTAGACTGCTTTCTCTCTAGTGCTTTAGTGCAAGCAGTTTTTTGCGCTTGAATTTTCCCTGTTTGCAGCGCAACATGCGCTCATCTACATAGAGTGATTTCTAAATCTTCCTTCCACTCTTCCCCCCATCTTCCCGTCCCCGAAAAGATTCCCTTTTTTTGCTCCTTGAAAACTTTCAAAGTACAGCTCTGGTCAAAAATAAACATGTGATGTAGCATAGCATTTGTTTCTTTTAAATCACAGTGTGCAATGCATCATTCAGTACCTAATGTTCAAAATATCTGCCCTGCTTTTCATGAAAGTCATTCTTTAAAATAACCTATGCAAATATATTTTGACTATATATTACATTCATTTAAAAAGAGAAGAGAGGTTCTTGGTTTGCAGTTTTTTTCAGTGTACTACTTAAGTGAAAGGTCAGATGTGAAAAAAGTACAAGCAAACTGGACATGCCAAGACTCGATGCTTTAGATGGTGATCATATCAAAACTGTACAGGTATGTACACCATGTTGGACAGGTGTGCTTCTTCCCAAGAAAAGACCTTTGCATCATCATATATAACGTTAACCACAAAGTTTTGGTAAAAAGAGCATTTAATGAGCAAAGGATGACATGGAAGGGCGAGTTCTCCGGCTTTTATTAGGCAGTCCTGAAGCAATGTCTCCATTCCCTTCGGGAATTTCTTCCTTCTTCCGGACTTTGAGACGTGTGAGGAGCTTTATTACCCAGACATCCCACTCCTCTGGCAAGAGCAACAGGAGAAAGCCCAGGCCAATAATGACGATGGCGATTACTCGGACACTATTGAAGACAATTTCACTCGTGTAGTGATCAACAACTGTGTGGGACATTGAATGGGTGTTATTATATAGGAAAAGGCACTAGGACAGTATCCCCTTCCCTCCCCTCACCTCCCTAGCTCTGAGGGCTGGCTGTGGCAGGAGTACATGGCCATGGAGGCAGTGATGACAGGGGCACTATTTCCTGCTGGTTGACCACACAGCAGGGTATGCCCTGCCACCAATAGCACAGGAACTCCTGCTGAGGTCCTGGGACACAGAGAACGGGGCATTTCTCTTCCCTGCACAGCAGTTCCTGATTGCAAATTTTTCTTGCTGCCCTGAGGAGTAAGAAACACTTCCTGGGCTGAGCTGTGTGCACACTCTGGGGGGATCACACCTTTTGGTAGCCAAATCTGCCAGAGCAGTGCCTGGCTCTGTGTGCACTTAGTCAGCATGAAGCTGGGAGCTGCCACCCGCACCATGGCACCAGCTGAGCATGCTGGGTTTTAGGAGCTGCTTTAGATTGAGGTTGTGTCTGCACTCCCCTGCCCAGCCCTCTCAGACTCTGCAGTCTCTTGGCTTTCACTAAATTTCAGAAAACTGTCAGAGAAATGTACCAGGACATGCCCAAAACTGAATTGTCCAGTGCTCTTGATAAACACCTGCAATGTTATTTACCAAGGCAAGCAGAGTTACTAGTACATATCTGCTCTAAAATGTAAGCAATTTTATTTGTTTTAATTTAGTGTTAAGCCTGCCTTGAAAAAATCATTAAGAATTGATTTCTGCTTTATCCATGGGTTTTCATTCTAGCCCAGAGATGAATGTTTTCAAATCTACTTTGTTTTTCAGTATGCAGGCTTATTCGGACAGTAATTAAAAAACCAATTCTAGGGATTATGAATATCCATGTAATATTACACGATACATATTTAACACATAAAGAATAAATTTTTAATCAGTGTCATCTCTGTAAGCCTTTGAGAGAAGATGCAAAACATGTTTAATAAATCTATTTTCTTTTACCCCTGCTGTGTATTTGAAAGGCCACAGATTTAATGTGTTCATTAAGATGGAAAAGACAGAAAATCTTACCTGCATTCACTGGGACACTCAGTACAATTCCAAGAGAAATCAAGGTGGGGTAGGTAATAGCAATCCCAAAATTTAGTAGAATATTGAATGCTGATGAAGGAAAGAAAAATGTCTTTTAGTACAGTGAAATTAGGCAGAAGGAATGTCACTTGAAACACTTATGCTTTATTACTCTATTTGTTGTTCAAATAAAGGGTATGTCAGCTTCTGTTGATTTTCTTGAAGATACTAGAGGACAAAGATCTGTCTGCTGCATGTCCACCTGCCTGAGACATTGCTGTTTCTGGGGAACTCTCTATCCCTCTGGAGTCCAGTTGCAGGATCAGGGTGGGTTTTGCATACAGCCAGTCTCTCAGTGTCATGTGCAGTAACTCCTATTCTTTATACCGATCCAGTGATTCACTTGGCCCTGCTGAAAGACTAAATACTCCTCATCTGGGAGATTTCAGCTGAACAGCAGCTTCTGTCTGGGTGCCTTTTTGTGGAAAAGCTGCCTCCAGTTGCAGGTGGAAGATGCTGTAAGTCTAACCCTCTTCCAGGCAGGAACTTGCTAAATATAATTTCATACAATGAAATTATAATATCATTACTACAGAATGATTATAATATCACTCCATTGTAATACCATATGCTGTTTGTGGAGTGTTTCGTGACAAATTAATAATTGCTTTGGATCAAATTCATCCTTGTTTTAGGTGATTTAGCTTTAGCAGAGTCAAGAGAGCCTTTCCAATACTGAGCTTGTTGGGAGCTGGGGCTCCAACCACTAGTACCCATGTATTGCACACGCCAGTGATCACTTGCCCAGTTCTGCACCACTTCCTTACAGACACCTTCCACTGAGTCCACTGATAAGTAACCTGGAGGTACTTCTGGAGACAGGCATTGTGACTGTTCAGTGTAAAAGGAGCTGGGACTAAAGACAGGGGTAGAGAAGAACTATTGCCAGTAGAAATTAATGTTTTAGGAGATGTGATTCCATCATCCAGTTTAGGGACCAACTGTGGCAGCAAGTCAACACATCTAGTTTAACAATGAACAACACCACATTTCTGGTAACCATTAACCTTTAAAACTTAGATTGGCATCCCTCCCCTGGGCTCCTTTGGTAGCACAGCAGTGGCAGCAGAAGAGAGGATTGCCACCTATCAAGATTTCCATCACTGTTCAACACTACATTTTCAAAAGTTTCCTCCTCTTTAGGAGCAGCAATTAGCTACTACTGCAGGCAGCAGAGGCATCAGAGTCTGACCTTGACTGGCTTGGCTGATGAACCCAAGATAATGCCCTCCTAGCAGGGCTGGTCTGTCACAGCCTGGGCAAGCGTCTCCTGTCTCTGTGACACAGAGTTCACGAGTAGGAGTTAGGACAAGCTTTACAGTTTAGTCCCACAGCACCTTCTAAAGAGAGCCACAGTATTTTGGTGTGGTAATAACAGCAGAAGCAAGGTCTACATTGCCCCTAGGATTGGGCCCTCTCATAATATCTCAAGCTACTAATTAGTTTGAGAAGAAGGGAAAACAGCTACAGTATGAGAGAGGTTTGCAGCTTCCTCCAGTGGCCAGTTTCTGGCACCCTCCTCCACCCCGAGCAATGTGAGAGCCCCCCCCATCTACTCACTCAATAAAAGAATTGAAAATCCGCAGAGGTTCCCCCAAGGAATGATGTCAAAAGAGCTCCAGTACTCCACTTTGGTAAAATAAAGGATGACAGGAATACAGGTAACGAAGAGGACGTTGAAGACAGCTAACACAGACAGGAATAAGGCAGCTTCTCCAAATTTAGCACTGCCCAAAAGAAGTTTGAATAAAACCTAAAAGAGGAAAATACATGGGTTTAACTGTCTTGCACCACATCCCTGGAAGGCTGGTGTTTTGTTCTGGCACCTATGCAGTGATGCTTGCTGGACACTTGGGATGGCTGCTCATGAAACTGTGATAAGCAGCTTGTGTCACCCAGCCTTCACCCTCCTGGCACCTCCTGGAGCACAGGCAGGGGCAGCTGCCAACTGAGTCCATGCAGAAAGGGGACTCAGCACATTTTTCTGTGCATGTCCTGAAAGGAAATGTCACTAACCCTAGCATAGACCCTTCAACCCTAGCTTAGACCCTTCAGTCTTTTTTCTGCACCTCCAGAAAACTTGGCATTAAGAAGACTGTGGAGCAGGGCAGCCGGGAGGAGACAAAGCAATATGTTATCTCCCTGCATGAGACATCACTGGACCAGGCCTTTGGCTGCCGCCTGAGCAGTGCTGTGGTGGTGGGCAAGCACAGGCCATGCTGGCTGGCTGTCCTTCCACCTTCTCCCTGGGAACTCATCTCCAGAAGGCAGACAGCAGAGCAGCAGCCCCACAGCCCAGAGCACAGATGCAGCCTGGTTAATGAGACTGCAGGGAGGGATTTAAAAGCTCTGGTTTGTTAGTGGGTGAAGGAAAAAAGACAGTAGAAATGAAGGATGTGAGTAGCCCATCTGTGGCTGGGGAGTGCCTGTGGACAGGTCTTGTCTGGACTCTGCATTGGCTTTTCACCACAGAGCTGCAGAGAGTCTGCTGGATACCATGGTCTGTGGGTACAGTTTTCCTCTGCTACTGGACAGCCTCTGCAAACCTGGACAGCCAATGGACTCTGACTTAGTGGTTCGTGCTGCACTGGCAGCCCCCCTCACCAGTGTCAGTTCTCTCCTTTGCCTACACAGAGCAGGCAAGTCTGCAGGGCTGCCGTGCATGTAGGGCTCTGCCCACTCCCACCACCCCCCAGCCATCACTGGCCAGTGCAGCTGTGTTGCTGCTCTGCAATATGGAGCAAAATCTCCCAAAAGCCACTTACTCCTCATCTATCACCTGAGGACAGCGTGTTGCCCCTGCCAGGGCCACCTCGACCTGTCCTCCTACCCCAGACACAGACAGCAGTGACTCTGCTGCACATGGTGAGATTTGTCTGCCTGCAGATCTGCCTGCCCCTTTGGCACACACAACTCATGGAAACTGAGCCAGACTGTGGAAAGCAAGAGCAGGGTGGCAGCAGCAGTGGCAGTGGCATGTGTTGCACAACAAGCTGCAGAGCTTCATCTGTCCTGACATGCAGAGCACACTGCACCCTGCTGGCACTGCCACCACCACCCTCCTGTGCACGGGCTCTGGTGGAGCAGCCCTGAGACTCCCATTCCCAGGAAGAGCAGCAGTGTCATGGGAAGGGGAACAGAACTATGCTCTAGCCTTTAATTTTCTCTGGTTTGGAGGGCCATGTCTCGAGGAATGAGCTGTATGAAACTTCATGACCTTCCTAAAGTAAGACATCATCTGATCTGAAAAAGTGAGCAGAAAGCATCGCAGCACTGTGCTGAGGGGCACAGGCAGATGCTTCTCAGTTTGGCAAGTTTCCCTGGACTGCTGGTGTTGGGGCTGCAGGGCTCTCCTGGCTAATTCCTGCTGGATGACTGGTACAGTGCAATTCATTAGACCAGATGGAGATGTCTACATCTCCTCCTAATCTACATGTCCGAGCCAGGGTGGGTGAACCACACCCTACAAATGGTTATTCCTCACTGTGGGCTGTGACTCTGAGTGCCATGAGCAGCACAGAGGCAAGTGCCCAGAAGTGTCTCAGTCTGAGTGAAATGGCTCTGCTCAGCAGAGAAGGCGGCATCTTACATGTAGTGCAACTCATCCAGCTTCTCAGGATGAGTACTTGGTTCGTAGGCATGTGCTTTGCATTTTAAGGATGCGATTGCTTCCATGATAAGCAATACTCTTAAGCTCAACACGGGCTATGTATGTTAGTGAAGGAGGACCGGCAAGGGGAGGTAACAAAGTGACTTAAAGAAGCTAAATCTCTGCAGGGTGCTTCCAGAATCAGTGATTAAATCCAGAACCTATGGAAAAGCAGCCTCATTTTTCATGAAGGTGGGACATCTGTAAATCCTCCCCCTGGTGGAGGAGTACTGGAGAAGACTATTCCAAGGAAATAAGAGTTTTTATCCTAAGTGAGAGCAGACACCAAAGCAAGTGAACACCTGAATGCACTGCTGCAGAGCCAGTGTGTTTATGGCAGAGCTCTCAAAGAAGGGCACATGGCACTGAACTGCACAGAAGTTTGCAAGTAAGACAGGAACAGCCAAAGTGAGTGACGAGGGGGACGAGGCATCTTTCTGTGGGGGGGAGAGCCAGGTGTGCTTACCTTGTAGAGAGCAGACATTGAGGCAGAGCCCACCACCAGGGCTATCCCAATAACAGAGTGGCTGTGAAACCCATCGGCGTACGTCATCATAACTATCCCTGCAATGGCAAATATAGCAGCCACGATCTGGTTGGAGACAAAGAAAGAAAGCAAGAAAGTGTTACTAGACAACCTCCACGATGGAGAAACAGGCAGGCAGATTTACATGTGAGCGCAGTACTTCTGCATCATCTGCTTATGTGGAAAATAGTAGCAAGCCCGGGCCAATACCCAGGGAGCAGATGCTGCCTGCCCTCGTGGTTTCCCTGGCTACAGGGAAGCTGCGGGCAGAGCTGCAAAGGAGTGGCTGCTTTGGGCATGTGTGGCAAGCCAGACCGCAGGGCTCACTGCCTCCGACTGAGCTGAAGTGGGGATTTAATCTCTGTCACTGAGCCTCCCCATCAGTGGGTCCCTGCAGCCTGTGCGTGACAATAATACACAAGTAATAATTCCCTGGAGCTTGCAGAAAAGGCTTCGAGTCCTGTTGAAGTTTTGGAGGAAAAAGGTTATAGAAATAAACAGGGGAATAAAACTCATGCAACTACTTTCCAGTCTAGACGAATCATTGCAGAGAGTAGGAGGAATTTTTTTCAGCCAACTACGCACACCGCAATGCCTGAGGGGCGTCTCCCAAGCGGAGGGAGCTTTCACAAAGGCAGGGGACAGGCTGACCCTGATTTACCAGTCAGCAAGAAACCCCTGGCTTCTCTGGGATTGTCCTGTCAGATACCTTCAGCTTCTCAGGGTGTTAATTCTGGGGTGAATAGGGCTTTCTGTATGCTCATGCTTCCTGGCTCTGCAGGGATGTGAGGGAAGCCCTGCTTAGACCACATGCCTTGTGGCTGCACAGCTGTGGTGAGGCATCCAAGATGACTGGGATATTAGTTTATTTTGATCTACAGATGGGAAAGTGCCAGCCAACTGTCCCCCCTCCCAGGACCAGACTGGGGTTGTAAGCCACATCCACAGGCTGCAGCTGTCTACACATTCATGAGTCTCCTCTCGTCTTTCCTGCTTCCCACCAGAGATACCAGGGCTGCAGTGAAGATGCAGGGGGAAAGTCTGTGTGCCAAGCTCTGCTGCTGCCTGATGAGCAAGATGTGGTGAGGTAGCCCCTTTAACAGCTGCAGGTCCCAACCCCAGCAGCACCAGCAGCCTCTTCCCTGGGTTGAGCTGGAGACGGTGCCAGGAGACACCTATAAACCAGACAATCATCTAGCAGATACTTCCCGCACACTGACATCAACACCTTCAATTTCCCCTAGCATAAAAATGGCCCATTTTTGCAAACAAAGCCTTATCAATTTCTCCACAGGTGTTGCTGTACAATGGCAGGGTGACATAAGGCAGAATGCTGATTTATGACCTGGTCAGGGTGGAGCCCAGCACATGGTGCAGAGGCTGGGTATACACGCTGCAGATTTGGAGAGGTTCAGATGCAGTGTCTTGGCTTGCAGCCCAGTTGGTATCTGGTCTCTCCACGTACAGCTGTGGGGCATCATTTCTAAAGTGAAGTTTTGTGGTGGTGTAACTGGGTCTTTTGGTCCAGGACAGGCTTCTTTGTAAGTCAAGGAGAGAACCCTCCCTGCATGACTCTACAGCAGTGGGGGGCTGTTTCAGACAGGCAGTGCTGAAGGAGCTCAGCAGTTCTCTCACCAGTGTGCTGATGCTTGTCAAATAAAAATTCAGACACTCTGTGTGGCTTCAGAGGTGCAAGAAAAAAGGTCATTGAATGAGACTAGCATGAGGTAGGTGCAGAACAAGGAAAAAGAGATTTGCCTTCATCCAACACATAATTAAGTGAAGGAAAGCTTTGCTGTTGCACACTGTGGATGTGAAAAGTTTACAATGATAAACTCATGGAAGAAAAAAATTCCATTAATGACTTAGCTATAGAAACACTGCTTCCATCTCAGGAAGTCCTTGAGCCTCAAATTGTTGGAGGCTGGAAAGTCTCATGAGGAAATATCATTACCGGCTTTTCCTATTTAGACCGATTTCTCCAGGTGTCCACTATTGGCAGCTGCTGCAGGCAGGCTTCTGGGGCAGAGGCACTTTTGCTCTGACTAACTATGGCTCTTTGGAGAGCTGCAAGGTAGATGGCTCAGGGTTATCTGAAAGATGGCAACTCCTTCAACATCACCTGTGCTACAGATGAGTTGACAAAGAGTGGAAGATGCAGCATTTCCTGTAGCATCTGCTCCAGGTGTGGCTGTCCTCCTGTGAGCTGCATGGGGTTTGTCCAGCCTTCACGAGAGAGCTGAGGAGATCCACAACCACAAGCCAGGGCTGTGGCATCCAGCTGGCACCTCCAGGTGCATCGGCGAAGGAAGCCTGCCTCAACCCCCACAGGCAGCTGTAACGCCTCTGCACTGGAAGCTCAGGGTGCATTCATGAACTGCAGAATGAAAAGTCTCCAGCTTTGCTTTTAACATCGGGAGCTGATCAGCTTCAGAGCACCTTGCAAGAGACTGTAGCTCTGCCTGGTTGGAAGGGAAGACTACAGTCTGACATTTGAGAGGATATTTATTTCCAAGTCCCACAGGCAGATGTGCTTTTCTATATGTTATGTACACAGGAGGCACTTGCAAGTGATGGCTCTTTTGGATCCCAAGCTGTTTTATTCACTGTAGCATGGAGGGAAACACCGAAGTCAAAGATCAAAGCAAATAAATGCAGTCTGTAAATAGTTCTGCTGGGACAGAGGTCCTTGTCTCTTCCATCAAGCATGTCACAAGTGTCAGATGAGTCTTGGCCTCACCTCGCAGTCTCCTGCTGACCTGCCAGGGGTGTCACACACACCTTCTGTGAAAGCCTTTCAGCCTGTCTATCAAGCATGTTGTTAGTGGTGGTGACAGACTGCTTGCACACCACAGAGCCCACAAATGTCACAGCACTGCAGGGTTTGCAGAGGCAGTGCTTCAGGCACTCACAGCTTCGTTATGTGTGTGTCTTCTCTGACGGCGCACAGCCCAGCCCAGCCCAGCCCAGCGAAGGGCAAGGGGGAAGAGCTCAACTTCATTATGGGAGGTGAAGGCACTTAAAAGTACCTGAATGGCAAGGATGGGAACTTGCAGCTTGCCCTTACATTTAAATTCCACCCAAATTGTGATTTACAGGATTATAGAGCTAATAGTTGCACTTCTGAAGGCCAAGGAGGATACTTGTACTTACTTTAACTCCACTGAGTGGCTGCCTTTCTCACCTTGCCCCTGTCAGTGAGCATAAACAGGGACACCCAAATTTGCAGTCAGAGCTTTGCTGTGGCACTATCCATCCTGCTGCACTGGTTTGGGGATGGAGCAGGAGCGTGGGAAGGCACTCACTGTGGGGCAAGGCACTCTCCCCCTTGCAGCCTTGTCTGCCAAATACCCTCTCAAAGGGTGCTTCTAACAGGGTCAGCAGCTCTGGCACAGTGTGGCCCCGAGGGACCACGCACTTTGGGGCCGGGCTGTATGGTGGCTGCAGCCCCTGGGTCACTCGCAGTGAGGCCCTAGCAGCTGTCCTTCCTCCTGGCTGCCAGTCCCAGGAAGAAGGCAGTGTGCTGGGGTCATCCTGAGGCTATCCCCCAGCAGTGACACTCTTGCTGCCAGTTGCTTTTCACACGGGCTGTACAGAAAAGAGAGAAAAGAGGGAAGAAAATAATTGTCTCCAAAGACTCCATGCTATGTCCCTCTGCAGACAGGAGTGCCTCGGCACTCCCACTGTGTCACACAAAGCTGGGCAGTAGAACCGCTGTGCTGCCATGTGCCCTTCCAATCCCTAAGCACAAGTGCCTCCTCACTCCCGTATTGCCACGTCAGGATGCCACAACTGCTTAAGAGTGAATAGCCCAGTCTGTCTGCAAACCCCTTCTCCCTGTACCCAGGTCCCTTGCTGGCCTGTCACCTGGGAAGGAGACAGCTGTGTTCCTTCCTGGGTTCAGGAGATAGCTTGTTCCTTCTCAGGAAGACCCCCCCATACACAACCTCACCAATGCCAGGTGCCACAGTGAGGGGCTGGAACACATGGCAGGAGCATCACACAGCCACCACTGCCCTCGTCCCTGTTCTGCTTTTCTGCTTCATTGCTGCTTTCCCAAAGTAGTGCTGATAGGAAACAAAAGACAGCTGGACATGGCCAGGACCACCACTTGGGTCTGCTTCTCTGCTCCTTCCACTCTTTCTGCCCCTCTGAAAAGGAAGGCACCCAGAACAGGATTCATCCCCCAGTGCATGTCCCCTGCCATGGCACAAGACAACCTTCCCAAGAAGCTGCTAGAAAGTCCCTGAGCATCCTGGCTCTTCCATCATGGCCATGCACTCCGGAGAGCCCAAGAAGCACCTCTGCTCCAACATGTACATGCCCATGTAGGTATCCCTACACACACAGGTTGGCTTCTTTCCCTCCACACCACAGCCATGTCCCACGGTGACAGATGGCCCATTCAGACTGAGGAGCAAGCTGCAGGTGCAGACCACAGTGGTCACCCCTCCACACAACATCTCTCCTGATGTCCCACCAGTGCTACAGCTGACAGAGCCACAAGAGACGTGAAGACACAAAAATACCTTTTTTTATTTTCATTTATCAAAATGGCCAGCACGTCCAGCTTTGATAACCATGAGACTTCTTTACCTTCAGGATCATTTCAGGATACCCTTGCTTCTGCACTCAAAAATCACAGTTAATTTGTTTTCAGGGTAAGGCTACTTGGGCAGAGGGGTGGGCAGACACCAGCTGGCCATGCCGAGCTTTTGGCAGGTACATTTTGCAACCATCCCCTGAGCAGCCCCTTGGCTGCCACCACTGAAAGGCTGGCCAAGCTCTCCTGCCAAATTCTCCTGCCAGAGAGGAATACTTCCTGAAAAGTTAACTCTCAGCTGCTCCATACAGCAACCTCTTCTTAGCACTACCAGCATGGGTGGGTGAGCAGGGAGCTCCTCAAGCAGTGAACAGGAGATGGGAATAATTGCAGTTATTGCCGTTGATCTTGATTATTAATTACTATTAATTGGTGCAGCAAGGCAGGAGGCACCCACCTTTTCCCTGCAGTTGCTCCTGGCCCTGGCAGGAGCTCCTTGGCCCCAGGGTGGTGGGTTACCCACCCACCCACTCTGCTGCCAAAGGACACGATGATGTGCTGAGGGCTGCTGGAATGGCAGCAGGGTCAGCAGGGAGCTGAGGGCTTTTCTGATAAACCCTCTGCACGTGGCTCTGTTGCTGCTGCTGCAGAGGCATTTGCGTGGGGTGCAGAACTAAAGGTGTAAGCAAACATTTGGGGTGCCACCAGGAGAGCAGCCCACAGCTGCTGGCCAGATGCAAGTCCCTGTGGACACCGATCCTCCCTCAGTGACACATGCAGACACATGTTTCGGCCACAGGTGGGCGAGGGCAGCCCAGCTCTCCTCTCCTGTCCGCAGCTGCTGCTACCTGACATGGATGCAAAAGATAACTGTCCCACCCTGCAAGCCTGCTGTCACACATAGAAAGGTGTAAAGGGCCCTGTTAAATTCCCAGGCTGGGACCAGAAGGGCATTGTGTGTAGCCAGGGCTTGCAAGAATATGCAGTTAGAAACAACCAGGTCTGGTGGCAGCCTGGGAATAGTCACTTGGAAGGCATTGGCAAAGGCTCACACATCCACAGCAACACAGAGATAGCACATATCCTTTGTGACACACTCTGGAGCAAGTTACCTCTTTCCTGAAGCAATATGCACAAAGGCACTGGGCTGGGGGAGCCAGGGGCTCCAGGAGATCACAGGCACCTGGGAAGGCTGCAGGGAAGGATGCATCCCTGCTCTGCAAGGACTTCTGTGCCTGCTCAGCTGTCTGCATGGGTGCTGCTTGACTCAGCTGGCAGGAGGCAAGGGGTAAAGGAAAGACACAAGGGTGAGGGGGAAGAAGGGAGACAGATAAGGAGTCACTTACCCTCACTCCCATGAACCTGTCCCTCAGAACGATCCATGAAAGCAAGAACACAAAAGCTTTGTTGCAGCAGAACAACACGGAGACATCCGTAGTGTTTATTTTCTTTATTGCATGTAAGTAAAGGTAGTTTGTGAGTGTCCAAAGAACACCAAAGGGTGCTGCCTTGGTAAAAAACACCTTCAAAGTCAAGCCATTGTCTCCAAAAAATCGGCAGCACTCCCTAAAACAAGGAGAGAAAGGCAGTGTTATTACATAAGCCAGTCACAGTCTGCAGCAAATAGATGGCTTTTTTTGCTCCTCTTCTCTTCCTCTGGGGAAAGAGAGGCACACACCTTAAAGAGGAGAAAAAAATCCAAGTTTCAGCTTCTGCTGCAACAGCCAGCACCTGCACAGGGTACAAACAGGGAGGGGCTGCAAACATGGGAGAGAGAGGGCTGCAAAGAGCAAGGGGAGAGGTGACAACAGGAGGTGAAATCTCACTCTTTCCCCAGTCCTTTCACATCTTGAAGCAGTGTGGGGTCATCCTCCTCCCTTCACCCCTGTGGGCACCAGGATGCTGAGGGCCCAGGG
The DNA here is from genome assembly GCF_009650955.1 of Corvus moneduloides. Lineage (NCBI taxonomy): Eukaryota > Metazoa > Chordata > Aves > Passeriformes > Corvidae > Corvus > Corvus moneduloides. Next base: position 77,061,345 of record NC_045478.1, read on the forward strand.
TTGGCAGCAAAGCCCCTAGCTCCCTGCTCCTGCTGAAGCCATGGGAAGCTGGTCCCCATCCGATCTGCTATGTGGAGCTTGCAAGAAGCCTTGCAGGAGTCCGGTTTGGGGTTTTTCCACTCAAGGGGTGGGACCTGGCTCAAATCTCCAGCACCATCAGGGCAGGAGCAGGAGGGGGTGGCAGGCAGCTGCCTGCTCCCACTGGGGTGAGAACATGGCATGGTAGCACCAGGGGACACGCTGGATCAGCTGCAGCAGCAGTGGGGAGTCAGGAGCTCGTGTGTGCAATCCAGGCTGGGGATGCTGTGAATCCCTGAGCAGGAGGCAGCCTGAGCAGGTTCAGCCTTGGCACAAAGAGCAGAAGCACCAGCAGTTTGTTTGTGTCCCGAATGTGGCAGTGGGCAACAGGACACAGGAGGTGATGAGGTGCAGCTTGGCCCTGCTGGCAGAGTTGGGATGGGGCTGCAGGGGTGGGGGGGGGAGACCTGCCTACAGCGTGTGCCTGCCTGGCAGCAGAGCTGGGAGCTGCCGACTGCATGGAAATTCAGTAACACAAAGAAGGAATGAATCAGCCTGCGGGGCTGGGACTGTGGCCAGCAGCCTGCAAGGTGTGTGGGGGGCAGCCAGCACAGTGCCCTGGCAGGCACTGCCATTGCTTACTTTCAAACCTGGAAACTCCCCAGGGCCCTGAAGTACTTTATTGGGGTGTTTTGACAAAACCTGAGCAGAATTAAATTTCCCACTGACAATGATGGACAAATAGGTTTTCACTGCTGTCATGAATTTCAAGCTGTTTGTTTCCTGAGACTGGGCATGTAAAGATCATTATTTGGACTCTGATGAAAGCATTGTTTTGATCCACTTTCCTAGAAGACAGGGCTGTACCAGATGAATACCCAAAAAAACCCACATCCATTCTTTGAGGCTAATCAGATCTCCCCATCCACAAGTCTACATCAGCCCACAGCCCTTCTGCTGCAGCAGGTAGAAGACTGCAAGGTAGAGGAAACACATTTTTTGTGTTGATTGGGTTTTGTTGCCTGCCAGTCCCTTGTATCAAATCATAGCTATGCAGAACTTGCCCGTCTCTGGATGTGATGAACCTATACTTTGGCTGCTGTACACGGACACTTTCATTTGAGCTGCTGGTTCTGCACTGTGTCACTCAGTGTCCCTTGTCCTCTGCAAAATTGCCTCCTGGCAGCAGCCTATTCCCTGCCACACCTGTTAACTGCCTCTCCGTATCAGTAGAAGAGCTGCCCATCTACACCACAAACCCCAGCCCAACTTCTCACCTGCTGGAGCCGTGCTGGGCTGTTCAGGGATGCTCATGACCCTGACAGATGCTGCCTATGCTCAGCATGTGGCCTGGATCCATTCTTCCCTTCCACAAACACTATACCCACTTCAAGTCCGGCCTTCAGTCCTGCACAGCACTGACTGTACCAGCCACTTGCCACAGGCGACACCGGGAGTGCAAAAGGAAGCAGACACATTGCAAAAGCCAGTCCCAAACTTCATTAGAGGCTTAAACCTGCTTCCTAAGACACTGCGAGGGTTGACTGCCAGGGTGTCATAGGCAGCCAGCCTCATGCTCTGAAAACAAAATACACAGGCACAGTTTAAATTAAATGACGTGAAACAAGATTAGTATGAGAGGAACAGAAACACTGTACTCAAATGAAAGGACAAAAATGGAGTTTATGTTGGGATTCATCCTGGGGAAAACAAATTCCTCCTGCCAAGAATGTGCTCCCCACACACAGAATTAGCTATCACTATTTCATATGCAATAGAAACATGTGCTTTTACTGTCTTGTGGGCCTGATTCTTGTTCAGTAAATACCACTGGATTCATATGATATCACAGCCCAGATCCCTGAAGCATCCACTGTAGTGCCATGACGCCCCAAAGGACAGCCTTGCCCTGACATGGATCATGACCCTGAGCTGCAGTGCCCACTTTGGGAGACTCCTCTCTCTGCCCTATACAACAAAGCTTCCTTTTAGCTGCTTTGGCTGGTTTCACCAAGCGTGAATTGCTTTTCGTAGGCTGGCTCCAGCTTTCAACGGAAACCTCCTTATGGCAGAGATTTCCTTACTCAGCCCAGTTGTAAGGAAGCTTCTCCCCGAGGACTCCTAGGGCTGTGAAGGGTGCTGCCAGCCATGCACCCACATCCACAGCAAGCCCTGTTGTTCCAAACAGGGGCACTCCTGCAGATGGGTTAGATGGCTGCCTTGGACTGGCGTCTTCAGTGAAGTACGAGGAGGAGCATCTGGGAGAGTGTGGCATAGTTTGTGCACCAGAATGGCTATGTGTCATACAATAAACCTCTCACAATTAATTGTCTCCCCAGGTTTGCTACTGCTTACTGGGAAAACTGACTTTTCCTTGGTGCCATAGCACAGCTTGTGAAGCCACACCAGGAAGCATTTGATGAAGAGAGTTGTCCGTGAGTAACAGTAGATAAATAGTTATGGGAAGTACGGCAGGACTTTGGTATAACCTACGCTGTAAGCTCAAAACGGTCAGGGATGACTCCAGAAAAAACAACCTTCAGCTTAAATATTTTGACAGAACATTTGAACACAGCTGTTCCTGCTGTCCACTAATTTCTGGGCCCAGCACAGACATGGGCACATCCCCTATGTTAACCCCCACACTGTGTTAAAAGAGAAATTTTCATCTAAGATTGACAAAACCTATTCCTGGTCACATTACCAGAAATCCTGTGCCTGCTGCTCTCATCTGCCTCCTCAACCTGAAAGCTGCTTTGGTGCTCTCTTGACAATACAGTTTTGCTTGCTGGGATCACCCTGCTTTGCCCACAGAATAGTGGGACTTTGGGTGTGGACAACAGCCAGAGAGCTTAGAGGAAAAAGTTGATACAAAGCTCAGGTGTACCCTGGCCCTGTGAATCCCCAGGTCATGCTGAGTGTGGCCCCTCTTCGGCAGAGAAGCCGCCCTGAAGAGCCCTTCTGCTGAGATGATCTCCCCCTTAATCTCTGTAATCCTCTATGTGAGGAGTAAATTCCTACAAGTGCCAGGCTGTGTGCAGATAAGGTGGGAGCACACAGCAAGGAGCTGTGGCATTGTAGGGTGTAATGCTGTATTTTTGAGATAAATGATCTTCCTGCATCATTTTCCTCAATTCTGCCATCATGAGCTGGCGCTCCATTGTCATCACAGCATTTGGTTTAAAATGTAAATGCAAGGCATTAACAAAGGCAACAGCCAAAGTCTGTGTAAGACTGGAATGGAAATGTCAGAGGGAGGATACTGGAAGAGAAATGTACTGGCTCAATTGCTGCAGCAGCAATAGAAAAAAGTTTCCTTCCACCCAGAAGTGCCACGTCCACATCCAGCCAATTTGAAGGCTCAAGAGTGAAATAAGCCGTGGCATTACACTGCGGGGAGGAGGCCTCCATGCGAACAGAAAGCACTGCAGCCTGGTTACACGTGGCCCTTGGGAAGTGTTTCCAGTGAGATGTAGCACAGTGGATGTGCTTGCCAAGGGGTGTTGCTGAGGGCACTGCTGCAGCAAGCAGCCTTGCTGTGTGTTGGGGTAACGGGATGGCGCAGGTGAGAAAGAGGGGCAGAAACTCGGCCTGGTCACACTACTCTTCCTCAGGATGTCAACTGGTAGGGGTGACAGCTGGGAGCAGAAGTGGCTGTGTCGCTTTCAGGGCATCCTATTCATGGGAAGACAACAATGAAGGCAGATGGAAACTTGCTTGTAGTTTCTAAAATAAAGCAGTGGGCACCACATGGCACCACTGAACCCACCTTGCTGCTGCTGTGGCACAAGCTCTCCACCGCAGCAGCCCCCATGCAGGGCTCAGCGAGTCCTGACCAGCACCCAGGCAGGTGCTGTACATGCCAGCGGTCCTCTCTCCCAAATCGGGATTCTGGTCCCCTGCCACTTGTCACTTGGTGGTCTGTCAGCTTGGCCTGAAGGAGATGTGTAGTGTCACTTGGAAACAGCATGTAGCTGCTACAGTACTACAGGAACTGGGGTAAAAGATACTACAGAAAAGCCTAAGGCACAGCAATCTTCCTGTTGGTGTCTTAACTCTAAATTGTTTGCTGTTTTAGTTGTCACGTACTAGATCTTGTTCTTCCTCATACTCTTTTTAGTGTGTATGTTCATCAACCCAGCAAATCACAAATTACCTCTACCCCATTAGGCAGGTCTCCAGCACAATACTAGCAAAATAACTCCATCACGGGAACCAAGCATCCCCAGTGAAGTAGATCAGAAGTCATCAGTGCCAAAATTCTATGCTAAGTAAGAGTTAATTATATTGAAAGTAGGTGTTGCAGTCAAATAAAACTAGCAAATAAAATATGACAGCAAAGCTCCACTTTTTCCCCACTGAGTTCACAATTACGTATTTAACACTATTCACCTTCCACTGCCTGTTGCTAGGTAGTCTTGATGTTTCCCCACTTCTCCGAACCTCGAGAAAATGAATTTATAAAATTTTGCCAACACTAGAAGGAATGCTTTTTTCCCTATTTTGAGAAAAAGAAAATCCCACCTATGAAGAGGAAAGGCAGACAAGAACCAGAAAAAGTACACACAGTGTGCTGCCCCAGGCCAGGGGTTTGGTCTCCTGATACTCCTGCAGAACAAACCAGTGCCAGAAAGGTTTGTAAGCCATTGAAACTGCCATTACATCTTTGGGAAATTTGCAGCAAAGTAGAAAATTTCTGGGAGTAATACACATCCTAAGGGAATACTTTTCACAAGCCAGTTATTTCTCCTTTCCAGACTGTTAACTTTCACTAGAATTTTTTCATTGTCTCAATGTTCATACTGGAGCCTTTTTCTTGAAACCAGGTTTGGATCTGCTGTTGCTCTTAGAGGGTAATATTTCTTCTTTGTAGACTGTGCTTCTTACTTTGACCTTGCAAGGTCTGTACCTGCAAATTGAATTTGGCTAAATTGCTTCTGATTTTCAGCAGAGTGAGCATCACCTCCCTGGAGCACAGCAAAGCCACCACTGTGCCAGTGAATCCGTCTTCTTGACTAGAGATTGGCAGGCAAAACATGTTTTGCTAATCCCTGCACCAATTAGGCCTGCATGGATAAATAATCTGCAGATGTGCAACAGTCTTACATTTTCTGTTCAATGTACAAAAAAAAAAGACATGGACTGAAATGTCATGCCATGTCTTCTGGGAGCACTCGCAAGCCAGTTGTAGTAAGCAAAAGCAAAGCAGACAGGCAAGATGCCCTGACAGTAACAGGAGAGAAGGAAACTAGACTCAAGTTTATTTTCTCCCAGTGAAAAAAACCCACGAGGACGTTTTTTGTAATTCATCCTGTTAGGACCACAGCATCTCTCACACATTAAGTGGAGGTAAGTATGACTGCTGTACAGATTAAAAAATGAAAGTTAACTCAATATATTTTTCAAGAATTGTCTCCAGAAAAGTAGATGTGTTTTGCAGAAAAAAGGATCATGCCTCCAGCTCTGCTTCCCTCCCCTTTGAGCCAGCACTGACCCAAAGGGTAGCCGTGACAAAATCAGCTTCTGAGGTGGGTGGATTTCAAAGCAGTGGGAGAAAAGGGTGAGCTCATGAAACCCATTTTACAGATGTGCAAGCTGGGGCACAGAGAGACAAAGTCACTGGATGATTTAAAGTGGCAGGATGAGGGCTGCCTGTTGATTGCACCTTCAGAGAGATGGGGATTTGCTTTTCCTGCATGTTTATTTTATAGCCAGCTCCTGTTACTTATCAAGACAGTCCCTGTGTGCCTTTTTCCTGAGTCACCACAGGTTCACATGCCAGCAGAACAGTTGCACAGAGGCTCCTATGGTGTGTCCCAGATCATAAAATGCCTTGAATAAACCTGCTAGCCTCAGCACTTTGCAGAGAGATGCCCAGGACTCCTGCCATGGCTTTTATTGCCTCGCTGGTCTGAGGCTTCTACAATAAAACCTGTATACTCCTGCCTGCAGCTCTCCCCAGGAAAGTTGCTTTCCAGTGCTGGGAGGGCACAAGCTTCTCCTCAGCTTCCATGGGGCAGAAGTCTGAGACCTGTCCTGGGTGTGCTGGTGGGCCTTGCCTGCCTTGCTGCCTGCAGTACCTACTGTGGAACGCCGTAGCCCACGGCCAAGGACCTGTTGCTCTTCAGAGATGGCTGTACTTATCCAGTCCAGTCTGTCTGTGCTGGGGATCTGTCTGTGCTGCAGATCCTCGCCCTTCGGTCTCTCATTATACCCTTCCTAACGGGAATGGCAGCCCTTCAGCCCTGGAAGTAACATCAGCCCCAATGACAGCACTGGTTTCTGGAGATGGACGCAAAGGGTGGCTTCTCTAAAATACTCTAATGGCTTGTTAATGCCTATCATCTCATGCATATTTTTCTGTAAGCATGTTATTAAATGCAAGAAATTACCATAGAAGCCAATCAAGCATCCAGCTGCCACTTTTAAATATCTGTGCCTGCGACTGACCATTACTTGTTTCTACAATTAGTTTGGGGCTGGTGTTCTGCCTCTAAACTTCTATCTGTTCTGGGAGTTTCCAGCTCATATGCAGAAAATATATTCTGATAGGCAATGGAATGAGAAAATTGTCTTCTCTTAAATTAAACAAAAGTAAATGAAATAAAAAATCTCCAGACTGACCTTCTCTGAACTAGAGAGGCAGAAGCAATTGGTTTTGCTTGGCACTGTGCACGTGCCAAGCTAGACGTTTGCACAATAAATGCTCCCAGGAAATGCTTAGCTATGGATTTACATAATACACCAGAATGGCTCCAAAAGAAGCAAATAATACAAATCTTACAAACCACCTGAATACACATTTTCAAGACAAGTCTTAGCACAGACTCAGAAGCCTTAATGAGAGACTGTTTAAACTAACATTTAAATAAAAAAAGTTTGAAAGAACAAGACCGAACCACATTTTGGAAAATGCAGCAAGTATTCCTGGCAAGAAGAAGCTTTTAATGTGACAAGATGCCCTCAGCAATCAGGCAGCTGAAATGATAATGAATTATCCAACGTTTTCTGCCTTTACACCCCAGAGGTACCCAGAGCCTGCAGTACTTTATGCTCTTCTAGACAACTGGCATTATACAAATAAAATGCAAGACTGTTGCTATGTGCAAGCTCCAAACACCCACAGACCAGGCAGGCATCACACTTGAACACAGAAATGAGCTTTTTAGTTACACTCAAAGATTGCTTTGTAGAGCACCTTGTTTCTGAGCCCATGAGAAATGAAACCCTTGACTTGACCTGGTGTAGCACTCAGCATTAGCCTCAAATTTTTGTTAGAGCCCACCAGAGCAGTGGCCAGGAGGTATTCAGACTGGACATTCCCCTCCACAGCTGCAGTGCCTGAAGCTGAGAGGGGCATGAGGGAAATGAAAGCTTCAAAGGTTCCTGGGGGTTACTGGCATGCCCACAGTGCAAGCAGAGGGAGAGCTCCTGCTGGTGTTTGGGACAGGGCTGGAGGATGAGCTGGAGGGAACTGACCCATTTACTCGGTGGGGTGTGATGAAGAGTATGTCTGGACCCACTGCCATGCTCAAATGGAGTACAGGGAAAGGACTGTCAGCTCCAACAGCACCACATACAGCCAGGCACAGGCAGCCACGGCAGGGTGTGAGGAGCAGTTAATGATCTGTATTGAAGCTAATGACAGTCCTTGGGGAGCTACGGAGCAAGCTGAGAAAATGAGCAGCAGCAAGTCATCAGACAGTATTTACTCAAGAGTTCAAAAAAGCCCAAGAATGAAATAGGGAATTCATAACAGGGCTCTGTAATTCCCTTAAACCAAAGAATTCTTGCCCAAAGCAAACATTGCATTGATTCTTTAAATCCAATTTGTGCAGTGACTGTGGCTGGCTATTTGAAGATGACCATTGCTAGTTAAAGACTGCTCTGCATTACCTCTTCCTCCTCCTGGGTTCATCAAAGAGTGACAAAGACAGGGAATGCCCAGTTCAAGGAGCATGCTGGCACTGGTGAGCAGGTGTCCTTAAGGCCTTAGCCCAGCAGGAATGCTCCTGCTTGTACCATGCACCTAATGACTGCTGCCATCCTCAAAAACAGGATGCTGACTGCTTGCAGCAACTTAGTGCTAATGAATTCAGACCTTCCTGAGGATCTCCCGCTGCACCAGTCATGTGGAAGTGGCCTGGGGTTGCTGGGTCTCCAGAGGGACCTTTCCCCTGAAGGCTCTTGCTCCTCACTTTTATCCTGTGCAGCTGCAATTAGAAAAACTCTTTGGGCTCTGCCTGCCTGAAGGGAAGGCCTCTCACCTTTGCAGGTGCAGCTTCTCCCAGACAGGGAGCAGTGCAGCACCACGACCCCCCAGCATCACCAGCCTCCCCAGCCACCTGGGCCCAGCTGTGGGGGACACACTCCAGTTCTTGGGAAGGGCATCCCAGCTATCAGAAGAGCTGCTTCAGGGCCCCTTTTCTTGCCCACGGCAGGTGGGTGTTGCACTAAGGAGCAGGGGTTGTGTTTTGGGTGGCTTGGGAGATGCACTGGCACCAAAGTTACAACTAAACTGTGTCCTACATGGCGCAGTATGAATGAGTTTGCTAATGTTGGCCTTTAGTTAATCAAACTGTTTTTTGGAAGAAAACCCGAACCACAAACCCACATTATTTTTAATCCACTGTAACCCAAGTGGATTAGGCAATTCCCTGCAGGTCCCAGCAGTTTGGAGAGGCACTTTAAGCAACGCTTCAGTACTTCATTTACTGAAAAGATGAAAAGCATGAAAAGCCTTCCAGGGAAAGCACTTGGAAAGGGCACCAGGAGGCTGAATTTCAGGTCCATAGTGACGGTCTATCACAAATTTTCAGTATGAGCTTGGATGAGTCCCCAGCCAGCCTGTCCCCCTGTGGCAGTGGGGTATGAGGGTACAGGCTCGCTGTTATTTCCCAGGGCTGTGTTGAGGTAAATGCAGTCAAGCATTTGTGCAGCATTCGGCGTGTGGTGAGGGACAGCATACACAAACTGAGGCAGAGAAAACCTAAATATTAGACTCTCAAGGCTTTGACTGCCGGAGTCAACATCACCACTGCTCTCCGTCATCATCCAAAATTTCCATTGACGTCAGTGGATGTTCTGGGTGTGAAAGGCCTGCAGACTCTGAAACTGTGCAGCAATTGCTTGTGGATATCTTAAGTTTGGCCTGATGTGATTTATATCCAGCTTGTCCTCTTCAGCTGTGACCTGAACCACTTAGTACTTTTTGGAATAGTCAGAATGAAACTTTTAGGAGAAACTGGCCAGCTGGCCTCCTGTAAATTAGATTTTTGTAGTAGTTGGCATAGGCAGACCAAAAAAGTATGCAAGAATAAAATGCTTTTCTAGTAGTTGCTGTCTTGGCTTCTGTGCTGTGCTGATACAGAAACAGGGTGCCAATAGGAGGGGGAGCAGTGCTGCTGTGTCTTGGGAGAAGGAACAAGAGGCAAAAGAAGGAGGAGAGAAATATCTCTGTAATAAAACTGGCTATGCAAACACCTTGAGACAGCTGTTACTGAAACGCATATATATACCCTCACATACATATTTAATTTGCACCTTTATGCCTGTGGATTGTCAGAGACACTTTGTGTGGAGATACGGCTCCAGCTGGGCAAAGCCCTGTTAGCTCTTGCTGCTGGCACTGCCAGCCTTGGGCCAAGGGCATAAACTAATCAACTTCATAGCCTAAGTACTGATTGTTCAGCACCATGATGGGATACTGGGGATTGCTGGCAACAGGAAGGCATGTGAGTCAGGAGATACCAAAAGGCACACCATTAACTTGGCAGCTAGTCTATGAAAAGAAAGAAAGTCATACAAAAAAAGAAAGCTGAGAGTTTGCTGACATAACAGAGTAGCTGACATTTACAATGCACAAATTGCCCCTAGATGCATTAAATAAACGGGATATAGAAGGAAATAATCTTTTCTAAATACTTGTATTTGTGGTCATTTTTAGAGTACGTCCTCTCAAGAACAGGTGAATCTTTTCTGTTTGAAGTTTGTTTGACTTTTTAGTTGCACTGCTGATGTCCATTTAACACAAAAACAGAGCACTCTCTGCCCTGTACTCCCTTACTTTCTGTTCTTCAGCAAAGTCATCCCAATCCTACACACAGCAGCACAGCAAGGAGGGGACCATGGAACTGGAGTGAGGAGGTCTCAAGACTGTGATGGCATCTATACCCTCATCCCAGAGCCTGATTGAACAGCACCCTCCAGAGCACAGCAATCTTTGAAAAGCAGCCTGTGAAAGATCGAGAAATTCAGCAGTCACATGAGGTGAACGAGTACAGCTGATGAGTTTGGTGCCAAAAGGAGGGGGTGTTAGAAAATATGATGTCCATCGCTTCTGAGATTGAGATTTCTAAGCAGCTTTACTTGTTTTGACCTTTCTCCCAATAGGCTAATCCTTCAGAAAACACTGATGTTGCTAGTTGCATTAAATTTGTGTAATGCCTTAGTATAAATGGTAAAAAAAGGGCAATATATAACAGAAATTGAATGGCTTTCATTTCTTCTACTGGGACATTAAGGTCTCTCAAGTGGCATACAGTAACTGAGAATGGCTTGAAATCAATTACCTGCTGTGCAAGAGAAACATGAAACTTTACGCTCCCCATATAAGCACTTTGTTGTTTGAACAGTAAACATGCAAATTAAAAAATACTGACACCTACTGAATTTTTAAAGGACCAGACAGTGCAGAAATGGAGCCATAGTACCTGAAATGCCAAGAGAATGTACTCATGAAGGATTAGGCAGATATAACTCCAGTGAAGAGCTGTCAGAACTTGTGTGGTTTGGATTTTTGAGGGCAGCATCTCCTCTACAATGTTGTTCTACAAATGTTGGTTGAGAAGTTGCACATGTTTATTTTCATTCAATTTGCAGGGAAACAAAATACCCATTCACTGAATCAGAAGCTTCTGAAGAAGGGTACAGGTTAACAAAAAAACTTACAAAAATACTGAAATAAGTTTTAAAATTTTTTGGTTTGAACAATTTAAGTGAAATTATTCTTCTTAATTCCCAGTAAATATCAACTAAATCTATAGTGGAAAATAATGGAGGCAGCAGAAAATAATTTAAAAAATAGTCCAGATTGTACTGTACTTGGAAAGTGGTTTTATTTTCATTTCCCACCTGTGTATGCTCTTGGATTTTGCCTGTCATCCATTTGGAACAAGATTTCTTTTAAAATGTCAAAATGCATCCTAGAAAGCAAAGTCTATTAATGACCCTTTATACTATCCCTTAACAACTCTTCTATGTGACTGCATGAGAGGCACTGCTGACCCAAGCTACTCAGCCAAGAAAGCACATTCTTGAAGAGAGGGAGGGGAATTTTTCCCTCCATAGCCTTACAAGATAGTTTATAGTTACCTTCATAAATAAGACCTGCAGGAGGAAATATTAAAAGGAAATAATAAAGCTGATCATGCACATGCCATTTCAGGAGCCTTGTCTCTGAGGAATTTTCTCCTCCCTACTTTTCAGAGTAATTAAGAAATCTGTAAAATTACATGCACATATGCATATGAGGATCCTATATAAAAGCAAACTTTTCTCTGAAGACTCTTCTCAAGACACAAGTGTACAGAGCAACAACTTCATTTTCTTTCTGAGCACGAGAGGCAGGTCTACAGTATAAATACAAGGCACAGTTGTCTTTCAGTCTTCTTGCACTCTGAGGGATCGACATCTTGATAGTTCTTTCAAGCTCTTTTTATGCTTATGGGTTGATGGGCCACTCATTGTTACATGGTTCAGAACCTGAATATCAGTTTCGTGATCCATAAATATGAAGGCTGTGATCTTTTCCCCTTTATACATTCCAAAGAAGTGAGCAGGATACTGAGTTTTGTGATAGATCCTCCCTCCAGAGAGGAAGTTGAGTTACCACAGAGCAATTCTAGGAACAAGATTTGTGTCTGCTTTTGCAGCTCAGAAAATTTCCAGCTCCTTCCATCAGCTCCTTGCAACTCCCCAGACATCCCAGGTGAAAAGCCCTTGATGTTTCAGAATTGTGGAAGTAGGTAACCCTTCCCTCTCCTCCTCTGCTCAAGCCAGCACTCTCCAATTCCAAAGAAACTACAACCGGTTCTCTCCTTGAGAGATATGTCATTTTCATGGGAGAAAGGGCTACCTGTGGGTGGAAAAGGTATCTCCAGAGGTCTGCCATTAGCAGCTGCATGCCCATCTGCATCTCCTCCAGCATGTGGCCACTAACACAGGAGAACTACGAAGCACTCCACAGACAGCTATGGATGCAGAGGTCCTCCAGCAGTGTCAGGAATGGCAAACTCCATCAGAGCCTTGCCTGATAATGCTGGTGTGAACTTGGGGTCCAGAAACAGGAGAAATAGCAAGCAAATACCACAGATTCAAAGAGCTGCAATGCCCCTGTTACACATGTTGTTGCACTGGTCGGATCAGGTCTTTAAAACAGGTGTCAGCTGCCATGGCTATTAAGTCTTATGCTCATTTGAATTCTGGAATGGTGTAGCTTTATTTACCTCCCTGGTTCCTACTGGAAGTGTGGGGTGGCACATATGTGGGTCAGCCTTGTTGCCTTCACTGTTGGCTATTAGAGCAGCCACATTTGGCACTGACTTTTCTTCCAGCTGCTGTCAATGTCCCACTCTGGACTTTCCAGCCAACATCCTCCTTAGACAGAACATAGGAACATAAATACCTAATGGGGTTATGTCTTGGGGTGACTTTTTCTCAAACCAGGACAGGTTATTAGCCTGTCATTCTACAAGTAAGCAAAAGGATTATGGCACTGAGGTGATTATGCTGCTTAGAGGTTATAAGAAATGAGATCTATTTGAAGTCCCTGGAAAGACCAGAAATGAGAATGTGGTGCAGGCTACTTAAGGTGGTTTCAGATTTGCCACATTTAAAAAACAGACTTGAAGTTGAGACAGTGGATGTAACTAAAAATTGCTGGAAGCCATAAGAGTCCCTCTGAACAGGATGCTAACCATTATTATTTATGTGTTTGGATGGAATACACAGCTGTTCTTCAGAGGCAGGCGGAACTTTGTTTTGAATCTGAAGCCTTCCACGGATAGGATGCTTCAGAGTGCTCATCTGTGTGTTTTAAAATGTTATATTATTTATATGAAATATTTTATATTTTTAAGGTTTTCCTCCTACATGATAAGAGGTGACGAAGCACCAAAAGTCTTTGGCCAGAATCTGGTGCCACAGCAGTAGGAAAATACAAAGCAGTTGCATCTTGTCCTTGCTGTGCATGTGTGGGGGAATGCCAGTGTGGTTTGGATAAGGCTGTTACCGCACACCCTGCTCTCCTTCCTAGTGACATTTTTATGTACTTGTTCTTTTTAATTTATGTTTTTATTGCCTACTAAATGGTTTCTTTTGGCTCTGCTTTGTGTGAACCTCAGTGCAAAGAAAACAGTTCTGTGCAGAGAAGCACTTTGCAAACTGTCCTGAGGAGGAGCGAGCTGGTGCCTCGATAGCATATAATGCACCATCCTGATCTTGGCTGTGAATCTGCAAACCAGGATTTCAACCCAGTCATTGCTGAATGCACCAATTACTTTGTGAAAGGCTGAAAGACAGAAAGAAGCCCTTATTTGTAATGGTAATAACATAGGAACTTTTCACCACAAGATGCAGGACTCCTGAGTTAATGAATTGGAAAACCCATATGCTGGTCCAAATGCTGTACTTGTCTTTTTGGGAACAAAATTTTTGAAAGACTAATGCAGCATAAACCATCCCTTCCTTCTCTACCCATTCTGTGTCAGTGATGCAGTCACTAGGAGATGCCTGTGAAGAGATGGGCCTGGACCACACAGGAATTGCCAGCCTGGGTCCACCCAGGCCCTGTCCTATCTCTGGCAGCTGCTGATGGTGGAGGCACCAGAGACATGGCCCTTGTGAAGAAACCCATTCCCTGGGACAAGCTGCCACTTTCTTGTCTTTCTCCTCCTGCTCTCCTGCTTAATCCACCTTGGATGCATTAGCCACGTACCTTCACTCAACGTGTAACACAAGTGTAGCCCCCAGCAGTTCAGGAGCAGTGAAAATTAATTAAAATTTCATTAATTAAAGCACTCTGAAGCCCTTAGGTGTAAGCGCAGAGCTGAAGTACTTCTCTGTTGCCTTTATGAATCATTATCATAAGCTCCTGATTATCTGCACAGCTCAACTTGGACTTTGCCACCCTCAAGGAATGCTCTGCATGTGCTTGGTCTGACAAATTTGGGATTTCTTCCTGTGACAAGAAACCATCCATACTGCATGTTGTGATGGTGCAGGGTGATTTGGATTCACTAAGACTACCTCTCTGGAGAGAAAACAGTATCATTACCTTCTGGGAATTAGCACAGCAGATAGAGGAAGAATACAGATTATTCAGGGGAAAGGTACACTGTCTAGCGAGAACTCCTGGAAGACTTGCAAGGAGAGCCCTTGCTTTCAAGCGGCAAAGATTGACTGCTGACAATAAACTCGAGATGACTCAGAAACATGGTATCTGGATTTGTCTCAGAAATGTGACTGTGACATTTGAAAGTGTCAAATGAAAATGAGAACTTTTAACATGGATTTCCCTTAATCAGAATAGATCATGCATTTCATGCTGGAAATGTTCTGGCTGTTATCTGCTTCTGTGCTATTACATTTTGATGTGCCTCTGGTAATGGCTTTAATAAAATGTCTGGAATAGAGCCTGTTAAACAGTTTTCTTAGATTTAGATCCTCAGATACCATGGGATTGACTGTAGCACAGATGAACATCCTTTTATGATAGAAGATTTCTAAAATAAAATGTAAGAATATTAGGGAGGACCCTCCTGTACTACAACCTGATTTAAAGTCACGAAAGTAATTTCTGTTCTTTGACTATTTATGACTAGAGGAGTAAAGCTCCTTCTAATCTACATCAGTGAAGCATGCAGCGTATCCACTCTTACAGCACTCACTTTCAGCTAAAATGAAATAGCTTTATGACACACAGCTGCAGTTTATGGCATCTCCCTGGCTTTCATGGGTGAGTAACAGGGAATGTGGGACCGTGATTTTCTGAGTGAGACTGTAAGGGCTGTGCAATGAGCCTCCCTCCTGCTTGGTGGTTCTGAAAGCCGAGCAACAGCGAGGAGAGCCAAGTATTTGCCAGATACGAAATAACCGGGCTCATTTGTCTTCCACCTTCTACTCCTGTGACATGCTTATTCCTTCCTTCATTTTGGAAAATGACCTTGTGATCCTTGCTTCCAGCATCACACTATTTCCAGAGCAGCTGCACAGAGAGCAGTGAAAAATCTGCTCCCTGCTATTACAGAGTAAAAGCATTATGAGGGGAGGAAGCACAGGGTGTCCTTACAGCAGGAGCCAGCTCCTGCTGAAACCTTGCAGCTTGCCACCTAGGAGAGAAGTGGACCTTATCTAGCCATGATTGATGCCTGCCCTGTGGGTGTGCCTGCTCTGTCTTCATTTTAATAACACATTTTTAAGGCCCGTGACAGACTATAATTGTAAAATGGATTTTCTGGCCCTCTCCCAGATCTGTGGCTCCAGAGGCCATCAGAACATGCTACATAATTTGGATCAGATACCCTTTGGTTGCAGTTATGGCTAGTGCAATTGCAGCCACGTACCCACATACAGAGGATTGCCCGGGAAATGAAAATGGTTGGGTTTATAGCAGAAAGCATGCAAGGAGGAGGCACAGTGCTGTTCTGAGTGGTTAAAAGCAGAGGAGACAAGCACAGTTAGCTGGCCTGTTTCAGTGTGCCTGTGAATCCTTACACATGCATAGCAGGGGGTGTTGAAAAATTTAACAGAATTGCTGCTGGGGATTTATCACAGCCTACATACTCTGTAAGCACTTACCTCAGTTTAAGTTCAGACATAGATTAATTTAACCAAATAACTTTATCTGGAAAAGCATGTTTACATCTTTCTAAGACTCTCAGATTGCTTTCAGCCTTGTATTTCATAAACTGCTTTTGGTTAAGTCAGCCCAGCCAGGCTGAGCTCAGTGCTGCAAGCCTTCTGGGGGAGCTTTGCAGTGAGACTTGTCATTTGACTGCCTCTCACATAGGGTTTCCTCTTTCACTGTAATTAGTAAGATCTGGACACCTTATGTCATATTGTGACATGAACTGGGGGAGATAGAGGCATTATGTTGGCAGAAAGCAAATCTCAGGCAGAAGAGGAACCAGGCCTTTTGAAAGTCCTGTTACTTGCATCTACAAGGATGTTTGTAATTATTTGCCTTCCGGTTCACCTGCCAGGTTCTGCTACTGCATCACATGTTGTGTTACTTAGGTTCATGGTGAGGTCCATGAAGAGGTGAGAAAAGCATCTCCCTGATGTCCTCATCCTTATGTCTGGCCTTAGAGTCAAAGAATCATAGAATCTCTAAGGTCAAAAAAGGCCTCTTAAGATTACCAAGTCCAACCATCATCTTAGCACCATCACCATGTTCACAACTAAACCACGTCCTCAAGTGCCACAGCCACACATGTTTTGAATATTTCCAGGGATGGTGACTCCACTACTTCTATGGGCAGCCTGTTCCAATGTTTGACAACCCTTTTCATGAAGAAATTTTTCCTAATACCTGATCTAAACCTCCTCTGGCACAACTTGAGGCCATTTCATTTCCTTCTGTCACTTGTTACCTGGGAGAAGAGATTGACATCACCTCACTACAACCTTTCAGGTAATCGTAGAGAGCGATAAGGTCTCCCCTGAACCTCCTTTTCTCCAAATTAAACAACCCCAGCTCCCTCAGCTGCTCCTTATAAGACTTGTGCTCCAGGCTCTTCCTGGGCTTCGTTGCCCTTCTCTGGACATGGCCTTCCCTTGGCAAGTACCGTGGGACCAAAGCCCCTCCACAGGATGCCGAACAGCAGCTGAAGAAGTCAGCACTCACCAGTTAAATGCAAAATGGCAGGTTTTAGCAGATATGTGCCTCAACCTTGATGGCAGACTCTGTGGCACAGATGCTGTGTTTGTTTCCCTGTTGAAAAAGCACCAAGCTGGTCCAGATCAGGATTTGCTGGATGCTAATTTCATACAACTATTAAGCAATAGTGATACTTGCATGGCTGTGTGAGCTAAGAAAAGGAGACACGGGCTTAGATAATGGAGATTTAATATAGCATGTCGCTAGGAGAGGAAGGGAATTAGAAGTCAATAAATAGAGAACAAAAATACATGAATGAACTGTTCAGCAACGAGAATGTGTATGGGCTTGAGTTAAGTCATAGAACCCTGAGCCCTGAGCCTGGGAGAACAAGTAAGACATCAAAGATTAAGGCTGTCTCCTTATTGCTCATGGCAGCTGAAGAACATGTAAGATGATGGATGCGTTAATTAGCTCACTGCATCTCAGGAGCTGAAATAGTTGGTAGGTGGGCTGAGCCATAAACTAAAATAATCCCAGCATGTGAGAGAGGATGAGCAGGCAGCTTCAAGATTATATGGGAGATGGAAGCAAACAATGTCAACTGTCCAACAAGAAAACATAGAATAGTATCTTCAAAATACATAGTAAAAGACTAATCTATCTAATAATACTTGCTCTTTGATATGAATTTTATTTTATTGCTATGCTTGTTGAGCAAAAATATATTTAGCATTTTCTCTTCATTATCAATAGCATATGTAACAAGGATGAATATACCAAGTTTAGGGTATGTGGTCAATGCATTCTTAGAAGGGAGTTTTCACTAATTATAATTTGTGAAATAACAAATAAACTATTATTTTAGTAACTCCCCATATCCATTTTTACTCATGTGCAGTGCCAGAATGGGGTAATTGTGTTTTATATTGAAACTTGGAGCGTCCCCAGAGATCTTTGACAATTAAGGTTTACATGTGTTAGGAAATGGCTCACAATCACATTTAATTTATGCATAAATCATAAATCATCCTAAAAAGTAAACCAACAGACAGAAATGATTCGGTGTTGGTGAGATTTATCAAATTTCTCATCAAGATAATACAGAAAGAATTTGACAAATAATCCACAGACAGCACAAATGAGCAAACTGCAAGAAATGACTGGATTACTCCACACCGAAATCCTAGGAGGACCATAGCAAATTAAAAACATCAATTCATATTCAGGTACTAATGCACTGACTTTGCCAGTGGGCTGAAGATTGTCACTACCTACAGACTTCAAAAGGAATTATGGGTGATCAATTTGGATCTTAAAATAGATGTAGGAAGGTTACCTATGTCTCTCACACAGAGCATCAGCCATGGTGGGATTCCAGTCCAGGAGAGAGTCAAAAAACTCTTCTGAAGGGGAGTTTTCCCTTTTGGAAGATTTGTAGGCAGGTGAGTGCTGGGGGTGCCTTGTCCTCTTCCTGGGGCTTCAGCTCTGTCTGTAGGCAAGAAGGAAGGGACTTTGGGAGCAGCACCAGGCAGTGCTTTGCAGACAGATGCTTGAGAATAAGCAGCCTTCTTCCTGCTGTGGAAAGGCAGGTGTCAGCTCCCTCAGCAAACAAACTCGGGCCTGATCCTGGAGACCGTGCTTTTCTATCCAGACCCCCAGGGTAAGATGCTTGTTGCACAAGGGAATTTTTTCACCCCAGTCAAGAGCATGACCCCACACTGATCCTAGAGCAAGAAAGCACAAAATCTGTGGCTTCACTTTCCTTTCAACAGTTTGCAGTTTACAGGAGAGCTCCTGATCTGCAGGATGTTTTATGATGTCTGTCAAAAGTAAAACAGCCTGTTACCTCCCTGGGACGGTTCTTGCAGGGTAAAGGGGCTCAGCATGTAGCTGACATCAAATGGTGCCTGTATACACACACAGACATGCACACACGTATGTACAACACCACAAGGAGACATTTCCAACAGCTTTTACTACTGGTTCACCACTCCTTCCAACAGAATCATTACAGTCCCACCACAGCCTTCAGTAAGAATAGAGAATCCAGCAGCAGAACCTCAAAAATGCTACCCAAAATATCCTGACACCTCACTAAATCTCAGCAACAGAGTCATTCAGAGTCATAGTGCCCTGTGATATCCTTATCTGTCATTCCCTTCCCCCTCTCCCCCTCAAGGTACCTAACACAAAATCTGGCTCATTTTACTGTAAATGTGCAGGAGGGAATCTGCTAAATTTGGCTCTATCAATACTGCACCTACACAACTAGAATAAAGAGCTTCAGTGTTTGAACTCAGCCCTTTCTCAAAACTTAATGTGCTGTGATGAAACTGAAAGGGAGGTTACTCAATAAGCTGAAGCCCTTGAGAGACAGAAAAATGTACTGAACAGTAGTTACTAATTTTAGTGGAGTGTCTGACTTTCTTTACAGACTGTTTCCCAGGAAGAGTGACAAAAGCAGCAATGTGGTTCCAGCTATCTGTTCAGAGGCAATGCTGTTTTGCTACCCTACTTTCTTTTGGATCCCTAGCGGTGAGGGTGCTGCTGCTCTGGCTGGCCCCTGCTGCTGCAGGGAAGGGATCTAAAACACCTCACTAAGGCAGGTGGGCAAAGCACTCTGAGATGTGCAGGGTTTTAAGTGGCTGGGGACACCAGCTTAGTTATCTCCTAGGGTTGCTGGCTACTTTCCCAGTGCTGGAGAGCTGGTCAGCTTTGCCATGGCCATGTTGGGACTACCCAGGAGGTACAGCCTGCTGAAATCTCCCTACACCACCAAGGATGTATGAGCTGAAGAGCTGTGTAGCTAGCTGGCCAAGGGGGAGGGCAGGTGGCTATTTTGTTGAAGGGATCCCAAAGCCGGAATGACAGTTCCTGTTCATGCAGAAAGACCAGTGGCATGCAGTGGCAGAAAGCAGGTGAACCTGGCATTTAGCTGGAGACACTTTCCATCTTGTTGTAAATCACCTGCTCTTGTTCACTGTGTGGTGGTGGGCTGGAATGAACAGCTCTCTGTTCAGGCATGAGATGTGTTGTGAAGACTGTAACACAGCTACTGGGAATCACTCAGGCACACTGAGGACTATGGGAACATCAGCGTGATTTGTACCAAGTCTAACGGAAAAATCAATTAATTCATTCTCCAAGAAGCGTAAGATAACAAAGCTGCACTAACAAATCTTGCCTGGTCAGTGCTATTTACATCTTTAATTGCCAGAAAAGGGGAGAGCATCAGAACACGGAGGTGGCTATAAACCAAGTCCCTGTGGAGGAGGGATTGACCAGGTAAGCATGCACTTAAACCAGGACATGTCTTTCAGCTGTCTGCATTTTGTAGAGCATGGAGGGACTGTGTTCAAAGGCTTGGGTGACTTGAGTGTGTGCTAAGGAGCTTATCTGCTGGAGTATGTTAGATCAGCCATGATAAGCCAAATTAAGATGGCTTGCATCTCACCTGCTGCTGCCAGTGCCACCGAATCTTTGGCCTGTCTGTGCTTGTGGGGATGGATCTGCTTAGGCCTTACCTCTCGCAGAGAAGAGAGGCTCCTGAGGAGGGGGAAATGTCTGCTGGAAGCCACACACAGATGTTCATGGCTGTTTGCAGGATGGGGGATGTGTCTTAGCCTTTTTGTGGCTCTGACCCTTTGACAAGCTTTGCTCCTCAGGAAGGAGTGCCATTTGGCATTACTGAAAATCAGCACTGGCACTCCTATTAGTAATTAGTCAAATTAATTATTAAAGATACAGAAAATAACACCAGCAAGGAATTAGGAGGGTTTGCTGATTACTCTCTATTTGGTTCATAAATGTTGCTGGGGAGCTGGAAGCCAGTTTCAGGTAACTTACACTAGTCAGGATTCTCATCTTCACCCACCCCAGAGCTGTGCCAACATGAGATATTTTTGGTTTGAAAAGAGTGTAAATGAACTGAGAGTTTGGCTCACGGGTGAGGATTGGATAACATAATGACAGAAGGGCTTTATAAACATTTATTATTCAAAATCTCTTCTGCAAATGTGAACACGCCTAGGCAATTATCTTGCTTTAGCCGCAGATGGGCAATTTTGATGCAATTATTATGCACCTTCAGTACTACAAAGATTTCAGTGCCATTTCTTTTGAAAATGTCTGAATTAAACAGAATGACAAAACTAATGAACTATTGCATCTTTTTCCTGTCAGCTGCACAACGTCTAGTAGATGCCATCAGCATGCTTCATGTGGAGGAACTGCGTGGTCATGGCTGTTAGCCCAAAGGCATGCAAACGCTGAGCTTTTTTGCTGAAGACAAACCCCATCTGTAGCCTTCAGTAGCTGAGTTACTTGAGGAAGGATAATTTGTTGTTGCACACTCAGATCATGACATGAGATGGATACCAGGACTTTATTTGCCATCTCTCTCTCAAATATCCCTAATGAGATGTTTCTACATGTCCCCAAAACCTGTGGTTATTTACTGTTCTGAGCTAGACAAAAGCTTTTTGAGACTCCAGATACCAGCAGCATAATAGTAGAAAGTGTCTGAAGCCACACTGACTAAGAGAACAGTTTGTTTTTAGCACAATTGCTATGGAGGAAACACACTTGTCTCCAGTTTCTCGAAACCACTTGTCTCTGGTTTCTTGCAGCAAACACATCCGGGAAGCCAGCTGTTTTTTGTTTTGTTTTGTTTTGTTTTAATCTTTAAAACAAAGCAAAGCTCAAGAAATATAAAGCAGCAGACAAGTTAGTTTGCAACTTGCCAGCCAAAAGTGAAGTCCACAATTAACTGTACTTATAACTGGCATGATTTTCAAGAGCAATTTCCTCATTATGACTCCTGTTCACCTGAAAATAACACCAATTCACTGCTCACTTTCGAAAAGACCGCAAGAAGATATCTTTAGCAGTTTGGCAAATTTTATTTGTACATTCATTCTTGTCAAGAAACAAATCAGTTAACACATGAAATAACTCTTGGTGGTATGATTATGTCTTCCCTCGGTGGTTCTGAGTGACTTATCTGGACCTCTGTAACTTGGATGGCTGCTGAGCCAAACCAAGCCCCGGTATATCCCATGCTAACAGCCTGCAGCCAGCCACAGGACTCTATACATGAGCAATACTACAAGAAGCACACTGTCCACTGAAATCACACAGGATTTATTGACCCAGCTTAGCTCATAGAGGAGCTATAAGTACTGTCACTCATGCAAATGTTACGTTTCAACAGAGCTCAGGCACCCTGCTTCCACAACACAACACATCTGGCCTACCATCTCTGATTCCCAAGCATGCAGTAACCACTCTTTGAGGCTCTTCTTGTTTTTCAGGCTCCTGACAGCTCACCAGCACACTGAGAGAAACCAGCTTCCTTGTTTCAAATACCTCCCTTATTCTGCTTAATGTCACTTAGCTCTTTCCTCACCTTCCTCAATCCATGGTTTAGCTGATCTTTATCATACTCCCATACAGTTATCTGTCTTACATGATCAAGACTACAACTGTACTAAAAATCCATGTGGAACTTGGTAATGCAGAAAATTTTGGCATAGGAACTACTGGAACTACAGAAGAGCATGGGTTTATAAATTGTCTGAAAAATCTATGAAATCAATAGAGCTCTTTGTTAAGTGCTGTAAGACTTTCAGAGGGTTGGCCTTAATTGTTAAAAATTTCATGAGCAAGGGCAGGTCTGCATGCATGTTAACAGAAAGCAGCTGACCATACAGTGTCTGTATGTCACTGTATCCTCTTCTGGCACACTATTTTTCAACACTAAATTTTTATATTTCAGTTCTCCAGAATCAAAAGTCACTTTTGAAAAGTAATGTGGAGGAGCAGGGTGAATTTCAGTCTGGTCAAAGCCTGAGTTCCCCTCTGCAAGATGAAATAAATCTAAATAGTTATTAACTTGATATTTTTAATATACACTCAGCCAGACCCTTTCTGATAGAAATTAGGAAGAAAGTAGTTGCTGTGAGGGTGGTGAGGCACTAGAACAGGTTGCCCAGAGAAGCTGTGATGCCTCATCCCGGGAAGTGTTCAAGGTCAGGTTGGATGGGGCTTTGAGCAATCTGGTCTAGTGGGAGGTGTCCCTGCCCATGGCGGGGGAGTTGGAACTGGATGATCTTTAAGATCCCTGCCATTCTATGATGAAATCAGCATTCTGTTATGGGGCTCAGTGGAGTTATTCTAGATAGGGTCAAGTACTGCCTGTACTCATCACATTTAATATAGAGAACTTCATGAAATACTGAAAACGCTAGGTGAAAATTTGTTTGATTATTAAAAAGAAGTTAAACTCTCATTTTAGTGGCTTAATACCATTTCTTTTTAAATTTCAAGGTTATTAAAAAATAAATCAAATGGTCAGGATTTAAGTCAACATATCTTTGCCTGACAACAGAAAAATATTTAAGGTGGCTCTGGCAAAAAGGGGCAAACAGAAGCAGAACAAGTACCATTCATGGCAATATGTTCTGGTATGTGTAATTTTGGGATATCCTAGAGACAGCGCAATAAAAGATGCAATAAAGCACACCTAAATTTAATAACAGTTACGCCTCATTCAGTGTCTGCAGAGCACTAATCATTAACAAAATTAAAAGGCAGATATGATGTGGCTCTGCACTGAGCAGGCTGGAGTAGAGCTGCCTCCCCAGGTCCCCAGCAGCTAGAATTTTGCCGTGATTCTATGACCTGATGTTCAGGGTATCGCTGTGAGATGGTCTAACGAGACCACCACTTGTTAGATGGAAAAAATATCAGACAGCATTACAGAGCTGTAGTTTCTTTTTTCTTCCAGTCAGTCTTAAGAGGTACTGAAAGTAGGGGTGAAATTCTTGCAATTTTCTAGTGTCCTGTTGAACAGGAGAGTTTTTCATATCAGAAAAATTATCTTTCTGTACTTGGAAATCTATATGTACTCCAGCCAAATGTATAATAAGCCAGACTAGTGAAGAAAGTTGCAGTTCCAGTGCAGAAAAAGCAAGATACAATTTTCAGTTGGCCTGGCTGGCGTCTATAATAGACACTGTGAACAGAATTTAGTTAAAAAAATGCAGTATTCTAATGAAGCAAAACATTCTTTTAGATGCAATGCAAGGGCAAATACCATATGATGTAGAGGAAAAAGACACAGAGTCCTCCTCTGGCAAATGGACCTGGATTCATACCATCCAAGGTGCCTCATCTTAGCAATGTACTACGTGAAGGTTAATACTCTGTCACTGAGGGGGCACTCATAGATGCTTGAAGGGACCTGAGATCCCTGAGGCTTAATGGTTGTGGATGCTGAAAGAGATGAGGGATGCCATCCTTCACATAAGGCTTCCAGAGGCCCACTCCCCCTGTGGGAATCTGAATGTTTCACTCAGGCAGTGGAAGGTTTTTGAAGATATGAAGGGTATATTGCAGCAGACTCTAACTGCTTGTGAAATGAGCAGCTTCAGTAGAAGAGTAAACACCTCCCCAGCTCCAGAGAGAAGGGACACAATTTATAAATTAACAAACCACAACACCAGCTCTAGGTGGGGAAGAGCTCATTGGGAGGTATGAGGAACAGGGAACAGATGAAGCAGCCACAGGAGACTTAGTGCAGGCTTGCTTAGCCAAGAGATCCAAATGATATGGCAATGCCCATTAAGCTGTAAAGTAAATGATGCTCTTTCTTTTAAACTCACTGACTTGTAGCCCTGACCCCAGGGACTGGCAAACGAACCAACAGGAGGCTTGTTTCTTTTCTACAGCCAGGCTGAAGAGAAGTGATCTTCACTAATTGCCACCCAAAGCAGGTGAACAAGGTAACAAAACCAGATGTTGTTTGCCTTCGCCATCTTTGGATTGGATTCTCTGGCAAAAAAAGCTACTATTTGGAAAGGTGTTTTAGCATTGGAAAACACAAAATGGTTGTACATGAGTGTGTGAATACACATATGAACCTGTCTGCCCATCAGCTCATACCTTATTTCCCTCCAAAACCCCTTATGGATGTTCAGAGACAACATTATGTAGCTGATCAACAGAGTTTTTCAGTTTATGATGCCCTATTCATATACCACTGTTGCTGCAACCTTCACCTTTGGCTATTTGTCCCTTTTTACCTGTTACAGCTTTGTCTAACAGGCAAGGGTGGCCAGCTCCTGGAGACCTGGACTGAACAGGATCCTCGGCCAGGTACATGTGCACTTACATGAAGCTGCCTTTTCATACAAACACAAACACAAACACAAACAATTCTGGGAAATCTGGACACAGTTCATAACCACTAGGCAGCTGGACAAATAGGTTTTTTCCACTTCTGTAGTACTGCCAGCCTCCAACACTTCTCACTGTATCATCCATCTTTATTGAGAGCTGTTAATTATAGCTACAAAGTCTGTTGCCATACATGCACTTTCCTTTTTTAAAGCAGCTTTAAAGGTAGATGCCTTCGAGATATTTTGTCACAGATCTGGGCTGGAAAAAACAAAAGCAGAATTCCTTATCACTCCTTCCCAGGTTTTGTTGTTATTTTTGTTGCTTCTGTAAACATCATGGGGAATCTCTCTAGGACAGTCCCCATTTAATGAGTTTGTGCACTGGGGGCTAAGGTACTTGGTGTGGTGACCACGGTAAACAACATTCTGCAAAAAGGCCAGCTGTGAAACCTTCCATGTTATGATGACTGGAAAAACAGCAAATCCATGCTCACCTCAGCTTTCTGCTTCTCTTTCTACAAAGTAAACATGATCACACACACTTTTCCCAGTCCTTTTTTTTTCCTTTGCCAGCCATAAAATGCAGCTACTTTTCTGTTTGTGTGTGCAGGTTGTGCCTGGAGGCAGAAAAGGGAGGAGGTGACCCACAGTCCCTTCAGTCTGGCTTGCTTTTGTCCCATGGTCTCAGTGAGTGCAGAGAGGTCAGATCATCTTGAGTAGGACCAGCATAGGTGGATTTGCTCTTGAGGTCTCCTGAGAAAAGGCCTAGCAGTGTGGGAGCTTGGCAGCTTGCTTAACTAACCAGAGGCAGTGCTAATGAAATGCAGTTTAACTACTGACCAGAGAGAGATCATTCGGTGCTGTATGACACATCTTTTTCCAAGCAAAAGCCATTACATAAATACATTGTTTCATAGCACATGCCCTGTCTGCAGGTAAGAACAATTACTTCTCTTTCTAGTCCTTGCCTCAAGCACTGTTACCTCATAGGAGGCAGTTAATGTAATTATTTTGAAGCATCTGTTCAAGCCACAGCAGAGGAGACAAAAGTAATGGAACAACAAGACAGAATTACAGGACATTACTTAATTCAATCATCCTTGGAAGGATTTTGCAAACCAGGCTCAAGATTAAAGAATGTGGGTTTCTCCTGATCAAGCAGTACCCAATTTTTATTCTCGATTAGCACTTCAGAGAAGTCCAAAAGCCCAGAAGAGGTGCTTCTCAACAGATGAAGGCTCTTCAGATTAAGGGAAAGCTTTTAACAGGACATAAATTTTAAGCTCTTTTCAGAACATCATGTTCTGAAAAACAAATACAAACTCCAAGTATAATCTGTGAGGTTAAATTAGAAAGGACTGGTTTCCTAAAAAAAGACCTATGACCATTTTCTTACAAAAGCTAAGACACGAGTTCTCAGAGACAGTGTTCTAGCTGAATAGAAGGAATTAGCAAATTAGTCAAACAGAATTTTAAAAGAAATCTCTAAAAGGTATTTCCAGGAGGTTTAGAAAGGGAGGTAAACATATAAATGCCACCTTATGTCCCTGAGTCCACCATGCAGGCTTACCGTTGTGAGAGCTGCCTCCAGAGAAATTAGGACTTAGGCATTAATTTTAAATAATAAAGTGTGTGTCTGCCAGCCACTCACATCAAGAGTCTGATGTAGGTACCATACATTTGAGGGAGAGAAAAACTATCACCTTCATCATGTTCCAGGAGCAGTTTTTTAAGCTTTTCAATGGAAGACACTGAGAGGAGCAGTATCTCAATTCTAGTGAGGTGCCTAACTCTGGAATGGTGGAGGGGTCCCACTAGCAGCGAGTTTGACCACAGCCTTTCTCTTTCTCCTCACCCTCTCCTGCTGCTTACCTCACATACCTCATGTTTGTGCTTCTGCTGTATGTTTCGCTCTCCCATGAATTCTGTGGGGAAACCAGACATTCAGCGCCAAGCTGGCAGTGCTGGAGTATGCAGTGTGACACTGAGGAGCCAGCTGTGGCACATTTCCTCCCTAAATCAACCCCTGGTACTGTCTTCAGAGGAGACTGATGTGAACAGGAGGCTACTCTAGAAAAACTCTGGAGCTGTTATTTTCTCAAGAACAGGCAGCCTGTAGAGCATATTTTTGACAGCTGGCTGAGAAATTTTTGTTTCACGAGGCATAAAGACCAAGAGACCATGACATTAATCTTTAATCACCTAAGAAAACAAACCTCCCCAAAGAAGCAGTGGAAATGACGACTCACGCGATCATCTGGCAATAGGGCAGCATAGCTGTATTATGTCAAGGCAGCAGCAAGGGGCCACCTCCAGAACCCCCATGGGGTGACAGCACACCCATCCCATATCCCGTGGGGAGACACTTTCCTCTTCAAAAGGCAAGAAATAGCAGCTGCTGCAGGTTTCATCAGGAAGAGGTAACTACTTGACTTGAGAAACAGAAGTTAACAACCACATCACCCTGAGCTCTGTGGCTTGGGCTTCGGCTGAGCTAAGCCCAAACGAATGCCCCATGACCAAGCTTGATGCCATACAGACAACAGGTTGGACACTGGACACATGCCCACCAGCACTGCCACTACCACAAACATCACGCTGTTCCAGCAGAAGGCTTCCCTACTACTGCTACTTGCACAATTTGGCCTTGTCTTCATCTAGAACCTCTGGCAGAAAAGTGCATATTCACTGAAAACAGTTGGAGAAGTGATACAGTGGTCCATCAATAACACAACACCACCAGCAGCTCAGATATCTGAGGGAGAGATAAAGATGACTACGAGTATCATAAACCTCTTGTACAATATCCACATCTTCTTTTAATTAATTGCTTTGATACCAAGCACAAAGGTGAGCCCTGACAGATGACTGTAGAGGTCAAACTGATGTCTTGCTGTAGAGATCAAACTGATTTAATCTGGAGTTACTCCTAACTGGTGTCTTTTGAACACAGGTAAGAATCAGATGCTCTATCTTTTAATTTCAAGTTTAACTTGTTCCTTGGTTGCTTTTTTATTTTTATTTTTCCTGAGAAGCTAATGTGAACCTGAAATGTAAAGTGATTTTATTTTGAGGAACACAAAGTAAATAGGTATTATTTTAAGGATAATGTTCTTAATTAGACAAATAGGAGTTTATAAACTGAAGTTTTTTGAAAGAAAACATGCTTCACTGGGTGACATTTGCTAAAAACACTTGCATTTGTCATGTCTTGATGCCTCCACAGCTTATTTATGACTCTCTTAATGCTGTCTGCTCTGGTGGCGAAGATCCCATCTAAGTAGTAATATAAATCAGTAGGATGCCAAAAGTTAACCACACTACAACATTTTAATGCTGCTGGGTAAGAGAGGCTCATGAACACAAACCACTGAAAAATCGATAGTAAAACAGCATCCAGTCACGCCAAATGGCTCTGACCTTTTTTTCCCCTTAGAGTTTCATGGTTGCCAGGGGTTTGGTTACCAGTGGGGTTCTCTGCCTGCTGCAGAAAAGGAGGGCAGTACCGATGGTGCAGTGAATTGCATTTCATATGAGTCAGGATCAAACTAAAGGACTCAACTCCTTGTATTACTGGGGGTGATGGCTAGTGTCTCATCTTCTCCATGGTAGCAGAAATACCTCTGAAACACGTTTAGAAACTGGCCCACATTCTCCTGGACCTCAAGTGAAGCTATGGCACTGAAACTTCAAGGCCCCTTGATTCTGGGCCCATATGCATATAGATCAAAAGTGGCTTCTGTGAAGTCAGTATGTAGGTAAATCAGAGTAAGTGAGATCTACTATGTTAGTCCTCTACCATTGTTGCATCAGTATTTTGGCTCAGTTTCAAAGACATAGCAATACTTTGGTGTTACTTGCAACTTTTTCTTTATTTTCAAAGAAAAATCTTCAGATTCTGAAAGATTAGTGGCAGATAATTTGGGGACAATATCGAGACAAAACTCTGAATCAGTGAAAAAGAACATTCTAAAATGTTCAAATGTGGTGGCAGATCAGTGCGGGGACTGCACTGTGTTGATTTCTTCATTTGCCCAACACATCATGTGCATTCAAGGTTTCAGAAGAGATTTAGTTTTAGCTTCTGTTGTGTTCTTTAGTCCTAAAGCTTTATGAAATAAAAATCAAGATCTAAATGATAAATGAATAAATAAATAAATAATCCTGAAAACCATTCTTGAAAGTCCTTCCCTTTCCTTCTCAAAAAAATCATTAGCTAAGACCACACCATCAAAATGAACAAGCTTTCTGAGGTGTTTTTCTAAAATGGGAATAAACCCCTCTATTATTCCTCCCAGCTGGAACACAGAGGGCGAGTCTTTATAAAAGGCGTGTTTCATTCTGCCTAGACATACACAAAGCTAAGCAATATCTTGCAGAGATTTTAATTTAATCTTTCATGTAGCCAGGGAGTTTTAAGCCCTAGTGCTTTTAATTTATGTTACCTCATAAATTAATAATGTAGGTATGATGGAGGATAGCTCATCAGATTAAATGTGTCATTTTTTAAAGCAGTTTGGAAGCAAAAAGTATGAAGTACTCTTAAATGATGCATTAGGTGCACAAATCATTACATGTGTTATTTCTGGACTGGACAGTGGTTGAAATGAATAATATTTTAGTTACAGTAATTTTATTTTAAGCTAGTGAGCACTTGCACAAGAAGTAGGAGAGTGATGCTGACCCTGGCATGCTCTCCTGTGGCCTTCCAGAGCTCTCCGTATCACTCCCATGCATGCAGTCCTGCGCCATGATGTCCTTGGTAGCAACCATGGGAGAAGTTCTCTCTACGCAGTCTACACTTGGGCACAACCCTGACAGCATTTGATGGAGCTGTACAGGGAGTATAGAGCAGCTGGAAGTGAATGCATGAGTTCTGGTTTGCTATGAAGAGTGACTCTCTCCCCATGGTGTGGATACACTGATAGTCTACTTCAGCTTAAACAGCAAGTTCCTTACCATGCAATATGGTTCAATCATAAATCCTTAATACTTCACATTGTGGTCTAATACTCAAAATCTTATGAAGAAACTGAATAAACCTGCTCTTACATTCATGTCACTACAAAAGTTTGGTGGCAAATTTACAACTATTATACATGTTATAAAAAGGGAAAAAAAAAATCTGTTTTTCTGTCATAAGTCAGGTAAAAACTGGTTTATGTCCATGATGGGTATGTTCTTCTTGTGCGACTACAAACCATAAAAATTAGTGTATTTACAGCATAGCATACATACTGGTACAATACAACAAGAATTTAAAAACAGTAATAAACCATATAATCTATGTAGGAGGGACTATACATCTATTCACTGTTGCTACATTTTATGATCCCCCTTTTGTGTATTTTTCCCGGTGGTTGCTGTTTTTTATGTGCCCTTTAACTGTATAGGGAGGTACTCAAAGCACACCTGCTGGCTCCGGCGCCCTCAGGAAGGGGCGGTGTGAAAGCACTGCCTGTGCCAGGTGGAGGGGAGGTTGAGCTGCCCAGCCTGCTGAGGTGGCTGGGTAGGTCTCCTTGGGGAGCTTTGCTGCCAGAAACATTAGATACCTGTGGATTTTAGCAGCCTGTGTGGGCAAGATCTGAGAACTCCTTCTTTTTCTACCTCACTGCTAAGGTGACTTAGACATCATATTTCCACCTTCTCCCACTACCACCTTTTAATTTACCTTGTTCCAAATTCCTGCCAGAGAGCTCAGATAATATGTAAAATACAGATGAAAGTGAAGGATAAAAGAAGCAGAAAGTGATTATGCCAGTTTCTTTATAGCTCTAGGTCAGAACTGTCTTCTTTTAACTACCCAGAAGTCTATGAAATGTCTCTCTAACATGTCCAACCATGCCTGAACTGCAAGCTTTCCTGAAGATGGTGATACCTCATATGGAGCTGCAAAGTCCCTGTGTATCTCTTTCCCTATATATTTGCACACAAACATAATATGGAAAAAGGGGGAATAATCAAGGGGGGAGGCTGGACCGCAGTGCTTGGGTTTACTGATGTATACGCATGTGACATCTCAGCTGTAATGGAGCAAGCAGATGAGCAGTAAATCTTTTCACAGTTACTCTTCGTGCAGCACCACCAAAAGGCCTCAGTGTAGATAGTGGACATGCTGAGGCAGACACTATGTAAACACACAGTAAGGGGGAGTCTTCCCTCCTCTCTAAAGGACTTCTCATCCAAAAGAACAGGGAGTACAAGGAAATCAGAGGTCTGTAGTGACTTGCTCTAAACCACAGAACAAATCTGCAGCAAAGCTAGGAGCCATAGCCGCATCTCCAAATGCACACATCTTCCCTGACACCCAGAAAAACCTAAGTTAACCCTATTCAGTCTACTTGTCAGACACACAAACACACACTATTTATGAAGCCTGGGCAAGCCTACTGCTAATGATATCCCCCTGCATCCCAAACATGCTGCAGGGCTTGCACTTGCTCTTCAATTCAGCCCTCATTTAATTAATGAAAGACAAAACTACCAACTGTATCAATTTACTGCAGCAGTAACAAGTATGATGCTCTGGGTTTTTAACCCCAGGGATCTGGCAAACCACAACCGCTCACCCCAGAATTCAGCAGTATTTAAAACACTCTCTGAGAGCAGCTGGAAAGAAAAATACTTAAAACCAAAGAAACAAAAAGGTAGTAGCTGTTAGGCTAGCATTTGTTGCTGTTTTCAGATTAAAGTGTAGCTTTCTGTAACCTCCGTACTCCTCTTATCTCTGAAGCAACCACATTTGCCGTGAACAAATACAACCTGAAGACTAAAGTGCAGGAAACGTGGCGCTTATGAAAATGCCTTTAGAACTTCTGGATCCTGCTCTAGAACCTGCAGTGAATGGTCATATCCTTTATCTGCAGCCCCCAGATCATTTAAAAGATGAAGCAACCACAATGATAGTTAAGCAGTAAAATCTCGTAACCCTAGACATCTGAGGTAGAGCATTTCCTGAGTAACCTGGTTTCTTAGCTTTTTCTTGTAGTAAGTTTCCACCTTGCTGTGGCGCAGCTGGGAGCTGAGAAATGTGTACTTCTTACTGTTTACTTTTCTGAGCTACTTCATTAAAAGTCTATGAGTCCCACTGTGTAACAGAAGGGGAAAACGTTGTTCACATCCTTCCACGTATCAGGGAAGCTCTCTGACATGGGACATCTTGATGGCTGAGTCATCCCATCTGTCCCAGACACCTCTCAGGCCAAAATGAGTGGAGCAGAGCTGGGGGAGCGCTCCGTGAGAGGCAGTCTTTCAGGCAGACACAGCATCCTCAGCCTCTCACAGAGGATGGGCACTCAGGGCTTTCCATGAGTGACTCAGGCTTTGCGGGTTTGGCTTGCTATACAGACAAGGTGTGCTGAAGACAAAGTGCTGCCTTTGGTTATGACTGTACTTCCTCCCGGAAATAAACACAACAGCCCAAGTTTAACTGGGATCACAGCTTGGCCTTTGATGTCAAGGGCGTAGTGCCAGGAAAATACTGCAGTACTTTTTACTCAGCTATTCAAGGCTTTGCTCTACTCCTGAGCTTGGAAAAGAAAAGCTTACTTAGCTTACTCAGAGGCTGACAGAGAAGTCAGGTAGGGGAAAGAGATATTAAAAAAAAAATTACATTTGCAGAAAACTCTTGATAAATAATAGCAGAAAATGCAGACTTTCATTACATGACTTGCACATCTCGGAAATAAATCTGAATTTCTTAATGCTGAAATGAAATCATATTAGGAATAATAACAGCACCTAGCATAGGACACACAATGAACTCAGACCATCCTTTAACAAACCTGGAGAGGAAAGCAAACACAAGTTTGATTTAACCGACTGATTTGAACAAAATGTCTGCGAAATGTAGAGCAGCATGCAAGAGCCACGGGATTGAAAACAAAAGCTCCCATACCTGTATCTTTGCTTTGGAGACTGCTTTTCAGCTGACTTAAAAACATGTCCAAGATAATACAAAGGAAAGAATAAAAAGTTCCAGTTTGTTGCAAACCACGTTAGAGTGAAGGGTGCATCGAATTTCTTAAAGGTCAGTTTTGCTAGCTGGGTGGAACCCGACCAAGAGGAGCAGACACCCAGGACCACGGCCACACCCCAGAAAATCTTCTTGAGCTGCGTCACGGAGCATTTCCAGCAGCAGCGGTTCACCCTTCCACTGCCTTCCGCCCCAGCTTGCATCTGTGCTTCGGCTGGGGCTGGAGACTCCCGGGAGCGCTCATCCCCTGCGGAGAAGAAAACACATGGCTTACTAAGGAAATCCATCCTACATTTTAGTTTTCAAATCTTAGGCCTTTCTGAAGTCACGTGGAGCTTTATGAGCAAAGGAACCCACCGGATCTTGCCACAAAATGTCCTTTGTTTTTAGATCATTGCAAAGCCTCTGGTTGAACTGAGGCATAATTAGAATGCAAATAACAATTATCACCTCTAGATTTAGAAGCTGTTGAGTAAAATGGAAGTGAAAATTACATGTTGCTTTGATGTACATAGAAAGGCTTAACACACCACTTAAACTCGTGCTGTTAGGATGTGTAAATGAATGAAAAATATGGTATTGAGTTTAATAAAGCAGCAAAGGGGATTATAACAGCACTTGAAATTGTTATTGTCTTGGAAAATGCAGAAATGGCCAGTTTATGGAATATGGTGTTTCTTAAAAGAGAGGGAGGGCAATACATTTAATCTTGAAGTTAAGCAAAATCACTGCAACACAAATAGCATGATTAATACTGAATTGGATCACCAGGCATTTCAGTGATCCCTGGAAAAACAGGTCTCCTGTGGCTGTAGCCAGATGGCAAAAACTAGACCAACCCACAGGCTGCCCTGAAGTCCATCTCTGATCAGGCAATCCTAACTTTTTCAGTTCGAGTCCTGCACAAACTGAGACTGAACTGGAGCTTTGCCCCTTTATAACTAAGCCTAGCATGCTGCTGGAAATTTTTCTCCTAAAAATCCTTGCCCCTTCAATCCTCAAACACCAACTGTTATAGCCCTGCTATCCTACAGCTATCAGTCAATAATGTATCCAGCTTGTGAATGAATGAGCAAAGAGAGGTTAGGTGGTTGAGTTCCAGAGATCAAAACATGCTGGCAGACCTCAGCAGCAGGCCACTGCCCTTAGGGATTTCTACCTGCCTTTCCTAAATTCACCCCATTCAACATCCGCTGAAGTTGTCAGTCCCCCCCACACAACACTCAGCAGTGATGTCTCTTAGAGGCTGACTGCAGTTTAGTTGGTCCATTTGCCTAAAGCAGGAAGTAACAGTAGTTCATGTTGAAATCCAGCAATCTACAACTTCAAAACTGTCCAGAATTTACTGCATGCATTGAAAGATGAAAACATGTAAGTAAAGCCAGGACAGTGAGAGACTGTATTATTGCCAAACATTTATATATGTTCAAGGCAGATGAAGAGAGGTCCACATACGAAAAAAAAGTCCTTCCTTATCCTGGTGTGAATTAGTATTTGGAATGGAAAATCTCCTATTTCAAGGTAACATAAATTTGTATTTACATGACCTAACACATTATGAAAGAAAATTTTTTCTTTTTATGGAAAGAACTATTTAGTTATTTCTCTACAGGTAAGAAATACATTATCTGAGCTAAAAGTACCATTAGTTTGCCTGGTGAAGCTGTATTTTATAACAAGAAGGACTGTGGCCTCTGTTTGATGGCCTGATATCTAAAAAGAACGTACAGCAGCAAAGATATCAACATCTAGCCTTTTTGTGTGGTTTTCAGAGAGATAGGGATGTTTCTGATTTCTCCACTTATTTCAGTTTTCAATAGAAGATTGTGTGGGCAGCCTCCCACATAACAAGAGATGCACCAGCAAGCCAATGAACTGTCCAAAGTTAATGTGACCTTGTATTAAACACATAATGGAAAGGTTACAAGTTACCTGCCAAATGTTTCAATTGAAAACAGACTGCCTGAGAAGACTTGGCTCATTCAAAATAATTCTAATGCATTTTCTTAGTAATACTTTGCTTGTAACTAATGCTTCTTGCCTCACTTGCTGCACAGACCAGTGTCAGGGTTCAGTTTATACCAAACAATGGAACACTCATTTATTTTAACCTCACCACGTAATGGGCAGTTGCCAGCACTCTCTTTGCTGTCCACCACGCAAGTCCTGCAATGATTACCGCATTTTTCCTTTCCACTCAAGATCTTCTTCCGAGCATTGTCACTGCAACACCAAACACTTCACACACCCCAGCAAACTCCAGCATCCTTCTTCCCATGGACCACTGGGATTTCTGGGCACAGAATAAATGAATTCAGGAAGCCAGTGTGCCAAACAAGAGCTTAAGAGGAGTTTGTGCCTCTGGGTCAATGCAACTGCACTCAGAGTTTACATTTTTGAAACTACTTGGACACGTAGGCAAAAATGGTCCTCCTTCTAGAAGACAGCCAGTGAGGTATCTGCCATTCCCATCTTTCTGCAGTTACTCCCCTGGGAAACAGGAAACCAGGATTTAAACCACTCCTGCTGAAGATATTTAACATTAGGAACGTGCCTAAAGCCACTGGGGTATTTTAAGATGAGTAGGTGCTCTGAATCACAGCACTGAAGCTGTGTTATTTCTTCTAATATGAGAATCAATCACAACTCTACCATCTGACACTCAAGATCTGGCAATAAAGTGTTGATAGACAGCCCACTACAGACACTGTGGTGAAGATCTTCCCCTCATGAAGGGCTGAAGCCACCTGCCCAGATCCCCATTGTACTGTGCATGTACACAGGAGTCAGCAGTTCACCTGGACAGCTTGCATGCCTTCTACTCTGTTCCATGGCAATTACTCCCTAAAGCTGAACTTTACTGATGCTTTCTCTGCTACATAGGCAAAATTACTTGTCCAGGTATATTTAATTTTGTGTTAAACACACCAACAGAAACATTTGCTTTCAGCAATAGACAATACTGCATGCATAACTTCTAAAGGGACCTTGCACCTGAAAGGTTAACTTTCTAGGGATGCTCGTTCTCTTGATGCTTTTACATCCTGGAGGGACTAAAAACTTATCCCAGGCACAATGGATTTCATAATGATAGGGGTAAAAACCACTGTCTGATGATTAACAGTTACAAGCTGAGACTTGTAATATCTCTCAATATCTGTAGTATCTATCAGTGAAACTCATGATTGCTTGTGCCATAGCCTTTTCCAGTGGATGCACCACTGACCTGGAGAACACCTGGGACATAATCTGCCCCCAAAAAACAGATTGTCTTTGGAGATGGCGGACACGACAGATGATATACACTCATGCGGTCTCATCCTCTCATTTACTGTGGAGAGCACTTGCCTGCCAGCTGGCAAACACAAAACCCAAAGCTGTAGTTTGCCTTGTCAAGTGCCTGTGTCTCTCCTGGGGACATTTTCCTCACCCGAACCACAGGTGCACTGTTGGGGTGACATTAAACCCACACATGGCTGAAAAGCTCCTCTCTAACACTGCACAAGGGCACAAGGGTCAGCTGGCAACAGAATACACATGAATTTAAAGATGGCAAAATGTCTTTTTAGAATTGATAAGGCAGGGCATTGAAGAATTTTATTTCTGCAGACTTTTAATGGGTTTCTTCCATTGCTCCTTGCAGCAGACTGCTCTATATGCTACTGTATCCCCCAAAAGAACAAATTAAGATACTGAGGTAGAGGGAAAAGTGCCTATCTTGCTTTACTAATTTTGGTTTTTCATTGTCCCTTTTGTTCATTCATTTTCCTTTGTCATAAATCCCAAATGGGACCATTCCTCCTCCCTCCCTTTCAGTCCAACCTCTCTCCCATGGCATTCAGAAACAAAGGAAGGAAATCATCTCCAAAGCTACCGCCAATGCCATTAACCATGGAGATGCCCAGCTCCAGAAAACTGCTGTCCTTCTGTTTCCTCTGTTATGGCTAAGACCCCCCTCAGTTGACTTCAGATACCTCTAGCAGGGCCATCTGTACCTGAGCTATTTACTCCACAGACCCAGCTAAAGGCCATGAAGCAAAAGAGGCATGGTTAGGCACTACACCTTTAAAGCTTTAAAGGTAACACCTTGAAATAAGCTGTCCAGGCCTCTTCTAAGTCTGTACAAGAGTCTTACGACTCCTGTGCACAGCTAGATAGCTATAAACTTACGGTAGGACCACACTGTACCTCAATGTGTATGTTAAAAATGTGATACTGATAAAAACCAAGGGTGGCATTCATCTTCTTAGTTTGAGACATCTGCTATGCCGATTTGTGTATCTGAGACGGTGATTTACACTTTCTGCATAGTTAGTAGACAGAAAAAAGACATTTCCATAGCACGATTTATCCCCTCCTAAAGAAGATGATTAAAACGAGCCAGATGAATCACTCTCTCTAAGCGCTTGTTTCTCTCCACCAGCTCTAAACAGTCTGGGGCGACAAGCTGGAAGTAGGTGTCTCTGGTGTGGGTGTCTGAAGCTGGGTGAGATGAGTCCCACCTCTCCACCACTGCTGTCAGGAACAGAGAGTAAAGCCACCACAGACAGCGCTGGTGGACTTGGAGCTGTGCAGTGCCACACGAACATATTTAGCTGTCATCAGTGACCTGCTTTAGCTGTTGTCAGCTAGTCAGCAACTCAGGGAAGGAAGTATTACACAAGAGCTGGGTGCCCTTTCTAGTCCTTCAGAGTGAGAAAGTGACCCTTACAGACTAAGGTCCTGCCTATTAAGGACCAAAACATGTACCTAATGATAATGCACAACTCTTCTAGGTTCCCCAGGCTAGGAATGTGCTTTGGAGTAAGCATATTCTTAAACAGTTCTTTAAATCGGGCTTCTGGAAAAAATTCTGGTAAAAAGAACCCTCACAGGTCTCTCTGACAATTACAAATGAGACATCCTGAAGGTATTTCCATTTTGCCAGCCTGTCAAATGTTTTGTAACTGCTTGAGCATTGCGCAGAACAAATCTGCTTGCAAAAATACATGCTTATCGTAAAGAGGGGAGGAGGAGCTGAGGCAAGTCCTGTAAGACAGTGTCTGACCCTCAGCATGGTTAGAGCTCTAGAAACCTGTGACATGCAGGGGGATCAGAGCTGGATACTACCCAAGGCATATTCTCACAGCCTTGAATGCTGTGTGACTTCTTCACCCAGTATCTACTACAGGGAGAGATCAGTGGAAGACAATTAGTTCCAACATACCTGAGAACACACACAACAGCTTCTGATGGTGGTCTTCTGGACACCCAATATTATTTGCCTCAGTAGCAGACTCACAAACTCCTCAAATTTTGTTTTTATCCTGTTCCTGCCTATCACAGTTTTACCCCGTTCCTACCACACCAACCATGCATTATTTAGGTGTTCAAGGTTTTTGAGCTAAACTGATAAAAACCAGCTGAAGCATCATGCTGGGAGGATGAAATACCAAATTCATGAAGTGATTTACATCTCTAATTACCACTGTAGTTGTCTAAACCTTAAATGTTAATATTTGTTCAGATCTGTTGCCTAGGCATTTTTTTTGCAGTCAGTCAGGTTAAAGAGTGAGGTCTCAGGGACTCACTTGTGGCCTAGCAGACCACCCAGCACCTAGTGCAGCTTTCTTGTGCCATTGTCAGTGATGGCCTCTCCTTTCACAGGTCATCCTGGTGTCTGGTTTTGAGAAACTGTTAATATTTCATTTGGGGAGCCAGTAATCTCCATGTATCAACCTTCCTGCACAGATGTAATGAGAGCATGCTCAGCCTAACTTCTGCATCAAGGGACATTCCCTCATTTTCCAAATTAGGTCTAGCTTTGCCAAAACTGTTTGTAGCAGCTGTAACCTCCTCCCAGTCCCACTAGAGCTCATCAGATGCCAAAGAATCTGTTCCTGGGCATGCCAAAGGACCATGACTTCTAACACCTATGTGCCTCTCTTACACCCAGACTCTGTCAGGATTCAAAGACACATAAGTTTTCATCTCTCATTTTAGGAGTCATCTCCAGTATGTATTTCCATTCTGTATTTGAAGTAGTCACTGGAACAAGGCTAGGGCCTCACTTTTTCTCCTCTGGGCAAATGACCCCCTGAATTTATGGTTTCCTGATAAGTAAGGATGTTTTCTCTTCTAAGCCAACCAGTTTTGCTGGTATCTGGGTTCTCCTGGCCTTGGAGGGCCTGTGGACACTCTCTTTGGCAGATGGATTTCCTGCTCCTAGCAGAGGGGTGGAAGGCTGCTCTATGCACTAAGCTACTGAAGAGGGACACACACTCCTCCTCCACTTTTTGAAGGAAAGGTTTCAGCCACTTAGCTGCCAACTCAGCTCTGAAACAGAGTTGTAAGCGCTAAAGAGAGTGAGCAATAGTCAGAATAGGCATCTTAGATGGCATAAAGGACAGCATAATCTATTGGGCAAACTAGATGATTCATCCTGCAGCCTCACCAGTGTTCTCTGGCAGTGGTCAACAGGCACATTGATAAAGGAGGTGCAGGTACCCTTTCCAGGTTTTGAAGAATCTCCCAATAAAATCCGTCTCCAAAGGGCCTTACAGAAAATGGGCAGACAGGGAAAGTGCTGGAATGGATAAAAGGCTCAGTACAGGACAGGAAACCAACAAGGAGTATACACAGCAATAGGGGAAGTGGCCAAAGCTCTGCAGAGCTTTGCTGTGGGAACCGCACTCTTCACCATTAACCACAGGTAACCGGAGCAAGGGAGTGAGCCACAAGGCAACAAAGTTTCCTAATGATGTGAAGTTAGGCAGGTCAGCAAGGGCAATGGCCAGCTGCAGGGGATGACAGACTATGTGACCAGGTCATACATCAGCAGATGGAGAAGTGTGCTGATAAAGAGGTGCAGGTGGGAGTAAACAACCCACATGCTGCATGCTCAGTGGCCACTGCCATTAGGGATTATGAGCTCTTCGCACACTGCTCTGTGGAAAAGGGCAACTCAGTGTTCAAGAGCAGCAAAAAAAGCAAAATAACTGCCAAAAATTACTAGGAACAAAGCAGAAAAAAGAAATCTTTTCCTACATCTGGGGAAGCTGCAACTGTCAGCACACCCACACTGTGAGATGAGTGTCAGGCTAGAAAATACATGTTCCTGTTCAATTCCACCAAGCTGGAGGCAGGACCCGATGGACTTTTGGTCAGGCCCCATATGGCAGCTGCGTGTGATTTCTGAGGAAGCTGCTCTCGGGTTCCTACAGAAAAGCTGTGAGTCCCTGTGGGTGGCTGGTGGGTGGGAATGTAATACAGCATTGGAATGACTGGGTTTGCTCACATTTCCCCAGTTTTCCAACCACAGTCAAGGCTGAAGGTCTAAAAGATCAGTAGTCTATTTTTTGTTGAATATTAATTAACGTATCATAATGGAAAAATGCCAAAACCCCCAAAAATTTTATTAAATCAGTTTTTAAATTAGAATATTTGGTCAACACAGCATTGCACATATGGATTTTTAGATGTTATTTGAGAGAAGTTTAAAGTGCTTTCTTTAAATACTTTGCTCTTAGAGTAAGAGAAAAATAATTTTACTTAATTTGATTGTGAAATAGCATGACTAATACAGAAAACAGTTTTAAAGTCCACAATAGAATTATTTTAAAGAACAAGCCCAGGGTATTAACCTATTAGGTCAGAAGGTCTGAATTGGCTTGAGGCTACAGAATAAGGGACGGAGGTATATGAAAATAGGGAAAATTGCATGAACACAAACTCAAACCAAGAAAAAAGCGTTCTGAGTTCAGACCTTCTTCTGCTATTGAAATTCATAGTATAAATGAATTAATTATAAAAGTAAAGTGTTATGATAATCTGTGCAGGATATTCGAACTTGTCTGATCTTCTCACCTTAATTTCAGCAGGGTAGAAAACAGGACTTCTGGTTCACTGACAATCAAGGTGATTCTCATCTGTGGAAATCTGTCCCATATTACTGATATCACCAGATCGTCCATATAGTTTGATTTGTATCTAATAGGCCTAAGTTTCTTGTAGCAGGTACTCTCATATTCTGAAGTATTACTCACAGATACAGTGGATTTTACCACTAAAGGTTATTATATATGAATTCCTGTTTTATCCTGTGCTAAATATTGTATCTAAACTTACTAAGAGCTGGAATTAAATAACCTCCACACATTTTTTGAAGATATGCCAAATTCTCCTCCCTAGTATACATATGCCTTTCTGCCTCTGTCAAATGTGCCAGCAAGGCTTGCTGCAAAATATATATTCTAATTCCTGTTAGCAATATAAAGAGAACTGAGAAGTTATCAACTTCATACTGCAGCAATTTGGACTTTAATCCATTTAATTTATCTTCAGAGGCAACTGCCTTGAAATTCTATTAAAAGTCCTGCATTCGAATGGGCTCATTACGATACTCTACTTTGAATTTTATGAGGTGAGGAGTTCCCCTAAATACTGTCCCTAAATTCATGACTGGAGTCCACAATCATGGAAGAAAATGGAAGATACTGGGTGCTTTTTACAGTAGCAGCATTGTGGGACTGGAAAGTAATCACCATAAAAGCATGCAAACAGTAACCCTGATTATAAGTTACATATTCTTAATATTATTCTGCATTCCATTCTTGAATAAAAATTGCACTGAATCTTACAGTGAGTTACCCGGTCACTGGGAGTTTCACCACTTACTTTGAGGAGTTATGGAAGCAAAACTTCTATTAGAACAAAAGTCAGATATGACCAAAACTGTGTTCTGGGCAAATTTTGATCAGTCTTTTCAAATTTTAGACTGAACAGAGGGTTGAGAGGTGGTAACAGACCAGACTGGATTCTCTGCAGGCAACTACTGTAATAATTATCCAGGCATTTGAGTGCTACATGTCTTTCTTCAGTAACAGTTTTATCTCCAAGGGAATTCAATTACTTATATACCAATAGAAAGAGCACATTTATATCGGTGCATATATACAGGGAGGTAAGTGAACTCATGCTAACTGTGGAGGCTCTGCTAACTGCACTGTATCAAAAACAAGACAGTGTTCTTTCTTCCTTATGGAGCGTTCAAAAATTCAGAGCTGCCTGGCTTTCAGGTAAGCACAGTTTTCGACAGAAGACTCTGCTGTAGCCCATTTATTTCTTCCATAGTGAATTCCATCTCCACCTGATTTTTC
The DNA here is from genome assembly GCF_009650955.1 of Corvus moneduloides. Taxonomy (NCBI): domain Eukaryota; kingdom Metazoa; phylum Chordata; class Aves; order Passeriformes; family Corvidae; genus Corvus; species Corvus moneduloides. The sequence continues at coordinate 77,103,537 of NC_045478.1, forward strand.
TCCTAGAATCTAAAGGCTTAACCTGCTATTGACCTCAAACACAATGCTTTTCTTAGGTCCTAAGTTCAGGTCAAAATAGTTGGAGCATCTGTTCTCTGTCAACCAACAACCAGATTCTAGTGTGGACTTGACACGGACTTGAGCATGCTCACAGTGGTTAGAGGAATGCACATCTATCCATAGAAGTCCCCACATGATTTACTCAATGATCAACTGGAAGAAAGAAGAGATGCCTCCAGCAGCAAACTCATCAAAATCTGAGCCTCCTTTAAAAAAATACAGGTTTGGCTAGGCCCATGTGGGCACTGAAGTACTCAGTATAACTCCAAGCAAAAATACATTACATGCAAAAATTCTAGTTTCTATTTTCTCTCTGATACTTGCCTCGTCCTCTTTGCAGTGAGAAAGGCTTTTGCAACCCACCATTCCTCACTTGTTTCAGTCAGCTACAGGAGACAGACTCATGCCTTTTTCAGTCACAAATAAAATATTACCCTTGCTGAGAGTTGTGCTGGGGAATTTGAGGTGATTGGGGAAAAGGCACTTCTAGCTCTTACCTCCTCACTTCTGTACTCTCCACGACTGAATGACAAGGCTTACAGGGCTCACACTTGTCTGGGTTTTTTCAGTTGAGGAGGCTTGCGGTCAGAAGTAGTGATACTGAACAAAATGTATACCTAATACTTCCAGAAGAGGCAACAGACAACTTCTGTATAACCAAAGGGTCCTTGATCTCGTGTCAAAATTCATGCCTTGAGTAGGGCTCACAAAATTTCCAGGCTGGGTACCTCTGCATTATGTCCACATAGAGCGGATCCATGTGTTTGGAACCAGGCAACTAACATAGGAGGCGGTACCTGATTTCTCCAATAGATGGTAGGCAGCTCTGCCTAGAAGGAAGCCAGCTCTGCTCTGCTAAAAACACCTTGTTTCCTTTTGCCTTTGATCTTGTGCCTCAGTGGCTGTCAGCAAAGTTCAGTGAAGACTACAAAGTAAATCTACTCTTTCATTGGCCAAATTCCTGCTTCCGCAGGATGCTATCCAGGTCTGCAGTGGCATCTCACAGTTTATAATTAACAAAGATTAACTGGGCTGTGGACTAAAGGTTGGCAGTGGTGCTCCAGCCAAGCGGAGAGAGCTGCTTACTACATAAGTGAATGTGCTGTACTGCATATAATGTGCTAGGAAAGCAACAACATAAATAATCCTATATATGAGCCTTGCTGCTGGGAAATTGCTGGGGAATACATGTTGAGATAACTTAGGCTTGTATGTTGAACTAGGAGTCTTTTTGGAACTCCGGCTCTTACACTCAGCTGCTACAAATCCTACTGTTTACAATTGTCAGCTGTTAGGAAAGAGGGATAAAATTTCTTTTACAAGACATATAAAATTAAAATACGGGAGTGAATAATGTATTCTGGTGACTTCATATTTATTTTTTACTGGTTCTTGTTCCAGCTTCTCATGGGAGAATCTATAATTAAATAGGTGGATTAGTAATCTGCTTATTTTTTGAAAGCAAATGCCTAAATTGATTCAAGATGACTACAAAATGCACCTTACTTCATTTAGGGATAAGTGGGTGAAATGTAATGGTCTGTGATCTATGGAAGGACTGAGAAGATGATCCAATGGATGCTGTCATTCTTAAGTTCCATCATTGTAAATGAAACTACTGTTTGTCCATTGTGTGTACATACTGTCTCATTGCAGCCACTAAGGTAAGGAAGCTTAGATAAATCTTTAATAACTTATCTTTCTGCTTTGTGATGCATTAAAACTCCTGCTCTGGCCTGAGTTTAGAACCTCAAAATGGTCTTATTTTATTTTTGCATCATTTGTGGAGGGGACACAGTGCAGAAGTAATGAGTCACCTCCAAACCTATACCTTATGAGTTTGCACAGGCGAGATGGTAGCTGAAACAACCAGTGGGACATGATCAAAGATGAGCTAGAGGGACTCCCCAGTGAGTAAGCTAGCACAGCTAAGAGCAGCTCATTTTGAGGCTGTTTAAAGCCTAAGAAAGCATGGTGCCATTTGGGAAGTGAGCCAGTTGTTATGCAAGAAAAAACTCCTCATGCCTTTGGAACAAGATCTTGGCTATCTGATCAAATATGCTGTTGTGCTAACTGAAAATACTGCAAGGTATACAAAAATTGGGCAAAAGCTGCCTTGGGCCAAAGCCAGAGTGTAATTACTGCCCATGTGTACTTAACACTCAGTACCCACAGTAAGCATGGAAGAGGGTACTGCTTTTCCGTCAGCTGAGTAAGTGACATTATCATTATCCTGCGGTAACCGGGTGCGTGCTGCTAGGTCTAGTGGAGAAGCAGACACACAGCAAACCTAAACCCCCATTCATGCGAACTTGTCACTGTCACCTTTACCAGTTCCTGTCAGGAGAGGGAGAAAACTGCTACCATAGCTAAGGAGAAAGAACCAGGTGGGTTAAAGTGCCCTGATGCTCACACTGAACACTGTCTCCTGTGCAGAGAGGCAGCCTGAACAAAAGCAAAACACTTTGCAAGTTAAGTTCTCCATGCAGAAGCCAACACACATTCCTTTCAAGGCCGCTTCAGTGGGGAAGCACACCCAAACCAGCAGCCCTAGCTGAGCCACCGAAACACCGGCCTCTGCTGCCCGCCAGCTGCTCTGTTTTCCAGGATGCACGAGCACTGCGTAGATCTGTCATGCATCGCTTTCATGGGAAAAAGACCAGTGGCCACCAAATCTTGCTTCTACAGATGTGAAATCCTGGGTGAGATGTTCACAGGGTCTGCCCTAGTGCTCAGTGGTACAAACATTGCCTGACTACCAAAACCTTTGGATGCTGCCAGCAGAACACTGCTAATAGCTACACAGTATTTATCCAGAAATACAATTATGCTGCATTTGAGCTTATTTCCCAAAAAGGAAGCTTTAGTCACTGATTTCAATAAATGAAGGCTTCTCTAATCCCCATTGCATCTGTTCATGGCCCTCTCATGGCCAGAAAGGTATACATGGGAAGTTTGGGGGTCTGTTCCTATCTGCTGTAGGTCTTTTCTTGCCTGCTCTGTGAAAAGATGTGCTGCTTGTTTTCAGGCAAGTTGCTTCATTCTGCAGTTTCTCAGCTGCTCCATCTGCAAAATGAGGATAATAAGAATCTCATCTCTTAAAGAAGCTGACTGCTACTCATGGAAGTTTTTGCTGTGCTTGGGATCTTTAGTTTGTGCTTGCTAAAGAAGTGAAAAAGATTTATTATTAAAGCGATTACAGTGTTGATATGCTTCTGATGAATTCCCTGTAGGCATGCAAATATACTAAAGTCCAAATTTATTTCTCATTCGTACTTATACAAATTCCCTACAACTCCAGTGATGCAGGCCAGGTTACTCCAGCTGAACATGTGGCAGTATCTGGCTCCACAGCAACTCCGTTTAGATGTTTATGCACAATAATCGATTGCAGAGAGATGTCATTTGCCCTATAAGAAACTTTGAATATCACCAGTCACTCATTCCTGATAGAACAGTGCAGAGGAAATGTGCTATATGGGGAGGCTGCAATAGCATTTCCTTGGTGCTGAAAGCCTGGAAATAAGCAGCTCCAAGTAGGGGCTAATTAAATGGAGGATGTGTTTTCTCTGGTGTGGTGATAGTTCCGCAGCTCTTTGTCAAAGCTGATGTTACCTGTCTCTGCAAGATCCCAAGATGCAGAGCAAGAATGGAGATACTTACCTTCCCAAGGGAGAGAAGTCAGTCCTCAAAGTACACTGTGCTTTCATGTACAAATAGGGTGAAACCAGTCAACTGGCTGGTCTGAGAGGAATGGCCACTGCAGTGTGGACAGAAATTGGTAAGAAAAACAACAACACAAGGAAGAACAAGCAGAAATCAGGCACCAAGCCTACATTTCTCAAAATGTGAAGGGTGTACAATGGTACCAGGCACAGAAAACACATGGTAGGGTTACTGTCTGCCTGAGCAATGCATGTAGACACAGTTGTCTTGAAAAGTGCTGGTACAGCAGGCTCCAAGCATACTGATGATTCAATCTCTGAAATAATTCGAAATGGCAGTCACGCTTCTGAATGCACAGAGTCCTTATCTTCCTTTTAAAGCAAAGAAGCCACTGCACCGCCAGGAAAATAGAAGGAATGCTAGAGGGCTTTACAGCAATGCATATCAATGAAAGGCTCCTCTTGGCTAACCATCCTAGAATGAAACATATTCCTAGTGGTTCTGCCAAAGATCCTTGAAACGCTTTGATGGTGGTTGATAGGGGAGAAAATAATCATAACTATGAAGCAGATGAAAGTTTTTGCTGTCTTGCTCTTGTAGCATTATCTGTGCCTTTGCTATGGACTTGGATTACCAGAGGAAGGCAAATCTTTGCCAGAGGTACGGCAGCCAAGCCCAGGGAAGTCAGCAATCCATAGCGTGCCAGCTGCCTCACTTTATTTTTGCCTATAACTACGTCTTGGCTTTTTTTTTATATGGCTTTAACACCAGCTGGCAAAATTAGTCAATGTTAGTCTGAAACGAAATGTTGTCAATTGATTTGGAAAAGGAAGCTCTCAAACAGCCAGTCTGTTTCACTAAAGAGAAGGAAAGTAACTCTGGGCCCTATCATACACCATCAAGGCAATTTAGATTTTTGCCACTGATGATAAAGGAAAAAGGAATCTGAAGTAAAGAAAGAAAAGTCCAACTAGGTCAACAAAGTCCCTGGTGGGCAGCAACAGGGTATCTGAGAGCTGGTATGCAGAGCAGACATGGAAATGCTTGAAAGGATTCAATTTGATGGCACAGTGAAAGATTGCTCTGCTTCTGCTTCTATATAAGGTAGGTAATAAACTGTATTTGAACTGGTAAAAGAGGAATGAGATGACCCACATTTCAAAGCTGGAACCTGGTAGGTTATTATTATTTATGATTCATAAAGCTTGTGCAGTGCACCAAAAGAAAGGGAGGCAAGCTCCTTGCCCAGAGGAGCCTCCAGTGCAACCTTGAGAGAAACACTCTACTGTGCACGGGGTCAACTCCAAGAGCTTTTTAAAATTCTAATTATAGTGTAATGAAGACCAGGCCTGCTCTTTCCATCAAAAAACTGGGATCCCTTTTCCTATCTCTGCAGTAGGTGGTTATAGGAATGCAACAGCTGAATATTCTGTGAACTGAAATAAGAACCTTCAGGTACTCCTTACTTTCCACTCCTACTTGCTGATTTTAGTTCCTTTTCTCCTCTTGCACATTTCTGCATTTTCTCATTTTCTGCTCCACAGAGCTTTTGCTACCATTTTTTTCTTTTCCTCTATTCATTTCTCAGTTTTTCAATATTAGTTTTTTCTTTTTCATGAGCTTTCTCTGGAGTCTCACATTCACATTTCACCTCTTACTGTTCAATCATTCCCTTTTTTAGCTGTTCTTCCTCTTTGACTCACCTTGCTCATCCCTCTTCTGCCTCTCCTCCCTCCATTCCCCCTGGGCGACATTTTTCTTTCACCAACTCCATTCTCTCAACCAACAACCAAATACCCCAGTGGTATCTCCCAGACCATCGGCTTTCTCTTTGCTCTTCCTTCAGGAACTGAGCTCTGTATCTGTCCTTCAGACGGACTCCTCTTCCTGACCTGCACCCTGCCTTTGCATCACCCCTCCATCTCTAAGACGTGCCTTACAGGTTTCTACCCAAGAGAACAGCTCCTCATCCCAGACCTCAGATTTCTCCGTGGAACCCTCCTGAGCACATCAGCGTCCTTTTCAAGGTCCCCTGCCACGATCCCTGAAAAGACTTTAAAGGTCCCTGTGATCCCTAAAGGTCTGCCAACCCCCACTGCTCTTTGACTCTTATGTCCCTCCTGGCCATAAGACTCCAACTCCACGGCTACCATGCAGCTGGATTGGCAAAGAGAGGTGAGGACAGATGGCTGGAACACGGGGCTGTGTTCCTCACATCGGGAGAGCAAATCTGCCGAGCATCTTCCTTCCCTCCTGCCAAGGGTCCTGCAATGGCAGGTACTTGCCCACGGGTTTGGGGGCTGCTCTCGAGCTCCGAGGGGAGCTCCAGAGAGGTGCTCTGCCTCTGGAGCATGGGCGAGGAAAGACCCGGAGCTGAGCAGGGCGGTGGACAGGGGTAAATGCCGGCGATGCGCGGCGGCGGGGGAGCTGCACGCTCCGTGGGTCCCCACCGCCCGCTCACGAGTCGCGCAGTCCCCCGCCGCTGGGCATCGCCCGAGCACCGCACTCGCTCGCCCCGGAGCATCCCCTGTCGCGGTACCCGGTCTCCGCGGAGCATCCCCCGTCGCGGTACCCGGTCTTCCCGGGATACCCCCGTCCCGCTCCCAGCGACGTCGTTTACCTTCCACTTTGGTGAGGGTGAGGACGGGGCTGTTGCAGGCGCTGAGCGGGGCCACCCTGGCCGAATGCTTCTTCATGGCGAGCCCGTCGCCGGCGGCAGCTCCCCGCCGCCCCGCGCCTACATCCTGGCGCCGCCGGAGCCCTCCTCGGCGGCGCTCCCCGCTTCGGCTCCCGGCCCGCCGCCCTCTGCCGCAGCACCGGGCGGCGGGGGCTGGGGCTCGCCCGCCCGCCCGCTGCCGCTCGGGGCTGCTGCAAACCCGACGTCACCGGCACGGCCCCCCCCGCCCGCCCCCAGGGCTCGCGGGGCCGCCCCCGGGTCGCGGCGGGGGAGGCGCCCGGACGCCGCGGCGAGAGGCGCTGCCGGGCCCCGGACGGCGCCGGCCCCCGGTCCGGCTCCGGCGGAGGTCGCAGGGAGCCGGGACCGTAATGCGGCTGCGGACACCGCTCCCGCTCCCGCCGGTGCGCCAGGGCTCCCCGGAGCGAGCCGGGCTCCCGGCCCCGGCCGTGGCTGCTGGCGCTGGGCTACTGCACCGCACGGAGAGGGCTCCTGGCTCATCACGCTCTGCTTAGTTCCTCGCACTGTCTGAGGGGAAAGAATTCCCACTCTCCGAACCAATTCATTACTTACTCAGTATTATCCTTCCTCTGTTTTCCTTCAAGTCCAGCCACTATTCTGAGTCGATTTTCATCCATGCCTTTAGTAATTTCTGCCATCCTCGCCACAGCCTTTCTGTTCCTGCTGTATCGTTTTGGAGGGAGACCAAAACTCGACCCAGCAGCCAAGGTGAGATACTCCATGGATTTACCAATAGTACTCCAATACCTGCAGTCACATACTCTACAGCTTTCTTTACACAGTTTAACAACTTCTTTTTGAGGCACGAAACAAAGCATGTCCATACCTACACACGTTAAATAAAGTGTCACGGGTCACAACTGGATGCTGCTTGTATGTAGCAACCTTTTATGGTGTTTTTGGTTTTTTCAGCAATAATTTTAAGATCCCCAGTCATGACATACCAACAACATGTGGTAGAGCTGCCACTCTGTCAGAGCACAAGAATCTAACTGGTATTAACAAGACTTAATGTAAGTGGATTCAGGAGAGAACACATAATAATGAATGAGTATGAAAAATGTAAAAAAGATTTATATCACTGTAAGCAAAGCACCAGAATTCACAAGATGCTGCGCACAGTGACCTCAGCACCCTTTACTCCTTGTGATTTTTCTGTGGATAGGAAAATACTCTGCAGATTTACCAGGTTCCAAAACAAGATGCATCAGCAGACAAGGTGCAAATACTCAACACTTCTTAAGATCTGGTCAAATTAAAATGAGTGTACTTTGCAAACAAGACTGGGCAGCCATCAATACTCCACAAACATTCCAAAGTATTCTTTAATTATATAAATAGTAGCTATTGAAAATCAGTCCTGACAGACTTTTCAGGAAACTGTGGGAAAATATCACCTTACTTCTGCTGGCTAGAAAGTTCTTTATACTTAAGAGGCAAGCTTTCTCAAGGGGTCAGATCCACACTGTTAGTTTGCATGGGCTCATTGGCTGATCTGCAGTCTGATGGAGCTCCAGGGTGTTTTGCACTTCCTGTGCCTGTTCTGTGCAGCCTTTGGGATGAACTTTATAAAAAAATCATTAGGCTACTTTCAAAGGAATCCTTCTTAAAAGAATATTCATGTACTCAGTGCTAAGACCACAAAATACCAGCTTGGTCAAATGAAACAATCCTGGTTTTCATGGTTATTTCTATGACTTTTTAGTAGAATTGTCTGACCAATTCAGCTTCCTGGGATGTTGATCGATCATACGCATGTTGAGAACCATGGGTCCATCTTGTTTCATTGCACTATTTTGTCTCAGAGTCCAATTAGTTTCTGGTTTTTGAAAGAAGTTACATAAGAGAGGCAGATTTCACCTCAGATGGTTCTGTCCATTAAATATTTTGTGATGTTGCAGTGCCTGTTATCTGAGGATTTCAAAGAAAATTATAAAACATTAACTCATTTTACACTGCCTCTGGGAAGAAACTTCAGGCTCACTGGTAGATAAAATACAGCCACAGAATTTAAGAGCCTCCCTTAGATTCAGATGACCAGTAACACCAGAATTTGGAGAACTCTGTCTGGCTTCTGCTGTAAGCAGACCTTCCAGGATCATCTCAGCCTCTGAAAACACTAAATCAGCATTTTACATCCAAATGTCATCAATTTTTTCCCAGAAGTAGATGGCTGTGCAAGGATAATCAGACTTCTCTTCTGGTTATACTTGCAATCAATGGAATGGTCATAAGAATTAAAAGGATATTTATTAAAAAGTATTTGTTGCTGAGCACTTATATTCTTTCCTTCTGAAAGCCTTATGCTCTCTTATTTGTTAAAGGAAAGACATGGTAAGTACCATATTTTGCTTGGAGGGTGGTGCTGCTCCCCTAGAAAATCACATTGAAAACAAATGGGGTTTTGGATGGCATGTTACTTTAACCCTGCACATGTGTAATATTGCAGGGTTTGTAGAACAGTCAACATGTTTCAGGCTCACAATGTTTTATTTAAGCCTGGAACTCCAAACATCAAAGATGTGTATGGCAGTAACTCTCTCCTGTGGCTGGCTGGCCCCCTCTGCAGCTGGTGCTGTGGGAGAGCTGAGGCATCCTTCCTCCTCTGATGATGCCTTGCATGACCACAGCACTCAACCTTCCACTCCTCAGTGTTCAGTTTAGTCACCCAGAGAAGCTTTCAAAGTCATCAAGGCATTCAGTATCCAGCTAAGACTGGTTTCAAACTGGGGAAAGGACATCTAACCACTTGTGGGCTCTTGGAAACCTTTTGCCCAATGTGTGTGTGAAGCACACAGCTCTGCTCAACTCCAATCCCAGAGCACTTTAATGGTCTCTGATGTCTCTCACTGCCTTTACAGGCACACACACTTACACCAGAGATCCACACTAGGCCCCTGTCTTACACTGTGCATAAAAATACCAGCCACATATCACAATAACAAAAAAGTTGTGTTTATTTAATGAAGACTAGGATGCCTGAGGACTGTGTTCCAGGGACCCTTCTGTGAAAGCTGCATTTGGCAGCAGGCTTATTACTTTCTGTAGCTGCAGCATCCCCACCTCCCTAAGCTTTAACACATTTGCTGCTGGATTACATTTAATTTCATTTACAGTAAGCATCTTACTGTATATAAGCAATGCAAAATTGATTCATACAAGGTAAAATTTCAAGTCAAATGTATGGCTTTTAACCTTTACAACACCACTCCTGTATTCAAGAGGCAGTGGAGGAGAAACTGGTGGATGTCTGGGCTATGGACAGCTTACAAATATGGAGAGAAATTCTCAAACCTTGGAAACTGGAGAAGGCAGATTTTCATTTCCAATCAAGAGCAAGGATGCTTCATGTGAAAAAGAAAAGGTTAGATTAAAAATTCAGAATTTGCCCAGGTTGAAGAACTTGCAGAATTTGTAGTTTGATGGAACCAGTTTTGTTACAGTTGGTTACCCTTCTTCATTTTAGGTTAAAAAATCACAGCCATTGTGATGATTTTGTACATATAAACCTATATACAAGTGTGCTAACATTCAGCATCTCACTGCTTCTAAACCTATGTATTATAACCACTTTCCTGAAAGATTCTTCATTCACACAGGAAGGTAGATTCAATACAAAACTAAATTCTCATGGTTAAGTGGGCTACAACCTTTGACTTTTATCCTATTAGCTAGTTTGTTTAACCAACATGAAACACGCCCTGTTGGTAACAGGCACAGTTGGTATTTCCCCAGTTCAGACATTTTCATGTTTAGTGTACTCATTAATAGGACATTTATTAATTTATGTGCTTGCCTTATCACTGAGGGCGATAATTGTTGTGCTTAGCAACCTTAAAGGAAATGAAGTGTGGACTTTTACTTGTGTAGCCAATTTCCTAATAGGCTCCATCTCGTACCAAAATGAATTCATGTGCCTGGAGTCAAACACATACACAAAACCAACACTGGCCACAGCCTGCCTGGAAAAAAATCATCCTTTCCTCTAGTATATTTGAAGTAATTTGGTGAATATTCTCCACAAATAAATATTAGTCTCTTTGTGAGGAGCTTGTTCTACTTGAATGCTGTGTTAGCTTTGGTTGGCTACAATAACTAATAACTTTCTAATCTGTTTCTATTTCCCAATTCAAAAACCACAGATGTCAAAAGCACATTTCCAACACAAATATTAGCTATTTTGGAAGTGATGGTTGCTGTCCTGCAGTGATTCTGAAATCTGCATTGAGATGCTCTGTCTGGTGACCATGCACCACTATTCTGTTTGCAGCCTCCTACATTCACAGCCTCCACTCAGAACAAATTCACATTTTTGTCAAAATTACATACAGTTTTTCTCTGCAATATTAACCTAGCTGTAAGGACAATGTCTTTCCAATTTTCCCTCTTCCAAAATAGTTCAGTTACTTTTAGTATCATGTCTTGAATTCACAGAACAAGGCTGTGAAGGGAAGGAGAAAGGAAGAGGAGAGATTCAAACCTCCCTGGCCAAAGGTGTTCACCAGACTGCACCACACGGACACTGCTGTAGAGTCACCGCTATACCTGAATGCCTCCTCTTCAAATCTCATCAGAAGAGAGTGCTACAGATAACAGTTTAATGTGAGTTGTCCATAAGGGCTGCAGATTGTCTGTATGACAATATATCCAACAGTTCCTAGACACAGATGCAAAGTCCTGGTGAGAATATCTTCCTTGCATTTTTTTTGACCTTCTGTTTATAACTGCTGTAAGCATTACTGGAGAAGACGGCACTGATGGATTTTATTTCCAAGTCTCATAAAATATTAACTATTTCCAATATTTTATGAGAAGCTCTCCTGGTTTTGTGCATAAAGAACAGCTGCATTTCAAATAATACTGGTGGATTCCACAAAATGTAAGAAAAAAGCTAGATTTAATCTCAGAGTTTTAACACCCTCCTGGGTTTATCTGGCAATTGCTTTTCCTTGCATATTTGTATATGGGACACTGTCTGGCTACAAGACCTAAAAAACCTCAAACCATAAAAAATACATTGTTATGCCATCAACAATCCAGCAACAATTACTTCTTAACCCTTTAATTATCTAGGATACATACAGTATTAAAAATAACTGGGCATCACCTCTACATTCTTTACCACCAGCCCACTCCTGGCCAGTTGTTTTTGTAAAGCACTGAATGTGAAATGCATTTCAATGTAGTTGTGCACATTTTCTGCCATCATAAACAGTGTGTAACTCTGTAAGAGTTAAATCTCTACACCTGAAACACCCCGGCTTGGGAGGACTTGACTCTTCTAATAAAGATGCAAAGGCAAGGAGACCATGTTAGACAGTAGCTCACACTTTGAGCACTCTAAGAAAAGTAGGTGAAAAACATCTGAAGTTGGAATATATGAAAACAGAATTAAAATATCTAACACCTAAAAACAGGATTAAATAAAAAAATCTATTGTTCAGACTCTGACTCAGAAAGAAAAGAATAAATTCAATCTATGAGGCAACCTTTTGTCCTCAAAGAAAAGGTTCTTTCAGAACTGTCTGAGCAAATAAGCATATGCTCCTGGCCTCAAACATCCAAGAACAGACCATAAGAACTGAAGATAGAATCACGTTTTTTCTTCTTCTCACCTGAATATTCACAGAACTCTGCACTGCCCTCCCAATTTGTATCAGGCAGGACAGGAACAAGACATGAGATGAAAAAGAGGCTTCCAAAGATCTTTCAGAAAATAACAGTAAAGACACGTCCAAGGAGAGTCAATTCACTGTCTTTTTACAGACAGTGCTCTAGGATGAAAATCACGAAATCTGTCCAATTTAAGTTTTACTGCCAGCTGCTTGAACCACAGATTAGGTAGGATTTAAGCACTCCCAATGGCCTGCGAAATGGAGAGGGTTTCAACCTACATAAATAACTAGCCAGATATTTGCCAGGAAGAAAATTGCTGCCTATCTAAAATACAAAGACGTGTAAGAGCCAGCAGATCCAGACTGATTCCTGTGTTGCCCTTTTACCAGGAAGACTGATTTTAAACACTTTAAATAACTACATTCTTTCCTGTTCTCCTGTGTATACTCTGCACTTTGTCTTTCTTCTTATTTTTTATTGTCAGTATTTCTTTGGTTCTTTTTCTCCTTTGCATTGTCTTTTCTCTTTCATGTCTTTCCTTAGTCAAATTCCTCCCAGTGCCAATACTAAAAAGCTTGCAGTATGAACTGAATGCCACATCCACTTTTAAAGTTACACAGACAAACAGAAAAAAAATTCTACTTTGCCTTCTTTTTTAACTGTTCATGTCCATCACAACCCTTAATAGTTAGTACTGGGAGTTTTGGAAATGTCTTAGACTTCACAATTTACAGCTTCAAAGTAAATTTGCTGTAGCTGTCCAGAAGCTGTGCACCTGTCAAGCTCTCCTACCCTTTGCTCTATGATTTAAGTTTCTGCCTGTGCACAATAATGGTGCTATTAGAGAATTCAAGAATGAGGATTAGAAATAATGTCACAGGCACAGCCTCTCCCCAGATTTTCCAAGTCTGCCCTGCTTCCTCACAGGAGCTCCAAGTGAGGTTCAGCAAAGTGGGCTTCTGGGTTAATTCTCAGGAAGCAGCAAGTCAGATCTCTGGAAGCAAATGGGTTAATTTTCTTGGGAACTCTCACTGAAATGAGAGTAAGTTTTAAGAAAGCAAGTAGCTGTGCTGATTGCCCTCAGAGAGACCAATCAGTTTGGCACACTGAGTTCCCCCTTCAAGCATAGATTTTATTTAAAAGAAATTATATAGGATGAGCCTTTTAGCACCACGTGCTTTGTAATTATACCCTCCCTATCCTGCTATCCTAATCACTCCAGTCTCCCACTCTCACTGAAGCCAATTGTTTTTCTTCAGCCCACTGGCTATTTGTTTTTTTTGGGGGGCTTTTCCTCTTGCTTCATCCAGCTGCCATTAAAGCACATATTAATACAGTTGGATCCCAGCTATCTTATTATGAGACAGCAATATAAGCCTGTTTCCAAGATGAATATCTGCCTTCGGACACTGGGAAAAGGGAGAGAATGTTGTGATGGAAATGGCTTTTATAAAACCTAAAAGTACCTACTAGTGAGTGCAATGAGCAGTGGCAGTGCAATCCTCCCACTCCACTTCAGGCTCTGCCATCATCGTGGCACCGGGCCTGAGTTAAGCTGCTGCCACCAGTTACTCACAAGTACCCTGGGACAAAACCTGGCTAGTTTCTTGATGTGCTTTTGAGATCCTATGCTGAAAAGCCCTGAGAACACCCAAGCATTATTGTTATTCAACACTCAGAGTATATCTAACAGGTTTACTATTTATAATCTATTGCCCTTAATGCAGAGAATGACTTTTATTATTAGTGCAGAGGGTGAATATATTATTACTGCTGTTTATCACTAGTGCAAGGATAATTAAAGTCTTTGGGTCACATGTTAAATATGAGTTTTTGAAATGACAGTGAAACAGTGCTTTGTAGACCAAGAAGTACCTCTCTTAATACTCTAGATGTTCATAAATTGATTCATAATCTTATATATCTTTACAGAGTTGTTCCAGTTGGGCCAAATCTAGAAATATATCCTCTGAGAGAAGGCAGGCTACAACCATCCCTCCCCCACCAGGTTCGGGAAAAAATAAATTTTAATAATTTAATAATTAATAAATTTAATTATTTTAACCTCACAGGTGCATTGCTGAACAATGCAATGTCAGATGAATGCCCACAGCAAAGGAATAGTGACTGTTATTCATGAGCAACACCACAGAGAAAGAATAAGTCCTTTGTGCTGGTTCAAGGTCATGGAAGTTTTGATTAACAGAGCAGGGTTAAAGACAGGAAACTAGCTTGAGGTTGTGGCTGGAAAGTTAAGAGGGCTGCTCTGTCCCTTTGGAATGAAGGTACTTTGTATGAAGGTCCATGAATCAGGAGATTCATAACAATGCAAATCTAGAATAATTCCACAGATTTAAGTGTAGCCCTATCAGATGAATGCGCGGGAAGAAAAGAGTATCATCTGCCCCAAATATCTTGAATTAAATCCAGTCTTTTACTTAGACTGTAACACTGTGTTTGTAGTAGCCTTCAAGGGAGGGCTGAGACTGAGGAAAATGGGAAGCTTTTTCCCAGCAGTTTACTTTGGATAAAAAAGGCAGGATTGTAACATTCTATTTTCTATTTGATTAATTTAATCTAAAAGAAGCAAAAAAATTGCATGTTTAATTCTTCAGATTGGAAATTCAGCTCAGCTCTAAAATATTTGGTACATACTGGTCAGATATTGGTGAGAAGGTTTAACACATTGCCTTATGTTTCAGCAGATATAGAGGAACCACAGCCCTAGGATCTGTGAAGGAGGTCAGGAAAGAAACAGGAAGAAAACGATGGTTTCTCTTAGTCACTCACATGCTTCTCTATTTTCAGCTGGGACTGTACTATGGCACATAAATTTACCACAGTAATTTACTAAATTTACTACCTTATTTTTTCCCTACCCATTGGGCACAAGGTACAGGTGTTGTTTGTGGAGGTTCTGTATGATACACAACTTTTGTCCTTTGTCACCTTGATCCCTGCTAATGTTTAGGAGTTTGCATTTTACATATTGTTTCAAAAAGCAGCGGTTTCTACAACCTTTTTTGCTATGTGAACATCCATTGGTGGATTTTGTCTTTTTTTTCTTTCAGTATGAGACAAAAGAAGTTATAGTGGGTTCATGCTGTCTCTCGCTAGCCAGGAACTGCTATACAGATCTTGTTAAAATAGGCATGATGATTCCTTAAAGTGCTGGAGTAGAAGCTCCAAGTTCCATGCTCACAATGGCTGTGAGCACCAAAGATGTGTCATTCTATGCTATAAACCCTGACTTTCATACAATAACAGGACAAGTCTTTATAAAGCCTTCCTGCTGCTTATCATTAATCCCCCAGCTTCTAGACTGGATTTGGTTAATGCTTTTGGGCAATGAATCTGGATGATTAATTAACAGTACTAGGGATATCTGTAATAAGATTATGCACATGGTTTTACATTCCCATGACTCAGTTGATTTTCTTTTGAGCTAATGGGAACTTTGTTATTGCTCTCAATGCACTCGGTGTTGGAACAGTCATTGCTGATAAAACAGTAGTAATAAAACAGCTAAAAGGAAACCAAATTTAAAATGTAGACAAACAAAAAATATTAGCTTATAGAATAATTGGAGGGAAGGTCATGATAAGCTAGGAATCCACAGGAAAACTAAAGGAGGGTGAAGCATTAGGCAGAAATATCCAAGATAAAGAAGGAAAGTGAGGACTGCCAGGTAGGATAAGCCAAAAACAGGTGGACAATAGTTCAGGCAAGCATCAGAACACAAATACAAAACATAATTGGAGTAAGAAATAATAAGAATGTTAGGTTAATTCAGAAAAGCTGAAGCAACTGCCTATTGTGAGGTAAGTCCATATGTGGTTTGGATAGAGCAGGGGAATTCATCAGATCCTGTTCCTTTCAAGTGGAGTAAAAAACACACTACTAAAACCACAGTTCTCTATTAAAAGGAGGCTCCTTGTCCTATAATGCGTTAGGAGTTAATGTGTCCTTGTGCAAATGCACTTCTGACTCTTTCTTTAGCTGCAGTTTGATCCCTTCACTACATTCCCCAGGACAAATCCTTTGGAGAATCCAGCTGATTTGTATCCCTCCTGTCACACAAAGCAGACTTGTCAGATATGGCCATAGGAGCATTCACTGGATGGCACAGAGATGTGGAGACGACTGCCCTCCATGAGAGGCTCCCTTGGCTGGTACCCAATGGTCTCAGCATAACCCTGGGGCCCCATCAGCTTCTGGTGTCACTTACAGGAGGATGAGGCCTGCTCTGATCTTTGCTAGGAACTGGACAGATGCCTGGATGATGGTAGGATAAGGGAGCTGGGGGCAAAAGAAATCCTATGCATCTCTCTCTCAACTGCACTGAACCTCCTTAGAGGGGCTCCAGCCTCTGCACCCATGGCAGAAACTTTCTCCTGAGATCTGGAACAAGGAAATTCCCCCTGAGTTGACCATATGTGCTCTTCTTCCCTTTCCCACTCCCAGCAGATGAAGGTCTTGATCTCAGGCTAAATTTCCACGGAGCTGAGAAGCAGCAGGAAAGCAGATTTATACCTTGCACGTTATTTCCACCAGCATCTCCCAAAGTGTATATAAAACATTGCTATAATTCTGTCCTAGGGTTATGTTGGTATTAATAAACCACTTGAATTTTGCTCTAAGTAATTAAAATCACATCTACTTTTTGTTACAGGCAGGAGGCAAACACAGCTAGGGCTTTATTATTTAGATATGTGTAATAATTCAGGCAGCAGCATGTATTTCTTCAACTGCTTTTCTTTCACGTAACAGTTTAAAGCCTTCACCAATGCAATTCACTGTTCCTCAATGCTTCAAAACGTAAATCTAGATTCCATACCACCTGATGGAAATAAATAGCACAAAGGCCAAGCAATTTTCTCCTGATTAACAAAGTATAAAACACCTTGCAAATAACTTATTGCTGTTTCATATAGTAACTCACTGAAAAGAAATTACTCTTCAGTGTAATTTACACCTGGCTTGGATATTGGAGTTTCCAATGCAAAATGTAGTTCCAAACTGAGTATTACTCACTGAGATGTAAAAAAATGAAGCTTTAGACTCAGTCCAGGCTCTCTGGCTCTTTCAGACATCACTAGGAATAAGTCAGCACTTCATCAGAAGTAAGCATAAGACTTGCTGTTTGCTCAGTCTTTCCCCGACTAATGGCATTTCTCTAGGGCTGACTTTCTAGAGCAGATGAAAATGACAGCAACAACAGACGCGTAGAGAAAAGAAGGGGAAATCAGTAAGCAAATGCATTTACAGGAGACTGGAAGGTTATAAGGCCTCTCAGGCCCTATTTGCTGAAGCCTTTAATCACTGTATAGGGCATTGCTAGTGCATTGAAAGGAACTTCAGAAACCCTAATCAAAAAAGCACATGTACTCCCTGACACAAGATTATGTATGGGAATCGACAAGCTTTTTCTTGGTTTCTTTTTGCCCATCAGAAGAACTTATCTTGTGCTCTTTTCCTGATTGTTTGGATGAACAAGGGAGGTTGCAGAGTTATGCCTGGAAGGCTTGTGTGAGAGAGATGAAAGAATCAAAACACAGCTTTAAATCTACAAGGAGTTAAGACAACTGCATGACTAAGCTTGAGATAAGTTCTTGCCAGTCAGACGGACAAAAGACTCTTGAGCTTGTTAACCAGGATATCAGAATAGTTTTTTCATCGTTATTTAAGAGCTATTCTTATAATCACTGTGTAAAATAAGGTCATAGAAGGCTTATTTGTGGGAGACATTTTTTTGAATGATACTTTTGTGTCTGACAAAGCAAACAGCATCAGCTGAAGAAAACAATCCAAAGGCAGAAAACAGGCAGAAGCATACAAAACTTATAAGGGCAATTAAGGCAACAGCAAGGAAAGACATGAAATACTAATAAGACAAATATTGGGAGTGCAAGTTCACTTTGCTGAGAAAAAAGCAACAGAGTTCAGTCCACAACAGCATCCAAACAGATATTCACTGACAGCTTGCATCCATTTCATTATTTTATGAGTGTAAAGATTTACTTGAAAATTACTTAAAAAAATATGGATTTAGTAATCTGGACAGGATCCAGATGCAGATCCCTTAGGCCAATCTCCTTCCCTTAGCTGCAGAGGCACTACAGAGAAATCCTCCAAACCACAACTCTAGCTTTTAGGAGAATACATTTAGATGAAAACTGGCCCTTAATTTCTATGCTTCAGTCCGTGTCATACAGTAATAATAATAATAAAAATGCTTAATCTAAGTTAATGCTATATATTTAAAAGAGTTTTGACCCTGCTCTTCCTCCTCTGTCAGTGTATAATGTACATAAAGATAAGAAAATAAGCTGTTTACATTTTAGTCAATCTATACCGCCCACATCGAGCTTCGCCCAATTTAACTGCCAGTTGATGTCTGACTGCAAACTGTCTAAATCCCTAAGGAGCAGGACTGGTTTAAGTTCTTTTACTTAAAAAGAAGCCTTCTTTATCTTGTATATAATCATACAGCTGCTCCAATAGATGTTATTTTTCAATGAAGCCAACACCTAGATATTGGCACTCTATCTGATCATTTTAAGTACTTTAGCATCGAGCAAAGCTATTCATTTTTATCTCGCTACATCCTTATCTCCCCTCTATCTTATCAAACATAACTTTGTCATATGTAATTGCTAATCCTAAACAGTTCACCCTTAAACAGCAGCATCATCTGTGTATCATGTGCTCTAATCATTGAATACCACCAGAACTAGCAATGAGCATCTTGCATTCATTGGAAAAGCCTTTACCTCTGGTGTGGATATCCTGTTTTTTCCTATCATTCCCTTCCTGGGTCACTGCAGTGGAAAAATAAAACCCTTGTACATTTTATTTCACAGTGATTTTTACTCCTCCTACTAATAATTGGTTTTTTTGGGTTTGTTGATCTTTTTTCAACAGAAAAACCCTTTAACTGAAGAGACACCACATCCTATTGCATTACCAGTAAAATGACTACATTTCAGTGTGCAGAGCTGTACAAGTTCAGCCAGATTGGTCTCACTTCCAGATAGTTTGTAGCTTCAAAATTGTTTTATCTGCTTCAAGGGAAGTCACTCAAACTCGCTTAAGACCTTGCTTTAAATGGTAGTGCGATATCACTATATACTGGCAACAACCAGGGCCATTACATTCTTCCTTTCATACCTACATTTCATTCCTTTTACCCCATCAGCAGGAGGTTTGGGAAAGTTCTTTAATCTGCTGTATTTTTTCCATGTTTCACCTGGAGAAATTATGTTTTCTTTTTTATTTCCAACTTGAAACAAGTACAATGCATCTGGTATGATGAAGTTGCTACCCAAAGGGACTGCCAATGATTGCCTGATCAGTGCTGAGAGTGCTGGGCTTCTGGTATTCTGGTCTTGTTTTGGGGGAGTTTTTCGTTTGTTTGTTGGGTTGGGGTTTGGGTTTTTTTGGGGGGGAGGGAGCAGTGTTGTTTGGGGTTTTTGTTTTGGTTGGGGTTTTTTTTTTTTTGTTTTTGTTTTTGTTTGTGGGGGGTTTTTTAATAGTTGCACAACTTTGAGGTGAAAGGTATGGAAGAGAAACAGAAATCATTAATGCTTCTGTTTTCACTTATCTACTAACATTCTGATATTCTCCTGCCTGCTTATATACTGCACACAAGCATTAACAAACCTCATTTTAAAAAGAGATTAACAGAGAAGTGGTACCCATGAATGTGCCAAATGGGGGAAGGGAGCTTCTTTGCAGGTTGAAGAATGCCAAATCATCAAAAATTTGCCAGTAAGAGAGGAGAATATGAGCAGAATATCTGGTGCTGGAATAGGACGACCTCAAAGAAGAAACAGATCATTTATAAAATGTTAATGATTACAGAAATTCCATAATTAGAATCACTGCTACTTCTGTTGCAGATAATACAGATGGATGAAAGGGAACAGAGAAGGTCCTCCAGGCTTGCAGGAAATTTTTTTGCTGTTCAGCACTGAGGAAGATTAGGGAATCCAAAGCCTAAGTAAGGGAGAAGATGAGTAAGAAGGAGGAGTCAAGTATGTCTGGATGAGAAAGGCAAAGCAACTGTGGATAATACATAAGAAACAAGAGTGTGTCAGAATGGTTTAATATAAATCTCAACCAAGGGCCTATTTTAATTTGTTCTCATTTTTCTTTTTAGACGTTCCTTCTTCAGTACATATTTTAATGTGAAGGAGCCTTAAGAATTTGCCATGGATCCCAAGAATGACTTGAACTGAGTCTCAGACTCAAAAGAACAAAGGAAAGTGAGCATAGCACAAAATCATTTCTATTATAGTCATATAAAATAGCATATTGTAAGTCATACACTTTTATCTGTCACATCAGTAACATGCTGTGATTCCTGACAAAAGTCATGTATATTAGCGGGCTCTGTCTCATCAGCTGAAGCCAGAGCAATGGCAATAGGAGGACTGCTTTCAAATATTACACCTTTTGATACATATGCCTTCTATGTTCTTCTGCTGTCTTGCATGGTTCATAATTTCATGCTTAGTATGCTTGCTGTTGACATCACCCCTCAGCATGTTTCAATTTCAGACTCCATACAATGGAAAAGTGCCCAGGCTTATAACAAAACACCAAATAATAAAGCTTCAACTTAACCAACTTGAGCACATCTTCAGAGCTCTGTAGCTGCTTACTGAGTGATTTGCTGAGTGGCTTTAAGTAGATATTTAAAGCTAAAAATGTGCATCAGTGCTTTACTGATGCTGATTTGCGTCCTTCCCTCCATGTCATGTATTTAACCCTCGATACCCACATCTCCCGTTCTTTCATTTGATGTTGTTGGGACTGCATTGAACTCCACCCAAAAAGTCCCATCCTCTCCTGAGTCCTGCTGAACTTACAGTTCCATTAAATGTTTCACTGCAGGAGTCCTACAGGTTAGTTTTGCCCCATGTGAAAAACACTACTCAGTTTCACAGCTGCCGCCTATCTGTTTTACTGGCTAAGGAATCCAAAACGATTCTCTTTTTTTTCTTGTTTTATGAGAAAATTCAAACAGGAGAAGTCTGAGACATGATCCCTCAACCATTTTTTATTTTCCCTGCACTCACTTTGCTCTCTCCTATTTAACCCTTCTGTAAATGAAATAACTCCGTCTTTCCATCCTCTCTTCATTCTGGATCTTCTCTGTGAATGGTTTTTTCCCCTCCTCATTGTTTTCTCCTATTTCTACTGAAGTTGGTCTATGAACAGTTCATCAAAACTGAGGACAACAGATAAACTTTATGTAATAATTTAGGGATTTATACTTACGGGGAATTATGCTACTTTGGTGTGGAACCCAGAAAGACTGGGAGGGTAGTATTTCTTTAAATTTAGTGGTCTGATTTAATATGATTAATCTTGCCAACAACTCTGACAGAAGTCAGAGGAAGAAAAGAAGAAACTGAAAATACAAAGTCACGTTTTAATCTTTTGAATGTTAAGGGAGACAGAGAACTGGCTACGTGTCTGTCTTTCTCGTAACCGAATTCGTGAGACCAAAATGCTGTACAGGTATTGCCTTTCATAATACATAAATCACATTTACCTACAGAAAGGAGGAATGTTCACATTACAGTCACTCTGTCTGGGACAGAAAGGGACTGCAATGTAATTAGCAGGAGGATATGGCTGTTGTAAAAGGTCACCTCTCCTATGAAGAGAGGCTTTGCACAGTCCAACCTAGACAGGCTTGAACAATATTACAAGAACATTCATTATATCCATTATAATGTCTCAAGCACATTTGCAGCCAACCCAGGCTGCAAATACAATATGTTTCCCTAAATGGATTAATAGGAAAGCAGAGATCCTAGAATTGCTCTGACATATCATTTATACACATTGTAATCCTGACAACTGTTAAGTATTAGAGAAAATCCAAGACAGAGACTGTGCGAGGAGAGCCCACAATTTATTACACTCTACAATGCAGCAAGCTGATCTGTTGATTAGCCCTCAGCTATAACAGCTAAGAGACTTCTCAGAAAAAGTTTAGAAGACAGCTAGAATTTTTCACCTATAAATACATATGATTTTATCTCGTCTTCCTTTTTTAACACTCTTATTTTTAACTATGTTTTCATATTTATGATCAAGAACGTAGCATATTGCTTTGCTAGACAACACTTGTTTTCATTCACTTTACGCCTGGCCATCATTTAAATCTCCTGAGACAGATAAATTACTTCTTCAGAAGCAAAAGGATGAAATAAAGCAATATTACAGTCAAGCTCTGGATGCCAGCAGACTAAGTCTCAGCTCGGACTTCCAAACAGCAGCAGCTGAGGGAGGAGTGCACTGCTGTGGGTGAAGTTCTGTATGTGGAAACCCATTTGTGACAGAGCAGAGGTGCCCCCAGCTCCCCAGGCCAAGCTCTGCACAGGCACAAGCCTCTTGCAAGGCATTTGTGGAGAGGAGATGTGTGCACCCAGACACCCAGGAGCTCTGCAAGTACAAGGTCTTGCTCAGGCATCCTGGGTGAAGACCTCAAGACTCCTGCAGCATTTGACAGTGCTTTTAGGTAGAATTTGTGACTGAGTACTTCCCTCTCTGCTACTGTATACTCTGGTTTCTCTTCAGATCATATAAAGATAAAGATGTGTTCAAAGAATTTCAGTGAAGCAGAAAGGCTCTGTTTTCCGTTTTGGAAGCTCAGTTTGCTACTTCAATGAGGAGATGTTCTGACTTTCTGGAGCATATCTGTGCGAGCCTACAAGTCGACTGTGTGAACTATGTCTATTGACCCTCCAGGAGAAAGGTATCTGCAGCCTGGTCTTGAAGATAAGATCCAAATTCCACAGGAGTCAACAGAGAGGCTACTGCTGGTATCTCTGGAAAACTTACTCCTGGCTTAGGCAACTTTGGGTAACTCACCACAGTTGGTCTATTCTGCTGAAGTCCATGGAATTGTAGAAGAAAATAAGTCCCACAGAAGGAAGCATTCAGTGAATCACTACTTTTTCATCAGTAAACTGGACCATCAGGAGTGCTGGAAAGTGTAGAATGTTTTCAGTGGAGATTGAAAGAACCAGAGAAAAGGATTTAGACCACGCATGCCTCATCTGTGAACAGCTACTAGATGTCTGGTTTCCAGATAAAATAACATTATGGGCAGTACAGAAAAATTGTGTAGGTATTCAGAACATCATATTTATAACCTGTACACATGACATCTTAAAATGCATGGTAAAATAATCTTCACATAGACACACTATTTGTAGAAAACTCACTGTCATTTTGAACTGGAAGGCAAGAGAGAGAAAAAAAATTCTGAGAAATTTATTTCAGTAATTCTAGTGATACAAGATCTAATTTTATTTGCTTCCTTACAATGTCCTTGCATTCATATATAACTGGTGCATGATAATAAACAAGTAAGAGAAGATTATTATTAGAACCCATGATATACTGTATAGTGACTTATTTTTCAGTTAAGATATGGCCTATCTCAAATACTTTTCTTCAGTGTGAGCCTCCCTATAAAGGCAGCAGAAACTGCTGCTCTGCTTTTTATAAAACATCTTTGTCAAAGCACTACAACTGGACTCTAAGTAACCAAAATGCATTAGGCTTTCACACAAAGTGTGATAGGGCTTTTCCTCCTCACTCAGCCATTTTGGCTGGCTGTTACAATCACCTTGAGATTGTTCTGATTTGGCTCTGTTGTGCCTTTTAGAGCTGAGACAAGACATTCTGCTTGCAGTATTACTTGGTGTATTTGGCATTTGCTGCAGTCCTGTGTGGCTCTTGTTAGTGTGGAGCCATGTAAGTAGTGACAATGCTGTGAAGGGAACAAAACCCCTATGGAAAGTAGGGGGGAGGATGGTGCATGGAGAGAGTGCTGGTAAGAGCATCATCTGTCCTGCTTTACATGTGTGTGTGCTGTCTCCGAATAACTCAAAGCAAACAGAAAGCTGAGAGTCTGTTAGTACATGAATAGTAAATATTTCAGATACATGATTTATAAATACGATACTGTCCTGGAAATGTAGTTACCATGAGTAACTAGCACAGTTATTAGTTCACAAAATGCAGCGACCATTCAAACTTGAAAGAATGCGCTAATTAAGAAACACAGTGGGGAGAAAGAAAGCCCTGACTTGCTATATTAACATTATTTTATTTCAGAGCCTGGTGTCAGATAGGGAGGTAAAAGGCTGCTTCATCACAGTCATTTGCTTATAAGCACAAAATTTACCTGATGGTGGGCAGCAAGACTGAGATGACAGAAGATGGGAATCCATCCTAAAAAGAGGAACAGAGCAGATTCAAAAAAGTAGAGGAGCTCCCAAAGCAAATCAGAGTGGCAAACTAGGTTGCCTGTTGTGCTAGGTGGTTTTGAAGACTCACTCCATGGGCAGGGGATTGCTGCTAAAAGGACACTTGGCTACCGCTGCCAAGTCCGCACTCAGAGCCCTGGCTGCCAGGCAGTTGGGGTACTCTGACAGTGCAGGCTGCTCTTTCCCACTTCTCATTTTGGTTTTGGTTTACATTATTGGAGCACCACCCTTCACTAGAATAAACCGGGGGGGGGGGGGTGGGTGGTGTGTGGGTTATATTTTAGGTTAATATTTGAAACAGGTTTGAGACAACCTAATGCCTCTGGGTTTTCTTACTTCCTGAGTAGTCGAGAGCCCAGACCAAAAGTGGTGTGCAGAAACCCACCATGTCTGCAGCTTGGTATCTATGAAGAGACCCAGAGGCTTATGGAGGTGCTTATGGCCAAGTGTTAGGGAGAAATCAGCCCTGCCTCACAGGCAAGGAATTGTTCATTTACCACCTTGGGTGACTCTCAGGTTAACAAAAATATCTTTACATGGAGAGATAATGTGTATTCCAGAAACCTAGAAAAGGGGAAAAACTTGTAAGGCTGGAAGATAAATGAGTAATCTCTCCTTATAAGAGTAGAGAGAAACAGAGTTTAGTTATTCTGAGCTGTACAGGGTACATCAATTAGTTTGAAAGTAGGCTATGTGGCAGCAAAGTGTAGAAGCACTTCCATTGCTTAGTATTAAAAACAGATCAAAAGACAAACACTGTAAATTGGGATTTGAGTTTTAGTTGTTCTGAAGAGCTGTTAGCAGTGGAAATTACCTCACTACTGACTCCCCAATCTTTTCATGCAGAGAGAATGATCCAAAGGTAATTAGCATCAGTGGAAAAAGCTCCTGGGTAAAATTCGTGTCTGCACTGAAGTGAAGATGAAATGCTTCAGTTGTGGGAGAAAGGATTTCATCCAAAGCACATCCTGTGAAAGGGTTACACCCAGTGAGCACCTCAGACAAGAATAACACATCTCCATTCTGTTCCGCATCCATTCCTCTTTGTTTTCTCTCAGACATCATCAGGAGCTTCCCTTGAACATGAAATAAGGAGTTTTCTTAGGAGTGACAGGATGTGCACATCTGCAGTATGCTTACAGTAAGTGTGTGAGAAAACAATCTGAAATGTGCAGCTTCTCCTTCCACTCCTTAAAATAAGGACTACTCACCCATCCTTGTATATTTAAAAATAAGGCATTTTTAGAAGCAGTATGAAGTAAAAGTAATTTTAGTAGCCCCATTCATAAGTTTGACAGCTTTGGTAAGGTAGGAAGAATATGTAACACAAAAAAATATGTGGGATAGGAATAAACCCCCCAAACTGCCTAATGACCAGCTAATAATATATTTTGCCTCATACTATTCAATGCCTAAGCATATAAGAAAGATTTCAAGAAGGAAGTATTTCAACTGGGCTATGAAATCTATAGGATAAAAGCTATCAAATACTGCCCTGGGTTACATTTGTGGTATTTTAAACACACTATGGTATCCTTCTCTGTCATAATTTCTTAATTCTACAGCCCCCAAAAAGCATGTGTTCCTAAACCAAGTTCTGCTTTTAGGAATGAGTGCCCTTGACTTTTAATTTCCGTGGCACTTGAGTGCAACTATGTCAAACCCTCAATGTTTAATAAGTGTCCTTCATCTTGTTCCACATCTCCAGGCCATGGTACACTGCCAAGTCCAGAATTCAAGTGCATCTCTAACTTTTCTTATCCAGTGCTACTGAGTCATTAGCAAAGTGATTATTAAAATACATATTTGTGCCCTATTATTCATCCATTTCAGGAGAAAATCACAGTCTAAAATCTTGTTTTAGCTCAAGAGAGCAGGCACAGTTTTAAGGGCAGACATTTGAGATTGTCTTCAGCCTTGCACATCATCAACAATCCTTTCCAGGTAATTTCCACTTAAAAATCTTTAGTATGAGTAATTGTATTACACGTAATTGTGTTAAAATCTTTCCTGCCTAAGATCCCCAGTGACTTTATAGTTCAGGAAGAAAACAACAACATGTTTTTCTTGTAAATTTACTGAGTACTCATACACTCTCCATATGTGTTTTGAGCTGAAACCTCTGCAGACCTTGTGGGGAAGACACATGGACAGACTAACGGAAGCTGTCTCCCTTTTAGGCTTTCTGTATTTTGGAGAGGAGGAGGAAGAGGAAACTTCCATTGTGAAAGTGAGTAATTTGTCCTGACATTTTAAACCTAAAACCCAGTTATGTTACATTAAAGCTTTGCCCAGCAGTGTCAAGCCTGTCTTTATTTTAAAGTCTCCTTGAACA
The DNA here is from genome assembly GCF_009650955.1 of Corvus moneduloides. Lineage (NCBI taxonomy): Eukaryota > Metazoa > Chordata > Aves > Passeriformes > Corvidae > Corvus > Corvus moneduloides. Next base: position 77,130,205 of record NC_045478.1, read on the forward strand.
ATTAACTTACAATGACCTGGATTTTTAAACATTGCCAACAAATCATCAGGCAGAACCACTGGTATGTCTCTTGGATGTTCTATATGACGTTAGCCTGCACAGGAGCTGAGCCAGTAAGTCTCCCTCTCTCATCAAGGATGATGCAAAAGCTGCCTTACTACAAAAGGAAGGGGTTTCTTTTCCAGATGAAAAAGCTCACACATGAGAAATGCTGCCACACATATCAGTCTTTCTGCTGCAAAAGGATCCAACTTACTGAAATGCCACAAGTCTCCCTGTCAAAAATACAAAGCTTATTTGCCAGTGATACCCTCCTACTCTGCTGCAGCCCACAAGATGCTTAAAATAACTAACCAAAGGTAAGCTTCAAAGCCTTCTGCCTTGAGCTTCAGTTTCAAACAAAGCAACTGAAATTTAAACAGAGGAAGTAACTGTTGTTCTGTTCATGATTTCACCCTTCAACCAGAAATAAATATAAATCCCTTATTCCTTAACTATTTCATGGATCTTTGAATCAGGTGAGTGTTCAAAGTGCAAAGCATTGTTAAAAGTTACAACAGTGGAGTAACTTTCAGCATGAAAAACACCTAGTGCTTGGGGTGGCCTTGCCACCTCTGGTCACCTTGCAAGTATGAGGAAGGTGCCAAAACGTTTTCTAATGCATCTCTGTATTTTCTCTGTAATATTACTACACAAGTACTTAACACTGGAGGCTGTAAATCCTGAACAAATTTCTAGCATTAGCTGATGCCTTCAGTTACAGTCAGCCTGGCAGGCTTTACCTTCCAGTAATCAGAATGAGCCATGAGAGAGACAAAGAAGCATCTGCCTGACTGCCCGTAACACCTAACTGCATCACACTGGTGGGTTTATGCATTACAGTTCCCTATGTCCTGTCTTTTGCCTGCCCTTTCTGGCCTTCATCCCCTGATTTTTGACCCAGTCAACAAGTCAAGCAGGCTCCTGCTTGCCTTTCCTTGGAAAGTTTTTTTTGTCCCCTCGCAAGTCATGGTCTGTGTTCTGTGTTTGCTGGGTGACCCCTTTCTGCCTCAGCCAAATAAACAAACATCATTCCCCTTCATTCCCGTCCCATTCTTCTACCACAAACATCATTCCCCTTCATTCCTGTCCCATTCTTCTACCACATTTCTGTCCCTTAATTCCAAGTCAATGATTTTTCAGCTTGACCCTCTCTTCCTCCAATCCTTCTGAGGTTGTTAAGGGCTGAAAAGCCCCTTATACCTCATTTCCTTATTGAAATTATATGAAAATTTCCTTATACTTCAGCCATATACAGGCACTGCTGACAGTGCTGGGAAGCACCCTGGGGTAGCAGATGTTAAAACGGAGATTATTAAATATTCTGGTTATGAAGCAGCATGAGTGAATTTGAAGAGATGAGCTTCTAGCTCTTCTGTAAGTGACTTGAGAAGAGTTAACTGCAGTTTGGGTAGCACAGGGGAACATTTTCAAAGATAGAAACTCTGAAATGTCAAAGAACAGAGTTATCAAAACAGATCATTGTTAACAAATGGCTGTTTATTGCTAACACAAAGCAAGTGTACAATTTGAAGCTGGATTCCTTCTGTAAGTGTTTACTGGAGGAAGAGACAAAAATAGACATTTGTATCCTATCAGTTGTTCATAACACTCACAACTGCTTCCATATGGCCCACTACTCTACTGTTTTACTTCCAATTACTTTCAATTCCAATTGCTTTCAATACGAATTCCAACTTTGGTCTTTAACAACGATCCATTGAGTGAAACACTCTCTCAATATTACTGTAGGTACATCCTATTCCATTGTTTAGAAGAAAATTAATTTGAGATAGTGACCAGAATAAATTCCATGCAACTGAAACTCTCAAAATATCATTCCTGTCTGGACAAGATTTGCCATATCACAGTTGATTTTTAAATCTATTGGTGATTGTATTGCTTAGTTTGGGTTTGTCACCTCAGTTTTCCTGTCTAAATTCATGCCAGTATCTGTGCATCTTTGGAGATGACTTGGCACCTCTTTTGTGGTAGGAATTAAATCAGTAATGCATAATGCACAGTAGCAAAACCACACTGCAGAACATGATCTGATGAAAGCACCACTGAGAGGAGGAATTGAAATTACTCAGACAGTTCAGAATACTGTTTTCAAAAAATATTCACCAGGACGTTTCATCCATAACTAGTTTCTGTTACCATGGTTTTTCTTCCTGCACATGTTCAAGCAGATAAAAAAATGGGCATCAAGTGCACATGCCAGCTGAAAGCCTCATTCCCTTGCTTCTGTGCAATACAAAAATAGTATTTCTAAGAGCTAGGCTGTCTGCTCTCCTCTGCCAAATAGTGGGAGAGTCAAAGGTAGAAAAGAAACCTTTGCTGCTCTGTTTGGCATTCACTGTCAGTCATACAGATATGACATTACAAAGCCACATATGCCAGCATCCATTAAGTGCCTTTACTGTAAATAACACTTCTTTTTCATTGGCAGGCAATCTCACCCCACTGGAAGTGCCACAAATGCAATAGAGTGTAATTGAAATAACATTTGCCATGCCATTTGAGAAAAGGCTTCAGCTTGGAACTTATTAACAACCTAAGGATGAAACAAAACACTTAAACTACAATTTGAGGGGTAGGTAAACATCTAGCAGACTTTGATGGCAAGGCAGGGGAGAAGGAGCTTATCACCATTTGGCCTTCTGTGTGAGAAAGAAAAAGAGAACTTAAACAACACTGCCTGGTTACAATGAAATGCAAGGCAACATAAGGAAAAGAGCAGCTATCCAGGGGCACAGCGTGAGTTCTCAAATCTTTAAAACACACAGACCCAGAAGTTACAAGTCACGATGCTGCATAGGTGGAGCAGAAGGCTGTTTTCCCTCCATGCCGGGTACTGAGGGCTTGCTGGCACCTCAGAGCAAGGGCAGGCTTGGTCAGTGCCAGGGCCAGGTATGCCATGCTAACTGGGAGAACTACAACAGGGGAGGCATTGCAGCAGTGAGGGCTTCTGCACGAGCTAGAGACGGGAGCAGGAGCCTCTGGGGATCTTGGTAGGCAGGTTGGTTGTTAAAATCCATATCCTCAGAACTAGCTGGAGCAAGCTGGCAAAAAGGAGCTAGTATCACACCTTTATGTTATGCATGGACATGTCCCCTGTTCATTCTGCATAGGCTCTAGCATCATAAAAATTTGGAACTTGTTCCTTCCCCTGACTTCCAAAAGGAAGGGCAGGAACCACCTGCCTCTCCTTTTCAGGCTCCAGGAAAGTGAGGAAATCTGCTACTACTCAGTACAGCCCCTGGCATCAGCGAGACCCCACCAACACACCAGAGGCTTCACCAGAATGATTGCACCAGTCTGGATTGTGAAACAATACCTAGTCCATAAAGTGTGCAACTTTCCCAGAAAATGGCCCAGTACAGCTATCATACTGGCAGGAAGCAGTTCTGCTGACCTACCTGATTTCATTTCTGGATTAAGCTGTACAGGCAAAAACCCACTTCTGGTAAGAAGTAAATTTAGGAGGGTTGTACTCTGCTAGTGCAGCCACATCTGTGAAACCTGCTGTAGTAGAGGCAAAGGGTGAGTTTGTCAACACTTGCAAAACAAAGAGTGATCGAGACCTGTTTTTAAATTCCAAGTAAAATAAGCCCATTCAGCCCACTGGTCACAGAACTGTGAACTGCCAAAGTTGTAAATCTCCTAAAACAGAGACAGTAGCAGGCATGGTTGCTGGGAGGCAAGATTTAGTCTTTGGATTATAGCAACAGCTGAGAACTCTAGCTAAGATCAGTCTGTCATGACAGTGATGTGGGGACAAATATATTGAGGGTGATGCTAAGACAACCAGACAAAAGCTTTCTGAGGTGAAGTGCTTTCTGTGTCTCAGTACAGGTGTTTCATGCAACCACAAACTAAATATACTCAAAATTTGTGACTCATATAGCAATTCCAGAACTTGCTTCTCAATAGTCAGCATTTGCAATGAGCTCAGGCATTAGGGCCTCTTCTCAGCTGTTCTTTGAAAATTATGAGCGCCAGTGAGAGCTAAACCCCTTTACACAGCATTTGACATCAAATGTGTGTGTTCTTATGCAGTTTTCTACATTATTAATTTTCTACCTGATGGCAGTATGCTCCTATTATTTTTGCCTCCCACTCATGTTCTGTGATGAAAAGCCTGCAGTAAAAATTCAGACTAATTCCTTTTCTTTTACTCTCTCCTGCTGCTGTTCTATCTGTCAGAGCTGCTGCAGGAAAGAAAAACTGTAGCAGAACAGACTAATGAAAACATTGCTCTACCTTTTGCAATATGGATAGTGACAGAATTTCATAGCTCCCTGTCTCAGACAGTAAAGAAAACAGCTCTTATTTTTCATATTCCAACTATTATTTTCCCATTGTCACAGGGTAGCAGAAAATCAGAACCACCCACCACCTTCTGCACAAAAGCCATCCCCCAGAGCTGCTCACAGAACACAGCCATCTTCCAGTGGCTTCAGCAATCCAGCTTTCCTGACTTCTTTTTTTGTTTTGGTTTTTTGGTTGGGTTTTTTTTTTTTTTGTTTGTTTGTTTGGTTTGAGTTTTGGTTTTGGGGTTGTTTGTTTTGGTTTGGTTTTGTTTTGGGTTTTTGGTTATTTGTTTGTTTTCTTGTTTTCTATATCACTATTAGTTTCTAATCCATGGCTAGAGACAAAGCAAAATACCAACTTCTACCAGAAGGGAAAGAGGCAGTCACATTTGTGCAAATTCTCCTCCACCACCTGATCTGGAAGCCCAGTGCAGAAGCAGCTGGGGCTAGAATCAGCCACAACACGAGCAAACAAATTTGCAATCCCTTTTTTTTGCCTTGTTCAGCCACAATAATGTTACTTAGTCACATATCTTAGAACCTAGAGTGTCCTGAGATGCGTTATGTATGATTAGCAATGTTGTATGAATAGTGACGGATGGATTGCTAACAATTCGGGTAAGCACCTAAAAACGTCAATCCCTGGTACAACTCTCTAGCTGCAAGCCTTATTATTGAGATTTAGGGAACTATTTTGCCCTCTCTTTTTTTCTTTACATATATGTTTTAGTAAAATATTACTCTAATGCCCTCTAGTGTCAACAAATAAGAGAGAGTCTTGCTACTGCTTCATCTCAGCACTCCTCTCGGCAGGGAAGTTTACAGCCTTACATGCTGCTGAATAGCATGCAAGGAGTTCAGATTATTAAATATTAGACATGCACTACTTATTCCCATCTCTTTCACTGCATGGGGAGAACAACCAAGTCCCACCAAAGCTAACTGGGGCATGCAGGGTGACACTTAGTTCTTGGAGGAAACACATACATAACACTGAAGTTAATCACATATGAACTTGGAGAAGTTACTGACTCGACCTGGAAAAACCCCAAACTTTCTCTTGCTCCTCATTCCCATTGCCTTGAAGGCAAAGATGCCCTCAGAAGAGACGTGTAGTGACCACAACAGAAACACTTTGCAATGTGTTTATCTAAGCATAGATATAACACCGGATGTGCAGGAGCCCAGAAAGGATAACCTGACTTATCCAAGGTCACAGCACACGGCCACGAATAGATCCAGACCTCCTGGCTCCCAGACCTGTGCTTAAACCACAACAATGTGCTCCTTCCTCTCAGCAAATGTGCTGAGAAGTTGCACAACCTGAACCTACTGGTTACATTTCTTTCTGAAGTTCCTAACAGCAATCCATAACCAGATACTTCAAACTCAGCATTATGATGGAGATCTACTGGTGGTGACACACACACTTTTTGTGTCTAGTGTTGTATCAGCTCATTTTTAGACAAAAATCTGGTCCATGATTAAGAGCTGAGGTGCAATGCATCTGCAGAGATCGTACATACAGTGAATTCCAGTGCTCTCCAGGAGACTTAAAGTATGTTGGTTTAGGGTCATTTTGTTGCCACAAACAGTTTAGCTATTACTATTTATTGTAACTTCTGAGCTGACAGAATCCTATTCACTTGACTAGTTTTGGTTTTAATCTTATAAGGCAACTGCCAAAGTATCCTGATTGTTCTTATGGGGTCCTCCCTTTAACCCAGTTTGCTGAAGGAACGATTCTCCCTCCTGTTACTGATTTTAAATTCACTGGAATTTTACAGACACTCAAGAACTGAGCTGCAGCAGCACTTCCTAGGTTATGAGACTATTTTGAGCCTTGAAATCTATTATTTAAAATGTCTCTTGCACCAAGTTACTTTTTCTGATTTCACAGACTTGTGTGAAAGGAATAAATCAAATTCCTTTTTTCTTCTCTTCTCTTCTCTTCTCTTCTCTTCTCTTGGAGCTGGAGCAGACCACATATGACTTGGGTTTTGCTCTGTGAACTGCTGAAAGTGGCTTGCTGTTTAGTTAGTAATAGGAAATGACCAAATCCCCAGCCTACAGATGGTAGGTCTAACCAAGCCATCACTAGATTTGGCTTCCAAAGTGATAGCAGGGACAGTTTTGGGGATAATTCAACAGAAACAAGTCACTGAATGAAATTCTGTTTTACAGTAGAAAACATAAAAAATACATTTTACTTCTCAGCATATGAGTGTGCCACAGGAGAGCAGGGATGCTCTGCAGCTGCAGTGAAGAAGAGATGGAAGGCTGTTGAAATTGCCTCTGCGTGGCAGGCACTGGGCTGAGGTGTAGAACACAAATGCCCTTTAGATGGAAAATGTGTTTCACTCCTTTTTATTAATTTCTACATCACTTAGGCTGTCTTCTTTTCTCTCACTTCAGGGGCTGTAACCTGTGATCCAGCAATCACCCACCCTCCCCTTCCCCGACAGGTGGAGGCTGCTTCCCGAGGGCTGCTCACTGTGCAGTGTGAACCTCTGCTCCTGCAAACCCTTCACGCCCCAGAGCACATCGTTCAGGGCACAGCATCCTTGTGGGACAAAAGTCAGCACTGTACCACGTGGAACTGAGAAGGACATGCAGAGGAAAACCTTAGTGTTGTTGTCTTAGTTAGTATTTCATCTCCCCATTGGGAAACGTTGTAAGATCAAGTGATTGCAACTGTAATGCTGATCTTCCTGAAAAGAATTTAGAGTGCCCAAGTTCAAGGAGCAAATTACAAGGGTGAGTTTACTACAGACAAGGTACCTTGAGGGTCAGATATTTAAAAGTCAAAAGCCTGAAGGTACTGGTATGTACTGATGAAGAATTTCAGAATCTGATAATATGCCCAATTTCCATTGAAATTAATGGAAATCGAAGAAGCTTAGGTCCCTGAAACTCCATCTAGAACAATAGGTGTCTCTCTGCAGCTTCAGGTGCTTCACCAACTTTAAATGCCAGGCCAAAAATCCATCTTTGAGCTGTTAGTACTATGTGTAAGATGGATCAGGCATACAAAAGCTTTTAAAAATATTCGTACAAAAATCATTCAAAAATTACAAAGAAACACACACTGTCAAATGTTCCATGACTAGTTCTAGAGCCAAAGATTCTTTTAAAGTTACAATAACTGAAGGGCAAGGTTTTCAAGGGTACATAAGGAATAACAGAGGCTTATTGAAGGATTATTAGGATTGGGTTTACAACTATTAAAAAGGAAAAGATCAACACAATTTGATTAATTTCATATAAACACACACACACTACTCAAGCAGAAGGTCCTGCCATAGGGCTATTTGTTCTAACAGTGTTTGCCAGCAATATTATTATTTCAAGTGTTTTGTAGACAAACAGGCCCTTCCTTCTATACACTTGATATACCCAGCAAATGTGTTCAAGAATCAGCTTTATTAGACACTGGTATAGTCTAAATATTGACTTTTGTAATCCCCTTTAACAGCTGCTGCTTTCTGCACTTGAATTGACATTTAGCTCAGAACAGAGTAAGTACACCAATGACACCCTGTTTAGAAATTATTCGGGTTATTTAAATCCTAGGATGTGTTACAACAGATACAACAACTGAAATGAAATGTAAAAGAGGAAACATTAAGTTTACTGGCAATATTTAGCTATGGGAAACATCCATAATTCATAAACATGCCCATAGCTTCTTTCCCAATAAACATTTCAAATCAATAGTTTTAAGCTTCGTATGTATCGTCTTTACTGACTATAGATCTGATGCACATTTCCACAGACCTAATATGCTTATTGCAAAATTATCATTTACTTATGAAAAATGTTACAAACACAGAAATTTTAAAAGAAACATAGAATTACTGAAGAAAAAGAAATGCTGATTTCACCTTGTAAATAGATAGATAGTTTATTACTTTTTACATGAAAGCAACATGAAATTGCAGTATGGACAACATTCTTCAGGAAAGCAGGAACAGTAAGAACAACGTAAATTCTTTAGAGTGTTTTTTTATAATACTGTGGTCCATATATCCATGCACTTTTCAGCCTCGACACCGCTTACCAACGCAGATGCCCCTGCCAGTGTGGGGAAGAGGCAAGCGGGA